>NC_134506.1:372500-722500 GCF_027942865.1 Odontesthes bonariensis
CGCCTCCTGGAAATATAACTCAAAGACAGAGATGGACACCAAAACAGGCGGAGTCTGTGCTTGTCCTGTTGGATCTCAGTGCTGCATTTGATACGGTCGATCACAGTATCTTATTACACAGACTTGAACATGTTATTGGGATTAAAGGAACTGCATTAGGCTGGTTTAAGTCATATTTATCTGATAGATTTCAGTTTGTTCTTGTAAATGAAGAATCTTCCTCACACACCAGAGTAAGTCATGGAGTTCCTCAGGGTTCTGTGCTTGGACCGATTCTTTTTACTTTATACATGCTTCCATTAGGTAACATTATTAGACAGCATGGCATAAATTTCCATTGCTATGCTGATGATACTCAGCTGTACTTATCTATAAAACCAGATTAACCCAATAGGTTGGTCAGACTACAAGCTTGTCTTAAAGACATAAAGACCTGGATGACTCAGAACTGTCTGCTTCTAAATTCAGACAAAACTGAAGTCGTTATCTTTGGACCTGAGCGTTTCAGGGAGAAATTGTCTAGCTATATAGTTACTCTAGATGGTATTTCCTTGGCTTCTAGTTCTACAGTGAGGAACCTTGGAGTTATTTTTGACCAGAATTTATCATTTGACTCGCATATAAAACAGGTTTCTAGGACTGCCTTCTTTCATCTTCGTAATATTGTTAAAATCAGGAACATCTTGTCTCAGAGTGATGCAGAAAAACTAATTCATGCATTTGTTACGTCAGGATTGGACTGCTGTAATTCAGTTCAGTGACCTAAACTGTTTGTGTGCTTGGCCAGCAGGTGGTATTTGAGACTTGACGTACTACGGTGGTAAATCAGTTCACATCGACAGTAAATACAAATGACTTTATTCTTGTTAAATGAACCATCTGGCAGGACTTTAAAGCTAAACTTCCCATTTAAGAGACCCTTTTATGCCTCCATTTCCTCCAACAAGAACGCTAAAGTTTGCCAGCTCGCAAGCCAAAAGTTATTTCTGCATCACTTCCTGAAACTACGGGGTGGACCGAAGGTCACAGATCGTGCATACTTGCAATAACCGTGCGTCAAAAAAAATAGTGCTGTTAAAAAAGATTTGCATTAATACGTCATTATCGCGTGAACTTTGACAACCCATAATGCCGCATCTGTTACGGTGTTTGCTGCTCGGAAGCAGGGGACTGCTCGGTCTGCACAGCAGGCAGTGATACAAGGGAGAGAAAATAGTGCACTGCCAAGCAATTGTGAGGTCAGACTTTTTCCTGGAGAACAATTTTGTGATGCAAATGTGATGCAAACTCTTTTGAACGCATATTGTTTTGAGAAGCAAAACGCTTTATGTTTTAAACCCCAGCTCACAGGACGCAGCAGGGGGTAAGTCAAATTTAATAAATGATATTGCTGATATGGGATGTCATACAGCTTCATGTCAAAAGAGGCGAACTATCCCTTTAAAGTATTTGATTGTGGCATATGTGTGCAATCAATACATCCAGCCATCCATCCATTTTCTTGTTTAGTCTCTTCAAATCAAAATTCTGTGACAATTGATTTGATCTTGCTTGGCAGCGTGCTGACAGTATTGCATTCCAGAGTTAACTTATTAGCAAACTCATCTTCAACTCTTTGCTTGTCACCTCCACCACCTGTAGTTTTTTTGCAGTGAGCCTTGTTGCTGCTTTCTTTTTTTTCAAAACACATGTCCAGAGATGAATTAAAAACATGGAAAATTGTCTCTAAATGGTCTCTACTACCTTTGCTTTATGTGAATGGTAACTAGTCAAATGTGAAGAACTTCTTGATTTTCATCTGAGAAATATTCAACATGAATTCATTTAGCAAACACTCTTCTGGGATGTGAGAGTACTATTTATACAATTAATTTTGTGCACATTATGGAGTGCTTCTAAAACCATGACTGTTTAATTAGATAAAATTTTCTTTTCTCTTAATCAGTCCATGTTCTTATATTCTTTTTTTCTATTTGAACTAATCATATATAACTATATAGCTCTTGCCATTTAGTAAGGAACGTAATAACTTCTCAAGAAAATGTATGAAATTGGTGAATTTGAGTTGTACTGGAAAATTCTATTTTTTCTTTTACCTTGAGTGTCTCATCATCTAGAGCTTTAACTTCCTGGATCATCTTCTGTATTTCATGTGAAGGAATGACTGAGATGACTGAGTGAGCAGAAGCGTAAGTGAGAGCCGCCTCACTGTCAGATTCCCTCTCCCCTCGTTCAATGGTACATTCCCTAAGTGTGGCCAAGCTGCGTTTAACAGGGACACAGAGGAGAGAAGGGCTCATGTTAGTCTCCCAACTCTAAGCATTGTGCATACCAGCACTATATGAATGGGCTGTATTTAACACCAATATGATTTAAATATTAATAAAAAAAACATTCCATAATAAACATCGACATCTCTTTGTGTAAGTGTCACCTGACAGAGAAGGCTTTGTGAGTGCTGTCCTGGTCCAGCTCAGACTCTTGAAGGTTACTGACATTTTCACCTGAAAGGTCCTGCATATTTTGGAAGTGAGTGTTGCCGTGGCAGGAAACAGGTGGTGAGCGCATTAATGCTTGTGAAACCTGGAAAAAACACACATTACAACAGTTAAAATGATGGGCATCATCTGACAAAAGGACTGAAAGAAAGTTTTTCACCTGAAAGGGAGACAAAGCGGAATTTCAACAAAACAAACAAACAAAAAACATACAAATGTAACCCCCCTCAAACATGCCCTGTAACCCACTCCATGTGTGTAATGATGTATTTATTTGTTGAGAGATGTTGCTTTGAATGTACTTGCACAGTTTTTTTCTTAATCTGTTATACTGGACTTTAATAGGCTTAAATCTCTGTGCAAACAAGACATAACCAATGAAATTGCATGAGTATGTGGACTATAACAACATATAGATCAGGTCAAATAATTATTCCCTCTTCCTTGTACATTAATTCGGGCCCCATGGATTGAACACAGTGTCACATAAAACTCTGTGAAACACTTGGTTAGTAAAGTTGTATTCTTAAGATGAATTGCCTTGCGCAGCATTTGGCAGCAGCTCACCTTTCCCTTTCTGAACAAGCTTGAGTCTTTATGCTGGGGTGGATGTGTGGTGAAGATTAAATGCAAACAGATGCCACCAGGCATACCTTTAAGGCCAGCTTCAAACTAGCTGTGTTTTTGTGAAGAACTTTATGATTTTCTTGGAAGTCTCTGCCAAGACACAACCTGAACTGTATGCCTTCTAGAGTTTTGGTGTAGTCCCTATTTCATATGTGAAGAAAGAAGGAAGGATTAATCTAAAGCACACAGCAACTTTAAGTGAGAAGGCTATATTAAGACTAGAGTAGAATAGATTGGATTATGATTGTAGTACAATTATTACTGGATTGTAATTGGCTTGAATTTGGTTGTATTTTTAAAGTGCCTTGAGATGTCTTTTGTTGTGATTTGGCGCTATATAAATAGAACTGCACTGAATTGAATAAATAAAACTAAACTGAATACAACAGGCCCTGTGATGGACTGGGAACCTGTCCAGGTTGTACCCCGCCTCTTGCCCAATGACAGCTGGGATGGGCTCCAGCCCCCTGCGACCCTACAGTTGGATTAAGCGGGTATAGAAAATGGATGGATGGATGGATGGATGGATGGATGGATGGATGGATGAATACAACAGTGGTCATAAATACAACTGTGTGCAAAGTGTAGAAATGACATTCACAAGGCTGAACAATCAAAGTGTTGAATGTGCTTCCTGTACATATATTACTAATAATTTCTCAAGTTGTGTATCTGAGGCTGAAACAGAGACTAACCACTTTATGGCTAAGAAGTCTGAGGAGTATAATTTATGATTAATGATAATGGTAACGAGCTGCAGGGGTTGACACCAGCTAGCGGTAGCTAGCATTAGCATTCTCCGTGAGCTCCTGGCTGCAGGGTGATGGGTTTGAGTAGCATTATTTAGTGAATGAAAAGTTTCAGTTGAAATTTCAAACAGCACAACAAAATGGCTGACTCATCACTTTGTGAACTACAAAGTGAACGAACAGACAGACAGAACGTAATGGAAATAAAAGTCTAATTGGAACAGTAAATAAAGTTTAAACAATGTTCATGGTTACTTAGCACCGTGTTTATACATAGTGTACAAAGTTGAAATTGCCTAAATGCAATAATGAATACTGAACTCCAACTGTTTGATGTATAAATAAAATACAGTTACTTGGAATAGATCAGCACATTGTCAAGAACTTTGTAGCACCTATAAGGATTAAAAAGTCCAGTCTATTTAACACGTAAAAAAATCTAAGCAACCAAAAGTAAAATAAAGAGTAATTCAACATACATACTGTTTAAAGTGTAAACAAAAGCAGACAGGGTGCTCCTTCTTTGTATTCACACAGATGTGAGGACACACCTGGAAGTTTGTAGACATCTAGATTTTGTCACATCAAATAGAGTATTTTACCCTGGTTTCTTATAGCGTGATGGATTACCTGGTTACTGAAGGCAATGATTTTCCCAAAGTCTCCTTCCTGGGTTCTCAGGAACTGACTCTCCATTGGTGGAGCAACAATTGGATCTGTTATTTGTTGCTTTCCAGTGCTCTGTCCTCTGTCGTCTGAACTATTCTCTGCCTCGTTTTGTCTGGGCCTCATTGATGTTATAGAAAGTAAGGTGGACTTTGTGGAACTGCTGATATCCACCTTTTCCAGCTCAGATTTCTGTTGGGATAGTAAGACTTGCCTCTCATCATGGACTTGAGCCATATTAGAATCATTTATCACGGAGTCAAGAGCTGCGTGGATGGTGTTAGAAGATGGGAGATCAGGAGAAGACTGACTGGAAGGAAGTTCATTTTCAGAGGACTTGTCAACTGTTTGATGACAACTTTCAAAAGTTGCTGAAGTAATATCAGTGGGCACAGCAAACACAGCTTTGTTGTTTCCCTGTGTTGTCGACTGGTCTACGTGCAACTCTTTGGGCAATTCATGTTTGCTCTCCTTATGATCTCCATTTGAGTCTGGATAGGAGGGACACAGGCTGCTGGAATCCTTTTCCATCACAGAATGGGAGGTGGGAGATGCAGTAGACCTCTTGTTGCTGCCTGTCTCTTGAGACTCTGGACAAGAAAAAGTCTCAAAAGAGTGAATCTTTTGTTTGATTGACATGTTGGCTGCAGCTGAGGCAGATCTGCCTCCGAAGCTCCTGCTGAAGCCTGCAGAAATCTTTTGCTCTGATTTAGGTAGCTTCTTCTGGTCATGATCATCTTGTATTTTTCTTAGACTCTGTCGAAACCAAGCAGGCTTGGGTGCCACTGGGGGGGCCCTCTTTGATCCCGAAGGATTTTGAGCTGTGTTTTCAGTAGTAATGATGCATGGAGGATCTGTGGCTGTGGCACCAAGCTTCATAATGTTGTCTTCATCACTCATTGTGGCAGGGTTACTGTGGATGTTGAGAGGCTGTGTGCTGTCTGTAGCGTGGTGATTATGGTGGTGGATCTCAGGCAGCACTTCGGGCGAACTGCTTGGATGGCAAATCCAAGGATCTTGAAACTGGTCTTCAGAAAGTTGAACAATACGAGCCTGTTTTCTCAAAGCTCCTTTCTTTGATTTTGAGCAGAGTACAGTTGAGGAATCACCTGTTCAAACAATGCAGAAGAGAAAAGTGATTACACAATTCAAACATTTTCATGTCACATAATCATAGATATTACCTAGAATCACTATGAACCAAATAATTTAATTAACTAAATGCATAAATTCAAAGTAATTTCCCATTTTGGGTTTGATAAAATATTATTCTTATTCCAGTTCCTAAAATGCCACCATATTTGCCTCTACTTGTATTAAAGTTGAAGAAGTCCAGGAGTTTCATTATATCAAAGATGAAATTAATTTCTTTAACAAACATTCCTAAAATAAATTTCTAAATAATTGGAAACTTTAGCTCCTTTTCAAGGCTGAAGTTAAGAGATGAGCAAAGCTTGTCAGTTACAAAGTGGATCAAGCTGAACTTCATGTCGGTACTAAAGTTTGCCAGAAACATTAACAACTATCACTGTTGTCAGGAATAAGAAATGTCTGTCCAAAATTTCAAGTTACCGTAAATCTACTTAAAGTTGCTTTGTCCTCCAATACTTGGTAACATTATGACAGAAGGAGATTTCAATATTCATATTGATATTGGAAATGACAATCTCAGTGCTGCATTTAATTTCCTACTAAAATCAACTATATTTTCTCAAAGCCCTTTTTTTATCTGATAACAATTTAAAAAACTGATATGAAAATTAAAGCTGCAAGCAGTAATGAACAGCCCTCAAACCTTGGTGGTGCTCTGGCCTGTGTTGTAACGGAGGGCCGCAGCCACCACATTGCTCAAAGGAAGTAGAAATCACTTTCTCCGAGCAGCGATCAGACGGCGCTATGACTCTAAGTATTGGCATGCAAATGTGTCCACATTGGGAAGGTTATTAATAATGAAAAGTATTAACAGTATAGGACAATGAAGTAGTGAATAAAAACAACTTCCTGTTTCATGGCAAAAGACTGACATTTAACAGGAAATGATTGGAATAATAAGTGTAGAAAGAGGGACATTCCCATTGTTAAACTATGTTGTGACCAAGACTGAATTGAGTCCCTTTGGATAGTGCATTAAAGTGTTAAAACATGGCACCGCTGTTTCCAGAGAGCGAGCAATGAAAGAATGATATATTGTTGTAAAAGTTTGGTGAGGGTTGGATGTTGTATGTATCAGCAACAAGGACTTCCTGTTTAATGGTGAAGCATCAAAATTCAACAAGAATACGCTTGGTGAACATATGCAGTCTTAATAAAGTAGCATCATAAAAGGTTTATGCATTTTCTGACAAAGTTTTAAGTGTAAGGAATAAATCATTCAGAAGCAGAGAATAAAAGTTAAAAAATTGCTCTTCCTGTTGTCAGTGGGATTAGGTTCAGGGCACTACAATGATTCCATTTGTTAAGTTTGGTGATGAGTGATTTATGACAACTTTAGTTGTCATTACATGATATGGAAATTCGCCATGTCCCTTCGAACACACCCTGTAAAAGTCAGAAGTGAAAAGTGAAAAGTGAAAAGTGAAAAGTCATAGCTTCATATTGTCAGAGTAATAAGTCAAAGATCAAACAACTTTCTGTGGTCACACTTTTTGACAAAAGATAAAGTTTTCAATAAGTTTTAATGACAAGGTCCAGGGAGAAGTCTGTTAAAATGTGAGGCCTAAAAAAAGACCAAAGTGCAAATATAAAATGGCCAACTTCCTGTTTGATTTAGCAGTAGACTTCAAAAGGCTGTTTTGTAGGTCTTGAGAGGTTATACATGTACCAAATCTCATCCAGATCAGTGAACTTGGGGGCTGAGTTCTTGAATAGTCTTAGGGGACAGTAGAGTTATTTTGCAACACCCAAAGAATATTTTAATGATTTTGTGTTCAGGTCGTGAATTTGATCAAATATGCAAAGTTTGCTGAACACTGGATGTTGTATCTAAAAATCCTGCTTCAGACAGGAAATTTACTTTCCACTGACACGTTAAGAACCACAGCAGAAGATTCAGTTTGCCATCACATTGTTGGAAAAGTTTCTTGCTGATGCTGAAATGAAATGTCAGAGCCCTGGTCTCCTACCTGTGTGCCGTTGGTTGTTGGTCCACACTGCAGCGCCTCGATGTGTGAAATCGTCTTTTCTCCCCTCTGACTGTTCTCTTATTCGTTCTCCTTCCTGCCACACAAACAGGAAGTGTTGTATCACAAAAAACTCTCTTGCAGCTACCACAGAGAAGTGCAATCGTGTACATTGCTTCTTTTCAGATATTCATCTGCAGGAGTGCTAATTAATTTTGAGTCACAGCAGTAACAGCCAGCAAGACTTGTTGATTACATTGCCACACAAAATGCAAACATGTAAATACACAGGTTCACAAAGGTATGATAGAAGCAAAATATGCATATGAAGCACAGGAAGTATCACCAGCCACTTTAAAAATCATCTCATGCTACTGTACATGCACACATATACTGCTTGAAGCCAGAATCATTTCTTCATTTATTACGCAGCATATGAATGGTTGTGCTCATATAGCTTTGGGCAATGTATGGACATACAGGGGCAAAACACAAAGTAGAGGAGTGAAAAAACTATTGATATATATATATTACATGCAGCTATCAATTTAATTTGGTTCCATCTTACTTTCTATGAAGAAAGCATAAACTGTAACAGAAGCCTTTATTAATAATAACATACAATTTACTAATGATCAAAAGATATGTTAAGAGCCATACATGAGCCTAAATTATTGGTAGCTCTTTACAAACCAGTTGCAGTTGCAAATATTAATAAGTTATCTTAAGGGATGCAGTGAGTTTTTAAATCAATCCATTATCTTTAATATTAAAATAGTACCACGAATACATAAATAAAAGTGTCATAATCAAACACTTTTTTTTCTAATATAGTTATTTCATCAATAATGCCTGTAACTGTGCTACAAGATCAAAAAGAAGCCAAAGCTCAAAGCATGCCATCGGTATCAAAACAGTGGAAGTGATGTGCCTTCACATACATTTTTTAAGAGTATCCTTTTGATCTTTAACATGGCTTTGTATATGTTGCTGAAGAGCTGCAGGTATGGGAGAAGTGAAGACTGTTACATGCTGCTCTTTTCAAAATAAGTATGATTATTACAAACAGCATCAATGCAGTAAGAGGGACAGTGCACCAACTCTGCCATCTTTTCTAACATGTGTAAAAGGAACTCAGTGGAAGTTAAAAATACTGCGATGCAAATAAAGTTAGCAGCTTCTTCTTTCTCACACACACACTTCCTTATGCGGGCACCAGACTTAAGTATAGGTAAAAAGGTCCTTCTAGGTTAGCTAAAGCTGGCTCTTATACACAACTGCCTACTGTACCTTTATATAAATGTATTCAATTGATATTCTTACACTCTATTACCCAAGGTTAAGTTTGTTTGTGGCTTAGCTCATATGGCAATCTGCATGTGGAGAAGATTAATTATACATAAACAGACAAAACTGAGTGGTAGTTTTCTGAGGATGTAGTCACATTGAGACCATAATTGAACAGTATCTGAAAGTGTTGTTGTGTCTGAATGACCCCCTGATGGTTTTACATAATGTTTTTGCTATTGCATTCTAACAAATGTGATGAACAAACACATACCAACCACAAAAGACAACAAAAAAGTCTAAAAGAAAAAACATGTTCTGTAATGCAGTTTTTTTTTTTCCTGATTTACAGATTTTAAAGGGATAGTTCGCCTCTTTTGACATGAAGCTGTATGACATCCCATATTAGCAATATAATTTATGAACATTGACTTACCCCCCGGTGCGTCCTGTGAGCAGAGTTCCAGCTGAGTTTTGGCGTCCACGAAGGTAGTCCGGCTAGCTGGCTGGGGCTTGAAAAATAAAGCGTTTTGCTTCTCAAAAAAATATGCGTTCAAAAGAGTAATACATTTACATCACAAAATCGTTCTCGATGAAAAAGTCAGACCTCACTTCGCTTGGCACTATTTTTGCCTCCTTCGATATCAATGCGTCCAATGTAAAACTGTGCAGACCAAAGAGCAGACCGAGCAGTCCCCTGCTTCCGAGCAGCAAACACCGTAACAGGTGCGGCTATCGCTAGGTGGCTGGACGCATTGATATCAAGGGAGGCACAAATAGCGCCAAGCGAAATGAGGTCTGACTTTTTCATCGAGAACGATTTTGTGATGCAAATGTATTACTCTTTTGAACGCATATTTTTTTGAGAAGCAAGACGCAAAGATGTTCATAAATGATATTGCTAATATGGGATGTCATACAGCTTCATGTCAAAAGAGGCGAACTATCCCTTTAAAGTATTTGATTGTGGCATATGTGTGCAATCAATACATCCAGCCATCCATCCATTTTCTATACATGCTTAATTTAATTTAGGATCAGCCTATCCTAGCTGCCATTGGTCACTTTTGAATCTCTTATTCTCAGTTTTTCCCTCGCAAAGTGGAAATCCCAGAAACCTCTTGTGTTTGTTGTTGTGTATCGTCCACCTGGCCCTTATTCTGAGTTTCTGTCTGAATTCTCAGAGTTTTTATCCCAGTTAGTGCTGAGTACAGATAAAGTCATTGTAGTGGGTGACTTTAATATTCATGTAGATGTTGAAAATGACAGCCTGAATATGAACTTTAATTCTATATTAGACTCTATTGGATTTTCTCAGAGTGTTCACAGACCGACTCACTGCCTTAATCACACCCTTGATCTTGTGCTGACTTATGGCATTGAGAGTTAACAGTTAACAGTGTTCCCTCATAACCCTGTCTTATCTGACCATTTTCTGATAACCTTTGAGTTTACATTACTTGACTATACAGTTTCTGAGAAGAAATTTACGTATAGAAGGTGTCTATCAGAGGATGCTGTAACCAGATTTAAAGAATTAATTCCATCATCCTTTTCTTCACTGCCATGTGCAGATATGACAGAGGACGACTACCTAAACTTTACTCCAGCAACACTTGACTCTCTTGTTGACAGCACTATAGTTTCAATGCGTACAGCACTGGACAATGTTGCCCCTCTGAAAAGGAAGGTAATCAGTCAGAAGAGGTTGGCTCCTTGGTATAACTCACAGCTGCGTGCTTTAAAGCAGACTGCAAGAAAGCTGGAGAGACAGTGGCGTTCCTCTAATTTAGAAGAGTCTCAGTTAGTCTGGAAAGATAGTTTAACAATGTATAAGAAAGCCCTTCGTAAAGCTAGAACTGCTTATTATTCATCATTGATAGAAGAGAATAAGAACAATCCCAGGTTTCTCTTCAGCGCTGTAGCCAGTCTGACTAAGAGTCCGAGCTCTGCTGAGCCAGGTATTCCTTTAACTCTCAGCAGTGATGATTAAATGATCAAATGTGCAGATGTTGGTGGAGAGATATAAATATCTTGGTGTGATCCTTGATAATAAACTGCGTTTTGAATCCCATGTCGATGTTACCTCCAAAAAGGTTAAGCAAAGATTGTTCTTTTTAAGGAAAATGAGAACCTTCCATGTTTCCTCTGAGATGATGACTCTCTTTTACAGAAGTTTTATTGAATCCGTTTTAACCTTTTGTATTGTTGCATGGTTTGGAAACCTGAACTTGTCGGATAAGAATCGTCTTGTTCGTCTTGTTAAAACTGTTGGAAAAATCAGCAGGCCGGTATTATGTCCATTTATAACAGACAGGTCCTGAGGAAGGCTAATGCTATTCTGGATTGTCCTAATCATCCACTTCTAAGAGCTTTTGCCCTCAGGTCGTCGTTTTAGGGCTCTTATAAAGGGGACTAAAATGCTTCAGGTTTCATTCATTCCCATGGCAATTTATCTACTTAATGGCAAGAAGCCCCTGGATTGCTCATATTCCTTTGCACTGCTATTGCTTATTTGCACAATTTACATTTGCACTTTTTGTAATTCTTGGTAGTAGTTCCCATTTTTGGTAGAAGCTCTGGACTGAACATTTGCTAGTGATTTTGTATATGTGTATGGTCCTTCTTATATCATGTTTTTTTTATCATGACTTTTATTATTGACTTTAGACTTTTAATTAGGTTTTATTCATATTGCCAATACTATCATTGTGTACCTTGTCTTTTGTGTTCTCCTGCTGCAACACTAATTTCCCTTCATGGGACAATAAAGAGGAATTGAATAAAATTGATTTCATGAGCTTCTTCACCAGTAAAATAGTTTCTATCAGAGAGAAGATTCCCACTATTATCAGTGATGTATCATCAAGTACAGCAGCTTTAGAAGTATCTTTAGAACCACCCCAAGAACCACAGCCCAGAGAACCACAGCCCAGAGAACCACAGCCCAGAGAACCACAGCCCCGAGCCCCTCCCTCCCACCCAGGTTTTGGGATGTCTGGGATCCATCCCTTGAGAGGGGGGCTCTGTCATCGCCGGATGTCTGGCCGCCCCCCCCCAGACCGTCTCCGGCTGCTGGTCCCACGTCGCCAGAAATCTAGTCAAGTCAAGTTTGTCCTTTTTTCATAGTCATAGTCAAGTTTTGTTTTTTCATTGTCCTTAGCGCTCCTAGCGCTTTTTGTTTTTCTTGACAATAAATCAAGTTCAGACCCATTGCCCTCACGTCTGTAATCATGAAGTGCCTGGAATGATCAGTCTCCCAGAACATCAGTGACTGCCTCCCTCCCTCCTTCGACCCACACCCGTTGGCTTACAGGGCAAAGCGGTCCACAGAGGACGCCATCGCCCTCACACTGAGTCACCTGGAGAACAAAAAGAGCTATGTGAGGATGCTCTTTGTGGATTACAGCTCAGCGTTCAACACAATAATCCCAGACATTCTGCTTCAACTACAGAACAGACGAGACCACACCCCCCTCCTCATAAATGGAGAACCGGTGGAAACTGTGCCCCCCTTCAAGTTTCTGGGCACCCACATCTCCGCTGACCACTCCTGGACGTTTAACATCAGGGCCCTAGTGAGGAAGGCTCAGCAGCAGCTTCACTTCCTGCGCGTCCTCAGGAAGAACAAGCTGAACACAAAGCTGCTACTGGCCTTCTATCACTCCTCTGTGGAGAGCGTTCCAACATCCTGCCTGGGTGTGTGGTTCACAGGCTCCACAGCCGAGGACAGGAAGGCGATGCAGAGGGTCATAAACACTGCCCAAAGGATCATCAGCTGCCCTCTGCCCAACCAGGAACACCTCTCCACATCCTGCTGCGTCAAGAAAACCAAGGCCCTCACAGGAGAGCCCTCACCCTGCCTACCCCGTTTGATCTGTTGCCCTCTGGGAGACGCTACAGGGCAACAAGGTCCCGCACCAACAGGCTAACAGACAGTTTCTACCCCTGGGCCAAATGGACTGCAAACATCCATGGACACACACACTTTCACTCACTCACAGTCCCATAAACCCCCACCAAATAGCCCTGAAGAACAACACACAAATCTACCTCCTCCTACCTCTGGCTACCCCTACCATGTCTGTACCTTTGTGAAATATCTGGCTGCCACTTTAGATCTTTTAACCCGACTCTTACCTCCTTTTTTTTTCTTTTATACATTTTTATATTCTTTGTCCAAATGTTTTTATGTTTGTAATGTTCTTTATGTTGTTTTTTTTGCCTTGTTTTTTTAACCTTTGTGGCTCAGAATGGCTCTGTGGGAGCACCTTCAATTTCTTTGTACCTCCACAGTGCAATGACAATCACCCAGAGAGGGAGAAGTGATTTTTGTTTTTACAATTATAAACCTATATTTCAATGCATTTACAGACAAACCCCCTCATAGCAAACACAATATAGATCAAGAAAGCTAATGAATTTTTACTTTAAAATACCTGTGTCTGCACATAGGTATTTTCTGAGCTCTCAAACAAGTCAAAGTCAGTCAGGCATTTACTCTTGTCTGGTCACGTCTTTGTTCTCTTTCTCCCTTTTTCCTCATTTCTTCTGAATCTCTTAAAAAAAACAACTTTTTTATCATGGCAAAGGTGTCTAGTGGTTACAAAATGAGGCAATTAGCAAAGGGAACCAGATATGACAGGATTTACCGAAATCAAACAAGAAATAACAAGATCATAGAAAAAACAAACAAACAAAAAAAAGGGTCATGACATATTTTCAGTATTGCATGTTTGTTAACCTGATACGTTTTATCTGGTGGATAAACTGTGATGGTGCAGTGTCCTCACCAATAAAACGACACTGTTACTGTAGTACAGTTTAACCCCCACAGTATGACACAGTGTTCTATAAGCTTCAACATGGAGAAAAGTGGCATTTTAAACCATTTCCATCCACCACACAACCACTGCATACATGGTACACTCATGTTAATTATTGTGCTGATTCAAAATGTTGTTGTGAAAAAAAACTGTGACTATGTAGAATCTTTGGTGATGTACTTCACTTGATGAACTGTTATGTCCAATATCCAATCATGATAAAAAAAGTTCTAAATATTTAAATGTCCAAATTCCATCACTTTATTTAAAAAGAAACACATAGAACATTCTTCATTTCCCTTCACATCATAATGGCTACAGCAAATCTATATTGATTTGATAATTCCTCTTATTTTTTTGTTAGAACACTTTTTATCAGAATATCGCAATAAACAGTACAGTGAATCAGTTACAACACCAAAAACTCCTTCAGCCCTAATTTTTGTTTTTATCTAAGCTAATATATCCTTACATTTTGTTAGGGGAAATATTATGAAAAGACACACTGTTTTAGCTACTATGGTAATTTAATTATGGTAAACATTCTAAAAAACATATGAATGATCCTACTAGCACTATCTGCTAATTAGTAAATATACACAATAATTATGCAGTTGGAGGTTTGCTGTTAAAGTCCTGTACAATACCTGTAACACATCTAGTTTGTGTAGTAAAGGGTGAGCTGAAAAAAAATCTCCTGTCTGCTTCACGTACAAATACAAGTGTGTAGTACAAGCTTTCTAATTCTTAGAGTGCCAAGCACACCTCTGTGACCCGATGAACCAATCAAGGTACAAAGTTACCTTGCTCAGGTTGGAGACAGTGGAGCCTCAATCTACAGCCAGGCCAAGGGGGGAAGTCTTTGCTCATTGGGTCTGGCCAGTCACAGCCTGAACAAGCTACATGGAACTAACCTCCTGTGAACTCACCACCTACAGGAGGGGTGGTGCAAAGTGGACTGGGTGGTCGTCAAAGGCAGAGGCCTTGGTCTGACATCCAACTGCTGAAACTGGTTATAGGAATATGGGAAATGAGCCCCTGCTTGTGCTGGAGGTTCAGAAATGCCACCTGAATATTGTCGAGCTCACCTAAATGCACAAAATGGGTTCTGGAACCAATCTCCTAGAGAGGGACTGGACTTTATATGTCTCTGGAGTAACAAGAAGACAGTGGTGAGCTTCCTCTGAAAGGTGTCTGAGATGGTCACCCAAGAGGCGCTCAAGGGCAATTGTTGCTCCTCCACATCAAAATGAACCATTTGAGATGGTTTGGGCATTTGGTCAGGATGTCTTTCAGACTCCTCAAATGCGAGTTGTTATGGACATGCTGCACTTGTAAGAGGCCTCAGGGCAGACTCATGACTCATTGGAGAGATTGTATCTTTCACTGGGCTTTAGAACGCCTCATTGTCCCTCTGGAATAGCTGGTGGAGGTGGCTATGGAGAACGAGGTCAGAGGATCTCTGTTCCCTGTTGGCAACCCCATCCCAGATAAGCATCAGAAGATGAATTGATGGATAGATAGATGGATGGATGAATGGACAGACATAGAGTCAAGTAATTTGTCTTTATTAGAGAAATACTTCCAAACATGCTAAAACTGAAAATACATCTGAACAAACTTGAATTATTAAAACATATAAACTTATAGCAGCTAGTTGTTTTGTTTCATCTTGTTTTTCATTGTCTTCTCCGATCATTTCTTTCTACATCCAAATATTGTAACAAAAAATTAAAATAAGCAGTACTTGGGAAACTTAATGAAAATAAAGACAAATGTGTTTGGCATAAAACGGTAATCAGATTACGGGGGGAGGGGTATGTACCTGGCAGCCAGTGTGGGATGACACATCCAGTCCTTTGTCTCTTACTGGGGATTCTCTCCTTGATCCACTACAGTCACCATTACAGCCCTCCTCACTGGCCACATCCTGAGGCCAGCAATGTCGGCGAGGACCAGCATGTACACTGCAGGTGGGCTACACACACACACACACACACACACACACACACACACACACACACACACACACACACAAACACACACCAAAAAAGCCATTGTGTCTAGCTAATATAAGTATATTCACAGTCACTGCACCACACAAAGAGTCAGTACTGGAGGAACCTTTAGAATTATGACTATGATTTTTAGAAATATATAAACTGCTTACTATATTTTTTTTGTAAAAACATCTGATCGAAATTTTTCTTCAATATTGCTATCTGGTACACAGCTTAGGATAAAGTTTTCCTAAACCTGACTATTTGCTTTTCACAACATGTATTTCAGAATGAAGGCTGACTGACTTGTTATTGCCACATATTACTGAGTGGACCCCAAAAACACATAAGTTTAAAGGGGAACTGCGGTATTTTCAACATTAAGCCTCTTTTCTGAGTCGTCTGCAATGTTTTAGAACCCCCCATACCGCTTTTTTGATGTTTACTGCTGTCTCCTAGCCTGGCTGACGTGTCCACAATCTCGATGAGATGGTGGTCTGGGAACTAGGTGTGCATTTTCTCGTATTTGAGGCATGGTTTCCGAATGCCTAGAGCCGTTTATTGGGCGCTACGAATGTCTATCAAATGGCGTCTGGTTCTTCCCATGCTGCTTTGCGCGCGATTCATAGCCAATTGTATCACTTATACCAGATGACGACAGAAATTCGACGAGGAAGAAGAAGAAAAAAAAAGTAAAATAAAAGTAAACTTGCGTTCTAAGCTACTTAAAGTGATGGTTCGGAGTAGATTCACCCTAGGGTCATTTGAACCGTGACATCCACCCAAAGTTTTTCCGATCTTGGCTGAACATCAGCCGAGTTACTGAGTTATTCCGAATAGCTTAGTACAAGCGCTAATAGACCCTGGCAGTATCTCCAAAATTACCACACTAAAATCACATGCCATGACACCAAACTTCTACAGTAGTACAAATATGGTCTGTACTCACAAAACGATGCATTTGGAAGTTTGTACATAGTCCAGGAGTTCATTATTATAAACACAAGCCTGATAGCTTCTCTGCAGCTAAAGCTGCGTCGACGTCACTTCCTTGATCTGGGAGCTTCAATGTAAGATGAGGGTTGATCTACTACTGTAGACAACAAAGTATATGCTATATTCTACATGAATTTTTATGTTGTAGAGTTGTGAATTTATTTTATCAATGGAGAAATTGAGCAGCCTTGGAGAGCAGAGCCTGGAACCGGTCCTGTGTGCTCGGTACCCCAAGCAGAAGGGTTACAGACATGGGAACTGTCGGGGTCTGGAGTTCTCCTCCTGTGTTTTTGGCTGCTGCTTTCTCTCCAGTAGGTGGTGCCTGTTACCTGGGTGGCTGATTACAGGCAGGTGTTTCACATCAAGACTCATCAAGGGGAAGCTGAAAGGGATAATCTGGAGTAAAATGCACTTTAGATCAATTTACGGGATGTTGGGAGTACATACGTTGAGTTGACATCAAAATCATGTCATTCGGATGTGTTTTGAGAATTTCGATTTGACCGTTTTTAGCCAAAAGTCGTTAGCCTGGAAGTCAGAGGGGCATATCATGTCACCGCTACAAAACGCTATTTTTACACCTCTTCTACAGCTCCAAACAACATAACACTTACGTGGTAGTGAGTAGAGGGTCCCTAAAGCCAAACCGAAGTGTCCCGAGGTCTTCATGTGGTCGGATATAGAGTCCAGAATTATTTAATCAAGCCAGTACCTTTCCGGAAATGTGTCTGCTGCAGCTGCCGCTTAAGACCGTGGTGAAGTTGGTTTGATATTGGTTTGAAAAAAAAGACACCTTATTTCCTTATTGTGAATATCTGTCGAATATCCAATATCAAACCAACTTCACCATGGTCTCTAGCGGCAGCTGCAGCAGCAACATTTCCGGAATGGTACTGGCTTGATTAAATTCATTCTGGACTCTATATCCGACCACATGAAGACCTCGGGACACTTCGGTTTGGCTTTAGGGACGCTCTACTCACTAAAGCCAAACTCCGGATTATCTCTTTAAGAGGAGCCTGCTGTTAGCACTTCGTCGCCAGAGTGTTAACCTATGTGCTATGTCCTCTAAGCTCTTACTCCTGGTCCTTCCAAGAAAGATTTCACGACCTTGTGCTTCCTTCCCAGGTTTTACAGCCGTGTTCTGGATTCCTCTCCAGAGAAAGTCCTCGTCATACACTACCTTCAAGTTGTCTCATCTTCAGAGTTCCATGCTAGCAGTCTCCTTCGGACTCCTCTTGGTTCCACCTCCGATCGAACCCTGCTCACCCTATCACCACCCAGGAGGCTCCCTACTCGCATCATTATCTGGATCAGACATTCACTTCAGCCACCAGCCTCTCAGACCTCGCTCATCTCTCCCTGGCAGTAATCCATCGACTCTCTGTAAGCAACTTCCGATCATTCAATATTTCTCAAACTCGCTCCTCAACTAACCATTCACCCCCTTCATACAGTCAGAGATCCGTTTCCGAGTTTCCAGTCCCAGACCTTCATCTCCAGAATTCATATTCTTTAACAAATTGTCAAACCTTCTTAAAGGAGAACTCCGGGGCATTTGAAGCGCATTTCCATTGCTAGAGGTTGTCAAATACTGACGGTAGGACACAGACCGGTGCAAATCGGTGCTCCCTGTGCTGCGATTGCGCTGTTTGCGCAGCCTGTCATGCTAACCAAATACGTGGTGGCCAAAGGGCAAGTGCTAAACCTTCCATGTAAAACAACAACTTGCACACAGCAGAAACGTCACACCACCAAATGCACCATCTTTAGTTGTTTAGATGCAGATAATGTTAACAATTTCCGAGTCACAAGCAGGGCGACAGAGAAAAGAGTCTAGAAGGCCAATATTAGAGATATAAGATGAGCCTCACACTCTCAAAGTAGAAATGCACTCAGAGAGTGCAGACCTCCGCCAATGAAGCTTTGTTTTATAAGCGCATTTTTTTTATCCACCCATATATTGTAGTGAATGGTCTGAAACGATTAACGTCGTAATCCACCACGTCCGAGAGAAAGCGATGCGTTTGCTTAAACTTGTGCATAGATTCAGCTGGCTCGTGTTCCGATTGAAAAGGTTTACAAAGTTAAGATGCTATCTTTCAGATGCGACTTCTCAGAAACGGCAAAGACGGCTTTCACACTGCGACCCGCTACATTAGCGGGTCCAAATTGCGGACCTCCTTGTCTCCCCAGTTGGCCATATTAAAAAATGTCTCGAACTTGATGTAGGCTAAAACAGAGTAAAACTTGTCCTCACCTGTCGCTGTTGTTCTGAATCAGCTGTCCATTCTGTCTTTTAAACTCCTCACGTCACGCCACGCCCACGTCCGACCCGCATCAATTGCGTTCACACCAAACTCGGCTCGGCAAAAAGACTAGGGTCCGACGCGGGTCGAAAGGCGAGTCGAGTTGACGCGGCAGCCCGGGTCGGCAGTGTGAACGCAACAGTGGACACGCTAAATTCGCGAATTAAACGCGGGTTATTCGGCAGTGTGAAAGGGGCTACTGTTTACCTTCCCCCCTGCGCAGTTAGTGTAAGCTTTCCCCCTGCGCACCCCCTCCTACCCCTCCCTCAATGACAACGAAACAACCAAGCCCCGCCACCTTGTGGCAGGTCGCAAGATTGCAGCACGAACAGACGAACATCCAGACAAACATCCAGACCAACAGACAAACTCGGGCGATCACATAACCTCCTTGGCGGAGGTAAGCTACTTGCACATTGCATGGCAGGTTACAAAAAACAGGAGTTAATCTACGTGACATAAATTTTGGTGCATGCCATTGGTAACGAGGGAAAATGGCAACCATAAACCAAACAATAGGCTCTACCACATTAACACCACTTAGAGAGGAAGGAAGTTTGAATGGATAATCAGAAGGAAACATGAAAGGGAGGAAAGATGGATGGAGGTGATACCTTATTGCCACTGTGGACCAGATTCGGGGCCTGCTGAATGGACAGCATTGCAGCAGCAGAGTTGTAGGGGACATTATAATCTTCATCTGGATACACAGGCACTGACCGTCTGTTTTCAGACCATAACTCTGTAACGGACTACAAGACAGAAAACCATATCAAAGATCTATACATCAGCATTCTCACACTTGGTGTAGATTCTCAGTCATACTTCTATTTCTTCTTGGTGCTGAGACAAGATGTTTCACCTCTCATCCAAAAGACCTCTTTAGTTCTAAATTAGTTGGTGGGAAAATTCTGCTTATAAGTAGTTGGAAAGGCCATTCCCAATTGGCAGGTCCTTAAGGTGAACCACCTGAACTATTTGTGAATCATTTAAGTCATTCTCACCTGTGAGTTGTTTATCTGCCTGAACAAGCACATTTTGGTTACAAGATCCAACGTGTACTCAAAAAACAGATTCAAGCCCCTCCTAAAGGTGACACATTTGGATTTGAGTCATTTGACATAGATTTAGCATGTAAATATTGTTTATATTTCATGGGTGTGAAGTAAAATATTTCCTGGTAAACAGTCTTGGATTCATTAACTTGATTATTTAATTATTTGCACATTTTACATATAAAACAGCATAATAATAATAAAATTAAACATTTTGCTGGAGAAGTTGGAAGCCAAAAAAGGTTTAGAGATACCTCCCCAATATAAGCAACTATAATTACACTTTACACTTTACAGTGTCAAAATTAAATATTGACACAAAAATTATTAAAAATAAGACAAGAAATAAACAATTTACACACACACACAAAAAAATATATATAGTTACAAAAGTGCATAACAGAAACCAAATAGTGTTACAAATCTTTGCTAATTGAAAATCTTTTCAGGTGTTTTTTGAACAATCACAATGTTGATATTGATTGTAGTAATGTGGGTAGATTGTTCCAGAGAGACGGACCTCTGTATTTTAATGTGTATTGATTTAGGGAAGTCTAACAATGTGGAAGATAAAAAAGTCCTTTGAAGATCTTATATGATACACATGAATTTTAGAGGAAAACTTTCTGGAAAGCAAATGGCAGCTCATGAGTTAGATGTACATATTTATACATAAACACACACGTTTGATATATGTTCACATTGAAAATTGATAGCAGTTTGAATTTTTTGAAAAGGGGAGCAGAAGAATCGGTTCTTTTAGCAAAACTAATCATTCTCAAAAATTTCTTTTGGATGAGTAAAATCTTGTTAAGAAAGGTAGGACATGTAACAGCCCACACAGTGTTACAATACATATTAAAGCTGCAAGCAGCTATGAGCGGGACCGAGCCTGTGCGCAGGTCAGGGCATGCGCTGGACGCCGTAGTCGCGCAGCTCTGCCCACACACACGATACCCTCTGCGTACGTACGAGCACATAATAACCCCAATGCGGAGGGGTTTTTGAAAATTTCTTGGGGGCGCCACTGAGCCATTTTGCTCCGCCCACACACAATACCCTTTACATACGGACAAGGTCGTCAGGCTGGACGTGTGTACCAAGTTTCATGACCTTGCGATGATGATAAGGCTTTCAAATCACAAACGCCATCACACGATTTTCACCGCCTGGCCACGCCCACACCGTTCAGAGTTTGTAAAAGTTTCTCCATCATTTTTTTCCCCCCATGTCTTAAGAGTTCCATCAAATGTGAGGTGTGGAAAAAAACAAGACCTTTCCAACCACCAGCAGGTGGCGCTATAGGTGGATGTCACTATGATTATATGTGCACGTTCAGGCTGGGTCCAGCAATCACCGTTTGAAGTTTGGGACAGATTGGATAAAGTATGTGGGAGTTATAAGCGACTTCATTTTTTGTGGCGAGTGATGGCGAGTCATCCAACTTTGAGGCGTCGCCATGGCCACGCCCTTTGAGGTTTGAAGGTTGCAGTTTCACTGCTCAGTCCCTAATGATAAGAACTCCTACAGTTACAATAGGGTCCTTGCAGTTTCACTGCTCGGTCCCTAAATACAAGGATAAACTATAATAAAAAGTTAAGACACAGGAATGGTTTATCAATGAACAAACTCTACTTAGAATACTAATTGACTTCATAGTCTTTTTACAGACAAATTCAATATGGTATTTCCATGTTCATTTTTCATCTACTGTGACTCCTAGGAATTTAATGTGAGGAACCTGAGTTATTTCAATGTTGTCTATAAATATTTTGGCTTTTTCTTTTGTATACTTTTTCTTTTTATTACAAAATATCATAAAATTAGATTTATTTATGTTGAGAGAGTTTGTTCATCTGGAACCATCTGGAAAGTGATGCCAGCTCTTCATTTGCTTCACAAATCAGTGTATTAAAATTTTCATGTGAAGCAACAAGACGTGTCGTCATCAAATAAAAGAGGCAATACATTATGGCAGACCCTAGGAAGATCATTCCTAGGGTCTGTTATTATTGTGGTCATTAACTCGTGTTTCCCTGTTCCAATTCAATTCAATTCATTTTTATTTATATAGCGCCAAATACAACAAATGTCATCTCAAGGCACTTAGATAGTAAGTCCAATTCAAGCCAATTGGAATTCAATTAATTAATAATAATCATAATTCATAAAATAATCCAATTCGTTCATATAGAGCCAATTCAAAAACAATTTCCTAGCTAAGGAAACCAACAGATTGCACTGAAAACTTTTTGTTTTTCGGTCCAATCTCCCGGCCTGAGCGTGCCTGAGGCGACTGTGGAGAGAAACGACTCCCTTTTAACAGGAAGAAACCTCTGGCAGAACCAGACTCAGGAAGGGTGGCCATCCGCCTCCACCAGCTGGGGTTTGAGAAGACAGAAAGAGGGGGAGGGGGGGAGGGCCGCAGCGGCGGCGGCACTGTAACACCATTCAAAGGATATCTGTTGGAACAGGGAAACACGAGTTAATGACCACAATAATATCACATATACATAAAGAGAGTAAAGTGAGGAAAGGTGTGACAGATGAGGCCCCCCAGCAGTCTAGGCCTATAGCAGCTTAACTATGGGATGTTTCACGATTACCTGAGCCATCCCTATTCAAGGTAAACACAAGAAACTTGTGCTAACGAAAAAATAAATAATAAAATAAAGGACCAGACTCAGTGAGTAATTCCCTATACTCCCTATATAGATCTGCTCCTCACACCACAACAACCATCATTTTTACAGCCACAAGCTACCTCAGCCTCTCCAACAGATACCCTTTGAATGGTGTTACAGTGCCGCCGCCGCTGCGGCCCTCCCCCCCTCCCCCCCTTTCTGTCTTCTCAAACCCCAGCTGGTGGAGGCGGATGGCCACCCTTCCTGAGTCTGGTTCTGCCAGAGGTTTCTTCCTGTTAAAAGGGAGTCGTTTCTCTCCACAGTCGCCTCAGGCACGCTCAGGACGGGAGATTGGACCGAAAAACAAAAAGTTTTCAGTGCAATCTGTTGGTTTTCTTAGCTAGGAAATTGTTTTTGAATTGGCTCTATATGAACGAATTGGATTATTTTATGAATTATGATCATTATTAATTAATTGAATTCCAATTGGCTTGAATGGGACTTACTATCTAAGTGCCTTGAGATGACATTTGTTGTATTTGGCGCTATATAAATAAAAATGAATTGAATTGAAATGAATCATTCATATAGATCAAAAACAGAAGAGGTCCAAGGATGGAACCCTGGGGTACTCCACAAAGTAGCTTAGCTCTAATTGAATTATAACTATTAACCGAAATATATTGTTCCCTATCATTTAAATAATTAAATAACCATTTGAGAGCAACATCATGAAACCCATATTTATATAATTTTTCAATAAGAATGTTAAAATCAACAGTGTCAAAGGCTTTTGACAAGTCTAAGAAAATGCCAAGAGATATTTTTTTATTATCTAAAGCTGTGGAGATTTTATGAACAAGCTGCAAAAGAGTAATTTCTGTTGACATTTTTTTTCGAAAACCATATTGATCCATAATATGTTATTCTCATCCAAATACTTTTCTATTCTTAGATATACTAGTTTCTCTGAAACTTTGGAAAAACAAGGTAAAACAGATATAGGGTGGTAATTAGTAAATATACTGGAATCACCTGATTTGAATAATGGGATGACTTTAGCTACTTTGAGGTCACTTGGTACAACACCTGTTTTTAGGGGTTCAACAATACAGGAAACTACCCTTTTTACAAGACTGGACCTTATTTAATCATGTCCTGCAGCAGAATCTTTCAATTGCAATATAATGGCATGCAATTCTTTAGAAGTAGGAGGATCAAACATACTAATGCCAGGATAATGATCATTGATGTTCACAAGGAGGGGTTCGTCTGCATTTTTTTAACATTTTTACCTAAAGAGGGACCAATATTTACAAAAAAGTCATTAAAGCCATTTGTTATGTTCAGAGTAAACTTTCTCACACCATCAGAAAATTGAGATGGGAAAGAATTGAATGCCTTTTTCGTATTCAATAGTTCATTAATGAGGTTCCATGTCGTTTTGATATCATTACAAGACTGTTCAAATTTATCTGAAAAGTTGTTGTTGTTTTTTTTTATTTTTATACCGGTAGTTTGCAATAATTTTGTGAAATGATTCCTATATTTTTTATAAATTTCAATATTAAATGGGGTGGGACTAAGAAAAAAAATTTTGTATAATTTTTTTTTTTTTTTTTATTGAGGATCTTTTTAGGCCTGGTGTGATCCAGGGTTTAGATTTTTTTAAATTGTATTTCGTGTTAATTTGAACAAGTGGAAAACATTTGTCATATATAGATAAAAATATTTTCATAAAAGTGAGATAAACCAATTCTACATCCTGATAATTGAACACCTCCTCCCATGATGCCTCCTCCATCCTCCATCGATTAATTTGTGTGCACGCCTGTGGAACACGGAAGCTGAGAAAGGTAAGTAGCCTACGCTGTTTTTGAAATCTCAAAATGTATAATGTCTGTGCTAGCTAATGGTATGGTTAGCCCCTGGGTTGAATTGTATTGCTACTGACACCACGGCCAATTCGGTAAAAAGTATTTTGATACACGTTAAGAGCCTCAGGAAAGGTTAAAAGCTTGCCCGATAGAGCCCGCTTTCATGGAAGTCAGCGCAATCGGACAACTTTGCGCAGCGGGCATGAAAATTTCTCGCGTTTTTCCCTTTGGCCAACTTTCCTGGGTCTCCAACAGATGGGATATGTTTGTAAAAATGCCGGAATTCTCCTTTAACAACATTGTCCATGCGGGTAAGCATGGAAT
Source organism: Odontesthes bonariensis (assembly GCF_027942865.1). NCBI lineage: Eukaryota > Metazoa > Chordata > Actinopteri > Atheriniformes > Atherinopsidae > Odontesthes > Odontesthes bonariensis. The sequence continues at coordinate 397,458 of NC_134506.1, forward strand.
CAACAATCACTTGTAGGCATGATTTGTAGCTCTTTTCTTGTTGCTCAAGTAAATCCTTATAAAAGGTCTTTTGCTGTTCCAACAGCTCCTGAACCATAGAAAGAGTGACAAAATCTTCCTCTCCTCTTCTAGGCATTTTACTTCTCCACAGTGTCCACAGTAGCTGGAAGCAGAGGAGCTCACTGATAGGCAGGCAGTCAAAGCAGGCAGGTGGTATGGAAGATCCAGTAGGCCCAGATTATTAATCCTTCAAAAATCTCTGTAAGCATTGACCATCCGTACTTCAACAACCCATCTCCAAATGTAACTTAAAGATTTGATAAAAAGCTGTTTAAATTAGTTTATAAAAATATTTCATGGGTGAAGAAATTTGATGAAATAATTACAATGGCTTTAAGCCAAGGTTCATGCTGCTGCATTCAGCCGTCCTTCTCCCACAGGTCTCACACATGCAACTAGCATGCTTAATCAGTTTGATTTTGGATCTACCCCATGTGCACATGTCTGCGCTCTCACGTACACATCCTTCTACACTCTACCTGAAGCAGCAAGTGGGTCGGTCGGTTTTGCAGAAAAATGATTTTCCTGATAAGTATCGATTTGCATATTTCACTTTTAGTAAGAAATTTTCAGTCTGTGAGTTTGCTGTAGCTAAATATAACTACATTAATTGTGGTAAACGAGGCAAGTTGCATTTGATTTTCCCTCATTTAAAAAAGGCAGACTGGTTCTCCACACTCCCCCATCTCATTTCATTACAAATTGTTAGCAGACTCCAAGCAAAACTGAACAAATTTTCGGAGTCACTCAGTTTTAGAAAACAAAATACTATATCTCGTCATTCATTCACACTGAGAAAAATTTTTATCAATGATGGTGCTTTCAGGTCTCCATGAAAGGCACCATGTTGTCTGGAGCCCACGAGGCTCACCTAACTCTGTGCACCTGTTCAGGAGTGAAAGCACAAGCACCAGGACGAAGTGGAATGTCTGACTTTCTTGCTTTGTGATATTAGAATATTTTATATTCCAGTAGAAAGAATTGTTTTGAGGTCAGCCCAATTTATCTTATTGCTCACATTATAAAATGTCAGAATCAGAGTTTAATCAGTTTATTCACTCCCTAACCTTATCTGATGTGCATCACACAGTTTTTTAATTATCCCTGCTTCTAACTCAGTTGCTCTCATGACATGGGTTGATAGAGTTTCTAATTTTCTACTGATCCCTACATTCTTATGTCAAACAGAGTCAGAGTTGTTAATGGCTACAGTAATGAACGCTGTTGTGTTGTGATTAGTCTCTTAAGAAAAAAATAAATCACCTATAATAAATCATCTATCGTATTATAAATACATTGTAAACTAGCTCAGTCAGACAACTTGTGTGTTAATGTTTAGAAACTTTAATTAAAGTATATAATTTAAGTAAGTTTGGGGTCTATGTTCCATGAGTGAAATACCCCCACCCCCACCTTCTTTTTTGTTTTTCTTCTTTTGCCCTGGAGCCTACAGGTGGATGCTGGGGTGGCGGAGGGGCAGAAAGCAGGCAGTGTGTGGGGTTAATGGGCTGCATGGGTGGCAGCACCCAGCATAACGCAGAGAGCTTTGCAGCTTAAATGGACTGCACAGCTTGGAGGGGTGCGTTTGATAAGTAGCATGTAGAGCGTGAAACAGCTGCAGAGCAGCACAGGTCGTCAGCCTGAACTAGCTCGCAGGCATTATTACATTTGTCGGATGAATTTAGCAATAAGAAAAATATATTATTTTTTATTTATATATGAACTGCATGTAACTGAATTCTATTAATGTTACTTTGACAAGGTTTTTTTTTTTATATAGATATGTCTTAGGCCTTCTTCAGAGACAAAACAAATGTATTTTCCTTCTTAATTCAAATTAAATAAGTTTTAATTAATCAAACAAATGTATTTGTCATTATAGACATAATTTGGTCTCCAGTTAATTAAATTCATTTGAGTTGGTTAAAAATAAATCACTTCAAGTAAGGCAATGTCAATAATTTTGTTTTCTTGAATGACATTATTTTGTGTTTAACTAACATAGATAATTTACATTTAGTATATGCAATTATTGCCTTTCAAACTTCCATCCATCCATCCATTATCTTCCGCTTCTCCGGGGATCGGGTCGCGGGGGCAGCAGCTTGAGCAGAGAAACCCAGACGTCCCTGTCCCCGGCCACTTCCTCCAGCTCTTCTGGGGGGACCCCGAGGCGTTCCCAGGCCAGCCGAGAGACATAGTCTCTCCAACGTGTCCTGGGTCTTCCCCGGGGCCTCCTCCCAGTGGGACGGGCCCGGAACACCTCACCAGGGAGGCGTCCAGGAGGCATCCTAACCAGATGCCCGAGCCACCTCATCTGACTCCTCTGGATGCGGAGGAGCAGCGGTTCTACTCTGAGCCCCTCCCGGATGACCGAGCTTCTCACCCTATCTCTAAGGGAGAGCCCAGACACCCTGCGGAGGAAACTCATTTCGGCCGCTTGTATTCGCGATCTCGTTCTTTCGGTCACTACCCACAGCTGGTGACCATAGGTGAGGGTAGGAACATAGACTGACCGGTAAATCGAGAGCTTGGCCTTCTGGCTCAGCTCCTTCTTCACCACGACGGGCCGGTGCAGAGCCCGCATCACTGCAGACGCCGCACCGATCCGTCTGTCAATCTCCTGCCCGGAGAGGGCATTCCACCCTTTTCCGGCCGAGGACCATGGTCTCAGATTTGGAGGCGCTGATTCTCATCCCAGCCGCTTCACACTCGGCTGCGAACCGCTCCAGTGAGAGCTGAAGGTCACGGTCCGACGACGCCAACAGAACCACATCGTCTGCAAAGAGCAGAGACCCGATTCTGAGGTCGCCAAAACGGACCCCCTCAACGCCCCGGCTGCGCCTAGAAATTCTGTCCATAAAAATTATGAACAGAATCGTGACAAAGGGCAGCCCTGACGGAGTCCAACCCTCACAGGAAACATGTCCGACTTACTGCCGGCAATGCGGACCAAACTCTGACACCGGTCATACAGAGACCGAACAGCCCATATCAAGGGGTCAGGCACTCCATACTCCCGGAGCACCCCCCACAAGAGTCCCTGAGGGACACGGTCGAACGCCTTCTCCAAGTCCACAAAACACATGTAGACCGGTTGGGCGAACTCCCATGCTCCCTCCAGGATCCTGCGGAGGGTATAGAGCTGGTCCACTGTTCCACGGCCAGGACGAAAACCACACTGCACCTCCTGAATCCGAGATTCGACTATCCGGCGGATCCTCCTCTCCAGTACCCCCGAATAGACCTCACCAGGGAGGCTGAGGAGTGTGATCCCCCTATAGTTGGAACACACCCTCCGTCCCCTTTTTAAAGAGGGGGACCACCACCCCGATCTGCCAGTCCAGAGGCACTGCCCCCGATGTCCACGCGATGCTGCAGAGGCGTGTCAACCAAGACAGCCCCACAACATCCAGAGCCTTGAGGAACTCAGGACGGACCTCATCCACCCCCGGGGCCCTGCCACCGAGGAGTTTTTTAACCACCTCGTCAACCTCAGCCCCAGAAATGGGAGGTCCCACGTCCGAGCTCCCCAACTCTGCTTCCTCATCGGAAGGCGTGTCGGTAGGATTGAGGAGGCCCTCGAAGTATTCCCCCCACCGACTCACGACGTCCCTAGTTGAGGTCAGCAGAGCCCCGCCCCCACCATACACAGTGTTGACGGTGCATCGCTTCCCCCCTGAGCCGCCGGATGGTGGACCAGAAACTCCTCGATGCCGTCCGGAAGTCGTTCTCCATGGCCTCCCCGAACTCCTCCCAAGCCCGAGTTTTTGCCTCAGCAACCGCCTTTTAAACTTATTAACACATTGAATACCGGCGGTTTTTACAGAATTATGTCGTAGAATCCCAGCATTCTAAACCATTTTTTGACGTTTTTTGTACAGTCACAGCATATTATGTGATAGGGCCACTGAAACATGTTATGGCTCGTTTGAAAGCTGAGACTTTAAACTCTTTGTGGGTCAAAACTGCGTGTCTCTAGGTGCCGCCATTAGCGAGCTATCCTTAGCTAAACCAAGGCGGGTATCCACCAAAATCAACAACAAACTGATATCGGGGCTTTTGTGAAACGTGCGCTCTTTCAGCCTGTCGCACTTTAGATACTTACATATCCGGGTCAGAGGATTTGCGTCGTGTCGCATGTTGCAAAGCTAACCTGTTCATAAGACCGCCTCCTTAGGACTTGTCGCGTGTCTTCTTCTCCTTCTTGTTGTTTGTTTATGTTACTTTACCGCCACCCTCTGGAAACCGACACGTGCGATTGGACAAAATGCGGAAATGCACAACAATCAATGCAGCGTTATCAAAATTGTTCTTGAGTCGACGCAAAGCCATTGGCGTAATGATCAAAATGTCCAGATGATGACACCAGACTGCCATCTATGTCAGTTCTGTTCATCACATAATTACAAAAATCACACAGAATGTGCATTAGAATGTATAGATTCAGAATCCATAAAAAAAAACGTAAAAACGTATTTTTACCATGTGGGAGCCAACGCATGGGCAGTAAAAACGTAGTTTTACATGACTTGGGAGTCAATGTGTTAATTAAAATCTGGCAGGACTAACTAAACTGAATTTAGTTTGAGTTCACCCTACATATATTTATTGGATGGAAAAAATACCCATAATCAAATTGAATTCATCCAATGAGTCTTCTTCTTTGAGTGTGCAAATGGTTGTGAAAGCTCCTGAAAGGAGAGTCAGTGCTGCATTGCTGGAAGATCATTTCTTGCATGAGCTCTTCTGTTCAAAGATATTTTTTCCAGTTGAGCATAGATGCTTCTTTGACTCCACTCTGGAACCATCCATCTTCTCTGTCCAGAATGAGGACATTACTGTCCTTAAAGAACATCCCTTCTCCTTAAGATGTTGGTGAACTGCTGCACCTGAGGAGCTGTTTCTCCTGTGTTGGTCCATGCACCAGTGGTTGTTTAGTTTCTCCTTTAATATAGGAGAAACTAAACACTGTGTGTGTTGATTATTTCACACTTATGAAATGATCAACACTTCTCAAACTTAGGTAACATTATTAGACAGCATGGCATAAATTTCCATTGCTATGCTGATGATACTCAGCTGTACTTATCTATAAAACCAGATGAACCCAATAGGTTGGTCAGACTACAAGCATGTCTTAAAGACATAAAGACCTGGATGACTCAGAACTGTCTGCTGCTAAATTCAGACAAAACTGAAGTCGTTATCTTTGGACCTGAGCGTTTCAGGGAGAAATTGTCTAGCTATATAGTTACTCTAGATGGTATTTCCTTGGCTTCTAGTTCTACAGTGAGGAACCTTGGAGTTATTTTTGACCAGAACTTATCATTTGACTCACATATAAAACAGGTTTCTAGGACTGCCTTCTTTCACCTTCGTAATATTGTTAAAATCAGGAACATCTTGTCTCAGAGTGATGCAGAAAAACTAATTCATGCATTTGTTACTTCAAGATTGGACTACTGTAATTCTTTATTATTGGGCTGTCCCACATATTCTCTGAAAAGCCTTCAGTTGATCCAAAATGCTGCAGCCAGAGTTCTGATGAGAACTAACAGGAGAGATCATATTTCTCCAGTTTTAGCTTCTCTTCATTGGCTCCCTGTTAAATTCAGAATAGAATTTAAGATTCTTCTCCTTACATATAAAACTCTTAATGACCGAGCTCCATCATATCTTAAAGATCTCATTGTAAGATATTTTCCTAACAGAGCACTTCGTTCCCAAACTGCAGGTTTACTTGAGGTTCCCAGAGTTTCTAAAAGTAGAATGGGAGGCAGAGCCTTCAGTTATCAGGCCCCTCTATTGTGGAATAAGCTGCCAGTAAATGTCCGGGAAGCAGACACCCTTTCCACTTTTAAGACCAGGCTTAAAACTTTCCTTTTTTATAAAGCTTATAGTTAGGTATGTTGAATCTGATAGTGTGTCTGCTAGTGTGTCTTGTTCTGCCTCCACCTCTGGCACCCTCTATACTTTCATTACCCCCTACCCAAACCAGGGTTTGAATCCCATTCCCGCTTCTCTTACCTCTTTTATTTCTCCCCCTACCCGAACCAGGGTTTGCATCCCCACCCCGCTGTGACTGGTGTGCAGTTGGTGAGAGGCTGAGGTAGCTTGTGGCTGTAAAAAGATGGTTGTTGTGGTGTGAGGAGCAGATCTATATAGGGAGTATAGGGAATTACTCACTGAGTCTGGTCCTTTACTTTATTTTATTATTTATTTTTTCGTTAGCACAAGTTTCTTGTGTTTACCTTGAATAGGGATGGCTCATGTGATCCTGAAACATCCCATAGTTAAGCTGCTATAGGCCTAGACTGCTGGGGGGCCTCATCTGACACACCTTTCCTCACTTTACTCTCTTTATGTATATGTGATATTATTGTGGTCATTAACTCGTGTTTCCCTGTTCCAACAGATATCCTTTGAATGGTGTTACAGTGCCGCCGTCGCGGTGGCCCCCTGCCCCCCTCCCCATTCCCCCCCCCCTTCCCCCCCCCTTTTTCTGTCTTCTCAAACCCCAGCTGGTCGAGGCGGATGGCCACCCTTCCTGAGTCTGGTTCTGCCAGAGGTTTCTTCCTGTTAAAAGGGAGTCGTTTCTCTCCACAGTCGCCTCAGGCACGCCGCTCAGGCCGGGAGATTGGACCGAAAAACAAAAAGTTTTCAGTGCAATCTGTTGGTTTTCTTAGCTAGGAAATTGTTTTTGAATTGGCTCTATATGAACGAATTGGATTACTTTATGAATTATGATTATTATTAATTAATTGAATTCCAATTGGCTTGAATTGGACTTACTATCTAAGTGCCTTGAGATGACATTTGTTGTATTTGGCGCTATATAAATAAAAATGAATTGAATTGAATTGAAATAATCGACACATAAAGTTAAAAACGACACAGAGTGAGACTTTTAAGACTATTTTAGTTTTTAGTTCCATTTTCTACACTGTCACATTGTTCCCCAAAACTGTTCATTATGTTTGATCCCCTACCCATGCAACAGGTGGCAGGATTGGTTACCTTGGGTCTGTCAAAGCTTTGAACACAGGATGGTGGCTTATGTTGTGTGATAGGGTGCTTTTGGATGGTGAGACGGCTGCTGGTGTTGTCACTCCAGGAGCGGATCATGGTCTTCTGTGTTCGCTGAACAGTCAAATGACTGAAGCTCCTCTCCAGACAACGTTCACATCTCTGTCGGCTATGAGAACAAGACTTCACTCCACATATCCCTTTAACAAGAAAAATAATTCAAAGATAATTATAATAAAATGACAATTAAAAAAATTATTAAATGCAATAAACAGGGTGTGCGCAGGGTCTTAAAAAGTCTTAAATCCAATCAATTGAATTTAAAATGTCTAAAATTCTCTTGAAATCTCATAAAATGTCTTAAATATTATTTTGAAAAGTCTTAAAAATGTATTGACGTGAGGGCCGCCATTCAAGAAGAGTAGGATGCAATACCTCATCAGACAATAAGTCGACTTGTGAAGAGCATGAGACGTCGTTGTCATTACATTACATTACGGTCATTTTGCAGACGCTTTTATCCAAAGCGACTTACAATCAGTGTGTTTCACATCGGTAGGCAAAAGAACTTCAGGTCACAAGAAATCAGAAGTGCATTTCCTTCCAAAACCAAACAGCTAAGAGCATAACTAGTGCTGGAGTAAGTGTGGTAAGTTAGGTACCGAGACAGATGGGAAGACAATTTAGAAAACAAAGACAATTTAGGAAACAAATAAGTGCGTAAGGAGCTGGGACGGAGCAGGTGATGTCCTAAGAGGGCGGATCAGGGTAGTGTTTCCTGAGGAGATGGGTTTTCAGCCTGCAGCCAAAGATGGGCAGTGACTCAACTGTCCTGACATCAGTCGGAGATCGTTCCACCATCGGGGGGCCAGAACAGAGAAAAGCCGTGACCGTGTGGATGGTGCGCAGGGACCCCTGAGTGACGGGGCAGCCGGCCGCCTGGAGGCCGCAGAGCGAAGTGGTCGGGCGGGGGTGTAGGGCTTGACCATAGCCTGGAGGTATGAAGGAGCGGCTCCTTCCACTGCCCTGTAGGCCAGCACCAGAGTCTTAAACTGGATGCGAGCAGCTACAGGGAGCCAGTGTAGAGAGCGGAGAAGGGGAGAGGTGTGGGAGAACTTGGGGAGGTTGAACACCAGACGAGCAGCAGCTTTCTGAACCAGCTCCAGAGGTCTGATGGCAGAAGCCGGGGCGCCAGCAAGGAGCGAGTTGCAGTAGTCCAGGCGGGAGATAACCAGAGCCTGGATGAGCACATGTGCTGCCTTGTTGGTGAGGAAGGGGCGAATCCTCTGGATGTTGTAGAGGAGGAATCGGCAGGAACGGGTCACTGATGCCATGTTTGGCGAGAACGACAGTTGGTCGTCCAGGGTCACACCCAGATTCCTCGCGGTCCGGGTTGACGTCACCACGGAGTCGTCCATGGTGATGGCCAGATCTCTAAACGGGCAGCCCTGCCCGTTTATCGTCTACGGACATTCCTCTTCACCCTGAGTCTAAGAAACGTTCCCCCCAGTTTCATTGGTCCTTTTGAAATTGAAAGAATAATCAACCCCTCTTCTGTACGCCTAAAGCTACCTAGAACCATGAGGATATATCCAACCTTTTACGTTTCTCAGATTAAACTTGTCTCTGCCTTCAACCTTTCCACTGTTCAGTTAAGATTTGGAAGAGAGTTACATGCTCCAAAGGAAAAACCCACCTGACCTGCATTCACTGCCCCAGAGAAACAGACAGCAACTCCCTTGGATTTCAACTCACTCCCTTTCTGTAGTAACATTAAATTGTTTACTTATTTCACTCATGTGTTCAATATTGGTGGTATGACTGCAGTAAAGCAGAGAGAAAATAATCAAAGGACATGATCTAATGAAAAAAAACAAAACAGGAAACAGGAAACATCAAAACACAAAAGCAAAAACCAGTACATAGGAAAACCAACACAAAAACACATGGATCATAACTGACCCCAGATACCTGTAGATTATTCAGGTTAAAAATTGTGTGCTTCATGCTCTGCTTCAAATACCAACTGCCACTGATTTAGATACAGACTCAATCTCAGAACCATGAAGAGGGAGTTTTTAAAAAATTTGCTTGGGAAGACATAAGTTTTGTTGTTGTTGTTAAAAACAATTCTTAAATCATACAAGGTGTATTCAATTGAATTGAAAGCTGACAGAGCGCTTTATAAAGTGTAAATGGAACACTGTACCAGAGAGAAAATTGGTGTTTAATACTTCTTGTTCAGAGTTATTGATATACTGAATGAACAGGAGTGTTCCCAGGACCAGAAATATCTCTAGTTACACTGAGGTTGCTAGAAGGAATACCCTCTCCCTTTACACACAACAAATGTCTTAAGACGCCTTTTCATGACGTTTATATTCAAATCCATTTTTATGTCTAATGTCAACACAACACAGACATCAAAGAGTCTCACTCACCGCTTGAGGTTAAAGGTGGGGTCTGAGATCTTGGAAAAACAGTTCCTGCAAGCTATATCTTTGAAAATACACAACCTTGCCTCTCCCTTCAGCCAACTCCTCGAAACCACGCCTTCAAAACACATGAACGAGTCACGAGTCTGTGAACGCGCAGGGGGGAGGGGGGAGGGGGGCTGACGGTTGATTGGCGTGTCATAATCCAATAGAAGTAACTCTCATCATTACTTCTATTGGTCAGGCATTTCCTCTTGCTACACCCTCTAAAATGGACTAAAATATAAATTTTTTCCCCCAAACATTCTATTTTAGTGGGTGCAATGGGGTCGTGAGGAGGTTTTCAGACAATATGATAAAAAATGCTCCAGAAAACATCTCATACCCCACCTTTAAGAATTGTGCAAATTTAGCAAAACAATCGTGACTTTTATCTGTAGTCTCCCTGGAAAGTGGGCGTTGCACTGGTTCATTTTCATGGCTATGATGCTGACCAGGAAAAACAAATCACATCCACTGATCCAAGATTGCTGGGTCGTTGGGGAAGCTGAAAAGGGTCAACTTGCCCTCACAACCAAAAATACATTTTCCTAAAGATATCTCTGAAACAAAAACAAAGTGGCATCCTTTGAGAAATAGTGGTGGATCTCTCGTTCCTTCTAGCGCAAAAACTTAAATAGAAAATGAAAGAAAATAAAAGGTTTTGAAACAGTCGTGGTTGAAAATGTACATTCTCTGGTTGGGAGCACTGCCTGGAGAATAGACCAGACAGGGAAATCCCAGATATATGACGTGATGGTGGCCAGGTTGTAGAAAAAAGTTTTTTTTACGAAGGACAGTTTGAAACTAGGGGATAAAATGAGTTCCTTCTGCATGAAAATACAAAACATGTGTATGCCTCTTTTTTGAGCTTTGAGTTGAAATCTTTATCAACATTTTGATAAGCCAGAAAACATGGAAAGGCATGCCATGGGTCCTTTGAATCAGGGGGATACATAATGCATACTTTAAATATAGAAGACACAAAAGCATGTTTTCCAAACAAAAATAAAATCATTTATATTTATGGAAAGTGATTATGAACAAATTTTACCATCAATGCTTAACTGGCTCATATCCATTCTCAGTTTGCTCTTTTTCACTGCCTCAGCAATTGCATCCTTCAACTGCTGCTCTGATACCTGCAAAACACAGATGATGGGAATGTTAACATTACTGGACCAATACCAGCCTTGTTGTCAAAAGTCAGGATGATTAAATGCATTCCCAGATAGCAGTGGACTCCGGGCCGGATCCGCCCTCAAGCCGGGCAGGTCCGCCGTCCTGATCAACCGCTCGCCCCGCCTCCACACAGTGTTCAGCGGACCCGTTGCGGACTCTAGGCGGATCCGCACCATTCTTTGTTACAGTGTCATTCCAAGTTGGAAAGCAAAAGCGAAACGTCTGCTTCAGCAGATCGTACACTGTAAGTAAACTGTTAAAACTATTAATATGTACTTGTTTATGCAGATGGAAAGCGGGTGAATCTGTCTCTATGATTTAACTTTTAACTTTGTAATATAGCATAGCGATATAGCATACCATAGCATATATAGCATATAGCATAGCGAGCGTGGTTAGCTAGCTCACATAGCATATTGCAGGTAGGTAATGTAGATTTGAGTTAACCCTGGTAGTTTTGGTCACTATATCATTCACTCAACACTCATTCATCTAAGCTGACTATACACAGGTTATTTTTGTTAGTCTTAAACTGCATTCCTATATTTAGAAATTCTATGTCTGAAGTATGTGACAGATTGTCTGTTTTGGAGTGCATCACTATGTGTATCCTGTCACATTACAAATTGTGATTATGATGGCAGATGATGATAACTTAATTGAAAATCTCCTTATGTGATTACAGATTCTGTCAGAAAAAATCCTGTCGCTCGTGCTTCCACTGAACATGATGTCTGCAAGCATGCCATCCGGTGGTTCAACCTGGCAGCAGATAGGGGAACCTCAAGCAGACGCAGAAAACACGAGGTTCATCCTGCTGACCATGTCTAAGCACAGCACAGCTCATGTTATGCCAGTTCTTGTTTATTTTTTTTATTGTTCATTTAAATGAGTGTGTGAGTATTCATAAATACATTTAAGAATTTCCATCATGTGTGTCCATTATCTTATTAGCCACTTGTAGTGATGTGTTGGTCAATCTGGTGTTTGTGCCAGCTCTTTTAAGTGAACTTAATTCCACTTAATTGGTTGTATCCAACCAATCATATGATCACAAGGATCATACTCTAATGTCCCATATATCTGTAACCTCCACCAGGGAGGTTGGTGGAGGTTACTGTCCTGGTATGGAGGATGAGGGAGGCAGGGAGAGCAGAACAGCACAATGGATAGCAGATGAGATGAAGTACCCAGAGAGAACCCATGCATGTACAGGGAGAACATGCAAAGCACATGCAGAAAGACCCCTGGCTGGATTCTAACACCTGCAACAGTGCTACCAACTGCACCACTGTGCAGCCTCAAAACTGTACATTTACTCCTAATAATGACCCAATTTTAGGTCTTTTGCAGCTTCACAATAAATCATTTTCAGGTGTATAAGGCTAAACTGGTGGGGTTTTATGGAGTCATTTCTAGTTGGTAAGCAAGTTTTTATCTGTGTCTACTTTTGTTAATAAATTCATAATAAATAAAGGTTCTGGACCAAATGAGTCCACCTCCGTTATAAGTATCATAAACGGATCCGTGATCTGGATCTGTTCCGGTGTGCAAGTAGACTCCGATCCGGGTCCGTTTTGTGGATCCGTTACTGAGTCTACCCTAAATCCGGAACGGATCCGTTCCGGAGTCCGTTTGCTATCTGGGTTGTTGCTCTGTGGAATCAAAGAAAAAGTGTCAAAAAAGTTTTCAGGTTCTTTTTCTTATTTGAAAAGAATCAAGAACCAAAATGTTCAAAGTTTATTGTAAGATGATTTGATGAAATTGAACTAAGAATAAATTGATACCACTATTTTTTGCATTAGAGATTATGGAGGGAGGACGCCTAAAATTAGCATTTATTTATATTCTTTTCAAGTTATTTAGAGACTTTTAGTTTAACACATACCTTGTGTCATGTCAGTTGGTAAACTTGTGTTCCATTGCAAAATTAGGAAATAAATTTTCTTTTTTCTTCAATGAAACTATTTGTCAACTTTTGCACCAGTAAGAACAGACTGACACATAGTTTTGGTCTTTAGATGGAATTTAAATTTAAATTAAAATTTTATTTCGAGAATTGGTATTTGGAAAAAGCTAGAACCCAAGAGCGTGACCATGCTAGCAGCAAAAGGCTTCAAATAAACATTAACGCTGAGCCACGCTCATAAATCTGTCCCTATATGAAATTGAACTGTTAATTTAGCAGTGGTTAAAGCACACCAAGGAGAAATTACATACTTTTGGATCAGGGTGTCGACTGATGATGATGTGCACTGATCCTGGGGCGCACTGACTCAAAACTGAGTAAACATCATTCAGGACCAAGCTGCACACCGGAGTGTCATTGATCTCCACGATCTCATCCCCACTCCTTATGGTAGGGAAGGAAGTTCAGCAACAGATATAAAAAAAGAAAACAAATAATTTATCAATAGACAAATGTAAGTATGTACAGTCGTACATATGTTCTTGATATTACACAAAATTGAACATATGCAAGTTGTAAAAAACAGATTCTGAAAGCATCAGTAAAATGCTCACTATGTTGATATTGCAGTCAAATATCAATATGCAGCGACAATATAACAATTATCTTTTTTTTTTATTTTTTATGTTTGTTTCATTTTGTTCCCCACAAATCTTGGTTAGGGAAACTACATGAGGTATTTGGTACCCTCCAGGATTATATACGTGTCTCCTATCCATTCTACGTACCGCAGTCTACCATCCATGTGTGCAACAGATCCAGGAGAGAGGGTGTGGATGTAGATCCCAGGGTATCCGTTATCAGATGGAACACAGCACAGTCCAATACCCAAACCAACGCCAGTTTCTGGGATGTTACATATGCATATACATATTTATTATGATATTCATTCATTATTAAATGAAAAAATCATGCTCATCAGTTCAACATGGCTTTCAACCAGTAATCCCCTTCACCCTGTCTGTGTCCTTGTTTGTTTGTTCGTTGGTCTGTGACAATGTTATTTTTTTTAAATGTTTTTGTAAAGCGACCTTGGGAAAAGCGCAATATAAATGAAAGTTTTTATAATCATTATTATGCTTTTCCCAATATGAGCAATATGGCGACAAATGACCGTCACAAAATTCGAACTGAATGTTATAACCTATCACAACCATTTGAACACATTCACGTGAGTCCACTAGCTGTGGTAGAGTCTGGTGATTTTTGAAAAATACAAACAAACAAAAACTTAACAGACTGGGAGTGTAGTGTTTCAATGATGTGGACGTTGACTTATTAGGGAACACATGTAAAGAAAATGCTGCTGGCGACATTATGGGATGTTAGGATCCAGCTTTCAGGTTCATGACCCGTATAAAGGACTGAATGTCAGGATGTCACAGCCACTGATGCCTTTTTTAAAACCATTTTACAATAATCTAATATGACTGCTGTGCACCTTAATCACTGGAGTAATACATTTTGCTAATTTATTTGTCAAAAATATGCAATAATTGTGTGTCTGCTGTCCACTGAGGCTGACCTTTCTGCAGGACGATCTCCATCATGATCCGGTCTCTGGGTTTCGCACGCTGCCTCGGGAAGCTCAATGTGTTAATGCACTTGCTCACATAGTTGTACTCTTCCATGTCTGCACTGACCCTCTCCATGCCTGTGGTGGAGCCGAGAGAACGGGACCTGCACAGCAGAGAAAGCTGCTCCTGTCCATACAGGGCCCCAACATGCAGGCTGGTCCTCACCACCAGAGTCAAGAGGCCCTTTTTAATTTGCTACAAAGAGACATTTCAAAAGACATTTCAGATATCAAATCGGTTCTCTATCTTTGTAGAAAAATATTGCTCAGTCTGGGATTTTAATTGGTCTGTTTTTCTGTTTTTTCTGCTTTTCAGAATATTCCCCTGCTGCCTCCTGCAAACTGGTTCAGTGACTGTGGAAAGTTAATTGCTGGATTCTTATGGCAAAACAAACAACCCAGGGTTAGAATGTCGCTCTTACATTTACCAACAATAAAGGGGGACGAGGATGTCCAAAGTTAATGTGGTATTATTGGGCAGCCCAACTTAGAACCATTAGATATTACTTTAATGTCAAGGACGCACCCCAATGGTCAGAAATGGAATCTGATTCAGTAAGTCCACCTTTACCTTTATATATTTTCTCTGACTCAGTTCCCAGCTTGCTGGAAAAAACTGTAAACCCTATTGTTAAAAACATCCCACAGGACATAGCGAGACTGCCGGGATCTCTGTGGATGGTCTGCCTGCCCACCAAGCGGCAGAGACGGCGGAGAGAGAGGAAGCAAAAGCGGGGACGCTGCTCAGGCTCGGATGCTAGGCTACGTAAACAACCACACAGGCCAGCATTACCGAGCATCTTCCTCACCAACACCAGATCCATCACCAACAAGATTGGCGAACTGGAGCTACAGATGGCCACAAACAGCTTTGCACAGAACTGCAGCATTATTTTCATCACGAAGACGTGGCTTCACCCGCTGATCCCCAACTCTGCAGTCAAGCTAGCAGGCTGCACACTACACAGGAAGGACAGGAACAGAGACTCTGGTAAGAGCAGAGGAGGGTGGCTTTGTGTTTACATGCATAGGGACTGGTGTTGTAACAGCAGGCTCATTGATAGGCACTGTTCTCCCGATTTACAGGTTCTGGCAGTTTCGTGCAGGCCTTTTCACCTACCGAGGGAGCTATCTATCTATCTATATATATATATATATATATATATATATATATATATATATATACACAGTGTTTAAATTGGCTTTTGTAAAGTGGGGGAGCCCTTCACTCGCAGTGGTCAATGTCGCGAAACATTTCTACTATGTGAATACACTGCTACTAACACACTGTTAATTCACATTGTGTTCTTTATTAGTTATTTATCTCATATGCACATATCACAACAATAACATAACTTTAAAGGTGCACCGTGTAATATTTTTAGCAGTTTCATTCCAGAATTCATGCTGCCCTTTCACAAGTTTTACCTTTTTCACAAATACTTATCACCACAACCATCAGATTCTAAGTATTTATTATGACTGGGAAAATTGCACTTTTCATACATGAAAAAATTAATCTTCTCCATGTCTACCATTTTGAATTTCTAGAAATAGACATTTTTAGCAGCTGGGCCTGCACTTACTCCTTTGCTGCTCCTGACAGTGGTACTGTTAAATGCATACAATATGATGGTTACCAATTCTAAACACAGGTTTTAATACATCCAATGTATTAAATATAGCTGGGTTTTTTTTTTTTTTTTTTTGCCGAAATGACCTCAACATACCCACTGAAAAAGTCCCTCAGTGTCCGCTTCATTGTCAGAGTTAGAGTGTCTGAACAGAAAAATCAAGTTAAATACCAATGTATGTGGGGGTGGTCCACTATGCACTGGCTCACAAACTTGAATGTAGTTAAAATCAACATGAGCTACAGTACAGAATGAAAAAGAATTGAGCTACCTAAAGACATTGTGGCACTGAATCCATCTGATGTTATTAACAAGCGAAGCAAAAAAAATAAAAGTCTTTGAAAAGCCTACCCTACCAACACTGCCATTTACTCTTTACCATGTGTGCTGAAGTAGGCTACCACTCATGCTTTCCAGTAGAATAACTCATTTGTAACGAATAACGAAGTTTAGCGACCTCATAACTTTGGCCAAACTCATAGGATTGGGAGTCGAGCACGCTATCCAGGCTGCAAGAGACAAGTTTGCTAGTTTCCATACGCAAAGCTACGTTGCAGCAGGCATTCGTTCATTCAGTTAGATGAGATGAGATGAAACTAGGGAGACACGTTGCTCTTCGGCGTCCTCACGATCTGATGATCATAACTAATCGAGCCGCTCTCAGTAAGTAAAAACAAGTGAAATTGCACACTTAAAGTGTGGATAATAAGTGTGCCCAATATGTCGAATGACGGGCCAGTTACGAGGATGAAAGATAAGAAAGAAGCCACTGCAGGTGATTCCGGGCTGTCAGGCAATGTGCTGCAGGAGCTGAAGACGCTGAACAATAAAATGGACGGGATGAAAGATATGTTTGAAAAACAACTAAACTCCAAGATGGACAGTTTGCGTAACTCGATGGAAAAGTTGATTACGGAAAACAGAGACTGCCTGAAAGCCGAACTCGCTCTGAAAACCAAAGAAATTCAAGGTAATTTGGATCTGGAGCTCGGCCATGTAGTGGCGAGAATTGATCAGCTGGAAGCCAAGTTGGATGGGGTGAAAAACAAAGCGAGTATTCGTTTTGACCCTGATGTTTCGGTGATCATCTCTGGCGTACGGTATGTGGAGGGGGAAATCGTTATGGCTGTTGTTAAGGAGCTGCTTATCCAGGGGCTACAGTGGGAGAGTCCCTGCGGCGTGGTGGCAGCCGAAAGGCTGGGAGAGAGAGGAGGACGGCCCGGGGTGATAAAGTTGGAATTCGGCTCTGTGCAGGATAAAGTGGATGTGCTGCGCAAGAAACTGAGGCTGAAAAGTGACGACAAGTTCAGGAGAGTTTACATTCGATCAGCCAAGACTAACACCGAAAGACTGGTGGAACTTAGCTTCAGAACTTTATTGGATGAAATACCCTCTGGCCGACAGTTTTACATCACCGGGAACGGGAGAGTGAGAAGACGCCCTGCGGCTGCAGGTGTGGAGGACAGCCGAAGCGTGGAGCAGAGACAGGGGGGTGACCATTGAGGATCACCCGCCCAGCCCGTAAATCATGATCAATTCGTCCTTGTGCACTGGAATATAAATGGATGGACGGATAATAACTATGAACTTAGACTCCTGATGCTACTGAACTTTAAGCCCGACTTTATTTCCCTTAACGAAACGCATTTAACCGGTCTAAATGTGATTAATATAGATGGTTATATCTGGTTTGGTTATAATAGGAAAACTCACATTAAAGCCCCTAAAGGGTCGGGGGGTGTGGGTATTTTGGTAAAAAATGATGTCTTCAGTTCATATAGCGTCAGTGTATTGGATAAATCAATAGATGGTATAATTGGTTTACAGGTTAAGCATCTAGTGTCAGAGTACTGTTTTATAATCTTTTCTTGTTATTTTCCTCCGGAGGGATCAGCATGGGCTGATGCTCATGGACTGTATAATCACCTATTGGTCCAGATGTATAATCTGGTAGACACTGATGCTGTTTATGTCTGTGGGGATTTGAACAGCCGAATAGGGCATTGGGAAGACTTTATTAGTGAGACTGATATGCATGTCCCACCTAGAGTCAGTTTGGATAATGTTGTAAATAAACATGGTGAAATGTTGATAGAACTCTTGAAAGACTCCAAATGTTGTATTTTAAATGGACGGATACCTGGAAAAGATAACTTTACCTCAATATCTGTAAAAGGGAGGGCTGTTGTAGATTATATAATCACTCCTCATGATTGTTTAAGCACTTGTACTGAGTTGAACATTTACAGTCCTAATGAGTTAATTGAGAATGGGAGTGTCAGCTGTTTCAATATGCTTGGTGATCGGTGTAAAGTACCTGATCACTCATTGTTAGTCCTAAATTTTCGAGCAGGAGGGGGTTCCGCTGTGGATCATTTAGGGTCAGATAATGTTCAACCTAGTCATTATCCTCAGAAAAATATCAAAACGGTCTCTCTTCAATTTCTTTCCACTAGTGAGTGTCAAATTATGTTTGCTGAATTCTTAGATAAGCTCACTCAAGTACAGTTTCAGAAAGATATTGATAAATGGTATGGTGAATTCTGTGAATATATTTGCAGGGCTAATGATGTCCATAGAAATCCAGGCTCCACCAGGTCAGGTGGATTTGCTGGGAAACTTAAACCTTACTGGAATGAACAGTTGAAAGAAATGTGGAAGGAAATGAGGATGGCCGAGAAAATATTTTTAAAGTGTGATAGTAATGACATGAGGAAGCAACAACTAAGGAATGAATTTAAGGTTAAACAACAGAATTTTGACAGAAAATTGAGAGCCTGTAAAAGAAAATATGAGCGGGGGCAGGCATTAAAAATAGAGCACTTGCAATCTAACAATCCTCAGTTGTTTTGGAACTTGATAAATAATTTGGGCCCGAAAAGAGTCAAACCCATCCCAATGGAAGTGGTGTTGGAAAATGGATCCTCTCTTTTTTCTGTTGATTGTGTACTGAAAAAATGGGAAACTGACTTTTGCTATGGAAGTAATTGCTCAGCAGAGTGGGATAATTGTTTTCTTGAAAGGTTAGTTGATGAAAAAAATGTTATGGAGACCAGTATGCAGCAAGAGTCGTATTCTTATAATCGGTACCTAAATATTAGTATTACTCAAGAGGAAGTTAAAAGGGCAATAGATATGCTTAAATTAAGAAAAGCTAGAGGTATTGATAACTTGTCAAATGACCTACTTAAAGTGCCTTGTTTACTCCCAATTCTGGGTAAACTCTTCTTTGCCTGCTTTGAGTATAGCTTGATTCCCTCTGAGTGGTATAAATCCATCATTAAACCAATCCCCAAATAATGATCCTAGAGTTCCTTTAAACTATAGAGGTATAAGTCTCCTTTAAACTATAGAGGTATAAGTCTTCTAAGCTGTGTCTACAAGCTCTACTCCAGTATCCTTAACAGACGCTTATATAGTTATCTGGAAACATTTGATCTTCTGGTAGATGAACAGAATGGTTTTCGAAAGAACAGAGCCTGTATTGATCACATATTTTCTCTGTCTACTATAGTTCATGCTAGGATACAAGAGAGAAAGCCTACTTTCACTTGTTTTATTGATTTTCAGAAAGCATTTGATTGCATTAATCATGACCTTCTGAGTTTCAAATTATTAAAAACTGGTATAGATGGCAAATTCTATAACGCCTTAAAAGTCATCTACAAAACACCAGCTGCATGTGTGCAGATCAATGATCATAGAACAGGTTGGTTTTTAACTCAGTCAGGGGTTAAGCAGGGGGACGTGTTGTCTCCAACACTGTTTGCGATCTATATTAATGATTTGATAATCGAAATTAAGCAAGCAGCTCTTGGTGTCAGACTGGGTGATTTTACAGTCGGTACTCTTCTCTATGCGGATGATTTAGTTCTCCTTGCAGAGACTGAAGATGACCTTCAAAGTCAGTTGGATATCGTTCGTGATTGGTGCAATCAATGGAGATTAAAGATAAATGAAGGTAAAACTCAGATTATGCACTTCAGGAAGAAGGGAGAACCACAGACTAAGTTTAAATTTTGTTTTGGCTCAACACGTTTGTCACATACTGAGCACTACAAATACCTAGGAAATGTGATGCAGTTCAGAACAGAGCTATGCGCTGCTTCCTTGGTGTACACAAAATGGCCCCCAAACTCGCAGTATGTGGGGATATGGGATGGGAGCCATGCGAAGTGCGGATTAAGGGTGACATGGTGCGACTGTGGAATAGACTCATCAACATGTCTGACAACAGACTTGTCAAACAAATTTTTCTGTGGAACCTTTCAAAAAATAGTCGTTGGACAAATGAACTTTCCAGTATATTTCATGAAGTAGGTCTCCAATACATATATAGAAATAAATTATCCTGTAGTGTTAAACAAATTAAGATAATATTATTTGAAAACTATAAACAAAATTGGGCAGAAGAAATTCTGTACAAACCTAAACTTAGAATGTATTGTTTGATAAAGTCTGTCTACCAACCAGAGCACTATGTCACCCTGAACCTTAGCAGAGCGCAGAGGTCAGATACCCAGTTGAGAAGTGGTATCTTGCCTCTGGACGTTGAAACTGGACGTTTCCATGCAATCTCAGAGGAGAACAGAAAGTGTCACCTGTGTGACTTAAATGAGGTGGAAAATGAGATGCATTTTGTGTTTTACTGTCCTTTTTACCATGTATTTAGACTTAAACTCTTCCTTAAATTGACCTTGGAATGTCATGATTTATTTTCTATGTCTGATGAGTGCAGACTTACATATTTGTTTAGCGAGAAGGTGTTTTATTTAGCCCAATATGTGTTGGAAGCTTACCAACAGCGCAGGAGCGCACTTTATGTTTGAGGGGGGTTAATGTTTACTGAGGACTGTATACGCTGGATTATCAATTATGAAGATGTTATTTTGACTATTGCTTTTTGTTGCTTGTGGTGTGTCTTGTAAGCCCATGCGGGCTGGGCACCTTTTTGGTGTATGACACCGTTTAATAAAATAAACAAACAAACAAACAAAAACAAACAAACAGTTAGCCAACTCTTTTTTTTTAAACATTCTGATGTGACCCAGCAGCAACCCAGCAGCAACTCCACTTCCTGAGAGTCCTCAGGAAGAACAACCTGGTGGAGAGGTTGCTGGGGATGTTCTACAGAGCCGCCACAGAGAGCATCCTGGCGTACTGCATCACAGTGTGGTAAGCAGGATGCTCAACAGCAGACATGAGAGCACTGCAGAGAGTCATCAACACAGCCCAGAAGATCACTGGCTGCTCTCTGCCCAGTCTGAATGTAATTGCCAGCTCTCGCTACCTCAGCAGAGCCAAAATCATAATCAAGGATCCATTCCACCCCAACCACTACCTGTTTGACCTGTTGCGCTCTGGACGGAGCTACAGGTCACAAAAATCACGGACAACAGACTCAGGGATAGCTTCTTTCTAGGGCTGGGCAACGATTAAAATGTTTCATCTAATTAATCACATGATTTCCCTGATTAATCACGATTAATCGCATTTGTACGCAGAATCCAAAAATGAATTCTAAAGTAGTGTATAGATTTTAACATTTAGCTTTATTTTAAATGTGCTGCCATATAAATGAAAGTGCCATAACATTTGTTGTGCAAACACACTTTTAACATCAGCATCTTTCTGTAGTTTTTATTTGGAAGCCTCGCTCCACTGTCTGTTTCCTTGAATGACTTGCTGCTATCAGTTGTGTGTTTTGCCTTTAAGTGATATTTTAGACTGGAACTACTACGCTGAGAAGACAATTCAACTTGGCTGTAAATGCAGGAGTTTTTAAAAAAAATGTATTTTGAAATACGTGCTTTTATATTGAAACAAGTAAAACAGGAAGTAGCGCCGGTTAGCTCCGTGAGCTTCACACAGAGACCGAGGAGCACCTGTAACGGTCTTTCTTTTCTGGTTCCGTAGCAAACAGCAACAGAATATTACAAAACAAAAGCCTGTGAGCAACAGACTTTTACAATGATAAAACCTGCGTAAATGTGCGATAAATGTGCAATGATTGGGCTACATCACAAGATGGCCGCAACAGGTAGTTCAGGTGCAGATGGCTCAGGAACTCCTGGCACTATTAATTTATTGTCTGCTTTCAAAGTTTGTAGATACTGGAACAAAATTTGTTGAGTCAGGACCGTATTCTAATCAATGTTTCTCCCAGGAACGGAAGTAAACTCGGTAAACCAAATCACAAACATTTTGGGTATGGCAGTTTTACGCTACTGTCCACTTTCGTATATCCAGGTTGGCATGTAGCAAACGTCACGGCAGAGCCTTCAGTTATCAGGCCCCTCTCTGTGGAACCAGCTGCCAGTTTGGGAGGCAGAGCCTTCAGTTATCAGGCCCCCTATGGTTGGGATGTTTCAGGTAATCCTGAAACATCCCATAGTTAAGCTGCTATAGGCCTAGACTGCTGGGGGGCCTCATCTGTCCCACCTTTCCTCACTTTACTCTCTTTATGTATATGTGACATTATTGTGGTCATTAACTCGTGTTTCCCTGTTCCAACAGATATCCTTTGAATGGTGTTACAGTGCCTTGAGATGACATTTATTGTATTTGGCGCTATATAAATAAAAATTAATTGAATTGAATTGAATTGAAGCTCGTGGAATGGGGCTCTTCCGTCGGGTTTGCTTCCATTTCAACTAACGCGGATATTTCTGCTGTTTTAACATCCACGGGAGATGCGAAGAGAGTGGCCGAGGTCAAGCTCGGAAGAGCAGACAGGAGTGAACGTGCTTCTGAAGATTGGCTACTGGGGCCTGGGTGGTCGTGGAGGGGAAACATGGAAGTAAAGGCTGACGCGGCTGACGCGGCTGCCAGCCTGGACTCGGAGGTCAATATCGTTGAAGAGACGGCGAACGACGAGACTGGTGGTCCGGAGAATGATCTTGGACAGATGACGACTGAAACAACTCAACGCTGGGAGGATATCGTTAATCATGGGGATGTGGTAACTGAAGTCCTACGGGCAACTAGGTCTAAACGACGCATAAATAAAGCCATAATTAAGCATCGTAAATGGAAAGTGTTTAAAACTGTGAACAACTCTAGATTAATCTGGGACTCACGTAGCAAACCCAAAGGACTCTTAGGTGGTCACATAAATATAAGAAGTGTTCTTTCTAAATGTGAACAAGTACAACATCTTTTACAAGAATCAAATTTGGATTTCCTAGCAATGTCTGAAACATGGTTAAATGTAAACTCGCCACATGCGGCTATAAATGTGCCTGGTTTTAACATTTTTAGGAATGATCGTAAACATGGAAAAGGTTGGGGGGGTTATGTGTTACGTAAAGGACACAATTAGATGTAATGTAATCAAAGACATGGCATGTGAACTAGAATGTCTGGGTTTACATATTGTACTCTCTCCAGAAATGTCATTAACCGTAATAATAATAATAATAAATCAAATTTGTAACGCACTTTTCATTAGCAAAAATCTCAAAGTGCTACAAAGTACAACTAAAATCAGGGATAAAATCAACATCATAAAAATCATGTGGCGGCAGAATAGGCTTGCTTAAAAAGAAAAGTCTTTAAGCCTCTTTTGAAGTCGCCCAGTGGTTGCGGAGCTCTCAGATAGACCGGGAGAGAGTTCCAGAGACGGGGGGCAGCCACAGAGAATGCCCGATTCTGTAAGTGACAGGAAGCCAGTGAAGATCATGGAGAATAGGTGTAATACAGGCATGATAATCCCTCACCTTTCGGCGAAATTCGCCGTTTTGGTCCCAAAATAGGTGACTTGTGTGAATCGTGTAGATCCGAAGAGTTTTTGTTTTTTTGGGGGGGGGGGGTATACAAATGGTTACAGCCAATCGAGATTAATAGCTATTATATATAGCGCTTCTTTTCTGATCAGCTGGTACAACCCACTCCTGGTTGCCAGTCCTCGTTTACTAATATTCCACTGATTCAGACAGCAAAGTCACATTTTTATTGATTGACATGGCAACTCATTTCCCGCTGGATCTAAACTGACTGATGGAATAATCCGCAATGGCTCTGGATCTGAACAACGCGTTTTAGGGTGAAAGCTGCTAAATGGAAAAGTCGCACGGTTGTGTTGCTGTTACGTGTTGAGGTAACTCGCTTAGGCCCATTTCAGACCAGGGCGGCAAAGCGTGGCGGAACGGAAGCGATTTTCACCGGCGGAGGTGAAAATACATGGAAACAGATCTGTCCTTGCACACCGACGCGGCGGTAGTCGGGCGGTAGCGGCGCGGAGACGCCTCCGTCCCGTGCTGCTTTTGGAAAATAGAACTCGAGCGGAATTTGGACGGCAGCGGCCGGCGGTGTCCCGTTGAAATGAATGGGGAATGCAGACAGGGCTGGAGCAGAACTACCGCGGCCGCGGACTGTCCGGTGTGAAAAGCCAAGTTGAACACACCGCCTGATAACCGGCGTAAGACTGCCGTCGTTTCGCTGCCGCCACGCCACGCTCTGGTCTGAAATCGGCCTTACTGTGGCAAACATGTGCACATAAATGTTATTCTAACATGCGTGCTGAAAATCAAGTTTAGGGCAACACGTTATCTGGCTCATGACGGCTGCAGATGATAAATACTAGTTGTTACCTGCTAGCCTGTTTTTGCGAGACGAGTCATTTGGGAAACTAAGCTCAGTGGTGTTGAATGGAGAAATTCCTTGTTCACGCTGGATGGTTTTAAAAAAACAGCAGACTTGATTTGGGCGTTTTTTGATAGTTAGAAAGCCGAGATTGTTTTTTTGTTTTTTTGAGGAGCTCTCTTGACATGGGTTAAGTCACTGTTCGCTACAACTTGTCTTGAACACCGTGAGAGCTAGCTAAAGCTCCGGTAGAAATGATTAGCTCCTGTTCGCTCGATATTGTTAAGGCCGTAGCCAGCTATGAGGAAAGCGAGGTCTGGACCTCGGTAATTTTCAGGGATTTTTTTTAATTTTTTTTTTTTAATCTCGGTTTTCGCATACACGTTTCAATTGACGTTTGTGTTGACATCACTTTCGTGAATGTGTGAGTGCGTGGTACCATTTGAAAGGTCTGTTTCTGCCCTTTCCAACGGTGTGTATAACACGTGTGTGCACTCCGTATTCGGTGAGAAAAGTACCGTCAACATAGTAGCTGCATACCAGTAATTAGTAATAGAAAAATTAGACGAATTTGACGAACGATTTCCTCGGCCACTCTGCAGTGCAGCGGCGATTGCTATATACTGACGGAAAGCTCAACTCGAGCTCTTTAGAATGATATGATTGTTATATCGGTGTCATGTATGGTTCGTGAATAAAGAAGCAGAGAAGCATAGGTGCGCTTTTGAAAGACAGCACCTTGTTATAGCAAGGCACATTTATGTAGGCTGGAGACAATTTTTCACATCCAATTTAGTAATGAATTCAATATTGCCCATAAATCTTTATAGGTTGTTTAGCAACAGCTATAGCCTACAATATGCATCTATCCATCTATATTTAACTCTATTTTTTATATTGGTTAGTTAGCCTTACTCTATGCCTGGCCAAATGGCCTTTGCTTGTACCAAACATTTCTATAGGCTTGCATTGGGAAATAATCAGGTTCTTTTTAGCTATGGGTTCTTGTTACATTATAATGGTTTATTTTGCTACTAGCCTCAATGTGCAACACTGCTATATATTAAAAACTATATAATTTAATATATAAATATATATATATATATATATATATATAGAGTTTCAGCATCAGAGAAAGAGAGAGATGGACGAATTTTGGAGCTATTACGAAGATGAAAGAAGCAGGTTTTAAACAGATGCTTAAAGGAGAAGTTCACTATTTAAGACCTTGAGTCCCAGTTCCAGCTTGTTTATCAAGAATAAGAAATGAGGAGACCATTTTCACAACAATACTAATGTTAATTTTAAAGAAAAGGTCAACTCACCGGCTGGTTCATGGATGTTCCTGTGTGTCCTCAAAAAAATTGCGTTGCGAAATAAAAGTTATTTCTTGCTTTATTTAGCATTTTGTAATCCAATTGTATTCCGTTTGGAAGACTTTTCACTTTCACTTTCACTGTCAGATCACTGCGCCAGGGCTAGAGCCTCAGACTCAAATATAGAGCGGATGTTTACGTGCGTCGTGATTTAGCATGAAAAATAGTTCCTGAACAGCAAAGAACACGGATTACACGGATGGAAAACCATAAAATGCGCCGACATTTTTTTTTTTAATACCACTAACCACCAGGTGAGTTGACCTTTTCTTTAAAATTAACATTAGTATTGTTTTAAGGACATTGAACAGAGTGCCCAATGGAACCCTGTCTGTAGCAGCAGGATGGACCAGCGAAAACAGCCAAAATGGATAGAAATGAGCTATTGTTGTGAAAATGGTCTCCTCATTTCTTATTCTTGATAAACAAGCTGGAACTGGGACTCAAGGTCTTAAATAGTGAACTTCTCCTTTAATGTGATTTTCAAATGTAAGTTGAGAGTCCATTCTTACTCCAAGATTTGTAACAGGGGTGGAGAGGGAGATGTCTTGTCCAGAAAAAGAAATAGTCGAACCTGGTGAACAGTGCCAATCAGTATGGCCTCAGTTTTGGAGCAGTTTAACTGAAGAAAATTCTTTTTTTTTGTAATATCTTTTTACAGTCCCTGACAAAAGTCTTGTCACTTATCCATTTTGTAGAAACAACAGCTTATAACCTGACTTTTAATTAATCCATTGGTTTTAGAAATGGCTCATATGAAAGCTAAAACCCTCCCAAATAATGTTTAATATACTAAATTAAATTTACTTCACTGAAGAAAGATTGATCATTTAATGAACACAGAAAGGTCAGATTTTGACAAGACAAAAGTTTTGTCGCCTACAGATAGTAATGTGAAAATTGAACAAATAATTTACTTCAAATACAAAAATATGTTGCATAACATCAGTGAATTAAGTAGTGGTGCTGTGAGATCCATATTCAATATCTTGTATGACTTCCATGAGCTTGAAGGACTGCGTCCATGCGGTTCGACAAGGATTCATACAATTTATTGATGAAGTCATCAGGAATAGCAAATAATGCAGTCTTCCATGCTTCTTCTTTCATTCTACCCCAGACATGCTCAATAATGTTCATGTCTGGTGACTGGGCTGGCCAGTCTTGGAGCACCTTGATCTTCTTCGCCTTGAGGAACTTTGATGTAGAGATGGAAGTATGCGATGGAGCACCATCCTGCTGCAAAATTTGACCCCTTTTATGGTTGGGAATGTAAGAGGTAGCTAGTACTTCTTGATATTTTAGGCTATTGATGTTGCCTTCCACCTTGCAAATCTCTCGCACACCCCCATACTGGATGTAACCCCAGACCATGATTTTTCCGCCACCAAACTTAACTGTTTTCTGGGTGAATCTTGGATCCATGCGGGCACCAGTAGGTCTCCTGCAATATTTGCGGCGGCTGTGATGTAATTCAACCGAAGATTCATCTGAGAAATCCACCTTCTGCCACTTTTCCAGCGTCCATCCTTTTAGCAGGCTGTGGGCCTTGGGAAAAGACCACACGTTTTTTTAATTGCCTTTTGTTTAGTGCTGGTTTCTGGACACTGACTCGACCATGGAGGCCATTTCGAGACAGAATTCTACAAACTGTTCTGGTTGACACAGGGACTTGAGGTGACCAGGCCTGGTGGAGCTCTGCTGCAGTGGAAAAGGGGCTGGCCTTGGATTTTCGAACCAACAAACGGTCCTCCCGAGCAGTTGTCTTGCGGGGTCTGCCGGACCTGGACTTGTCAAAAACATCTCCAGTCTTTTCAAATCTTTTTCTTATTCTTTGTACTTGACGCTGAGACACATTTAAGGTGTCAGCCACCTCAGCAGTGGATCTGGTCTTCAGCCTCTTGATAATCAACGCTTTGGTCTCAGGGTGAATCTTAGGCATGTTGTCAGAGGTCAAGTTACAGTTGATGTGAAGGTCTGGTGTGCTGGGGTTCTTTTTATACACACCCACTAATTGATTGATCAATTATTGATCACAGGTGTGGCTGTAATCTAGGATTGGGGACATCATATGACAAGGTGACAAGACTTTAGTCTTTGCAAAAACTGACTCAGTGGGCTTTACCAAGCTGTAAACATTAGAATGCTTTTCAGCAGTTTCATTTGGCTCCAAAACATTATTTCAAAAGCTGTTGGGATTGAAATTAGCCATTTTTTGTAAAAAAATTGATTAGACATATATTTGAGGGGCACTTAAGGTCAACTTGTACCTAAGCGACAAGACTTTTGTCAGGGACTGTATTTTCAAAGGACATTCAAATAATACAAACATAAATTGTCTTTCTTCATATGGCTTGCAAGTCCTTTTAAAGAATTATTTTCCAACGTACCCCCCACCCCCCATTCATATTCCCACCCACCCCACCCTCTTACTCCTCCAACAACCCCCCACCCCACCCTTTTACTCCTCCAACACCTCCCTCCCCCCCACCCATACGGGGATGATCCAAAACACAACATTGTATGAAAAAAAAGAGAGAAAAGAAGTTATGTTAATGAAAAAGAAAATACATATATATTAAAAACATAAAACTTGGGCTAATTCCTGAAACGAAAAATAAATCCATAAATAAATAAATAAGATTAAAAAAAAGAGTCTAATAAAGTCTCGTAAAACCCACCCCCATGTCCCGTCATACCTCCATATGTATATCCATAAATGCCCAAGTGTCTGTTAGGGCCTATGCATATATAGTATATATACACGTATAATTGTTAATGTTGGCGGGGTGGGGTGGGGGGGCTTTGCTTTCAACCTCAATATGTACATATAGTTACTACCCAGCATAAGAGAAAAAGAAAAAAGCGGAATGCCAATATCGTGTCTAGGTTTATCCCTCTACTTGTTCAAGTTTGTCAAACCTGAAATTATAGGACGCCAAAGATCATCAAAAAGGTAACCCTTGTCATATTTCTCCAAAGTCATTTTCTCTAAGGGCAAGAAAGAGGATAATTGATCCACAAACATCTTAAAAGATGGGGGTACTTCATTCTTCCAGAATATAAGTATACATTTCTTTGCAAAATGAGTTATCAAAATGAATAATCTTCTTTTCGACTGATCCAACACTAAGACCTTTGTATCCTTGAGTAGATATAGACTACTGGACAGTTCGAACTGTCTATCCAAAACTACTTCAGTAAATGAGTGGATTGAGCTCCAGTAATTTTTTAAGAGGCTACAATCCCAAAACATATGCATGAACGTCCTCTCCGCCTTACTACATCTTTGGCAGACAGCTGTGATATCTTTTGATATTTTATGCATTTTTGAAGGGGTTAGATAGGTTTTGTTGATAAATTTGAAATTACCTTCTTTGATTTTGTTACTTGTAAAGGGGAAGTGAATGTTGTTACAAATATTTAACCATGCATTATCATCAAATATTTTCCCCATGTCCTTCTCCCATATTTTCCTAACCAACACAAATGATGATGGGCTTTCTTTTATCATAGGTTGTAAAATATACTAATTTTTCCTTTTAAGGTTTCTGAGGAGAGCAACAACTCCTCTAATTCAGATATTTCAAACCTTAATCGTTTTTCTTTAATGAGAGCTGTGATAACGCTTCTTAGCTGTAAATACTTAAAGAATAGCATGTCTGGGAGCTCAAACTGTAGCTTTAAATCTATAAATGATTTGACCTTAAAGTCCATTTTTAACATGTCCTTAAATTGTATTATACCAACATTAGGGTAGATTGAGATTTAAGGTCTGGATTTAAAAAAATAGGTGAATGAACAGAGGTACCAGAGGATAATCCCATTTTCTTTCTACATTTTTTCCACGTTTGTAAGGTGTTAGCAACAGTAAAACACTTATCAATATTCTTTAGTTTTTCAAAACGATCTATGAAAGGAAGGGAGCTGAGGAGCAACGGTTCAACCAGTTTTGACTCAATATTCACCCACATTGATTCTTGTCTCATTGTTATCCATGAAACTAGGTTCCTTATTTGTGCTGCCCAAAAGTAATACTGAAGATTCGGTAATCCCAGACCTCCAGAAGCTTCGGGCTTCATAAGCGTAGATAAACTAATACGAGGCTTTTTATTTCTCCATATAAATCTCGAGATACAGTTATTGGTCAATTTGAAAAATTCTACCGGGAGGGAACAAGGGAGCATCTGAAACAGAAAAAGAAATCTTGGGAGAACGTTCATTTTAATTAAATTTATCCCTAAGAGCGATAATGGTAGTAAGGTCCACCTTGATAATTCTGATCTGACCTTGGATGAGAGAGTAGTATAGTTTTCTAGAAATAAGTTATCCAATTCTGGGGTTAGGGTTAGGGTTAGGGTTAACCTAACCCCGAATATGCCCAGGTACTTAAAGCCTTTTGGAGTGGGGTTGAATCCACTCAAAGCTAGCATTTTTGCGGTTGGTGTCATGTGCAGAAAAATCGCATTGGACTTATGGGGATTAATCTTATATCCTGAATATTTGCCAAATTCATTAATTTTAGCAGGTGGGGGACTGAATGCTCAGGATCTAAAATATATAAGAGAATATCATCTGCGAATAATGACATTTTGTGTTCTCTAGCATCCAACTTAAAGCCTCGGATATTACTGTTACTTCTAACAAATGTGGCGAGCGGCTCGATCATTATAGCAAAGAGTAAGGGTGGCAGAGGACACCCCTGCCTTGTTCCTCTAGTTAGAGAAAATAAGTTTGAACAGAAGATTCACAAAATTCTGATTCATCCACGTCCTTATCTCCTCCAGGCAGGTAGTGAGGGCAGTGAGTGAAGATGGTGATGATGATGCTCCAGTTCTAATGTAAAGTTATATGTCGTCAGCATAACAATGGAAGGAGATGTTGTACCGATTAATGATTTGACCTAAAGGCAGCATGTAAAGGGAAAATAATAGGGGCCCTAGAACTGAGGGCCCCTGTAATCTACCGTCCGCCCTCATCAAATGTCAGTTTCTATGAACAATTTAGAGAAATGTTGCAACAGTGTGACTTCAATAGAGAGGTGATTGTTATAGGAGATATGAATGTGAATTGGGAAGATAAGTCTGCAAGAAAACAACTGAAACAAGTAACTGACAGTTTTAATTTAACACAAGTAATTAGCGGAGCAACCAGAATTACCAATTCCTCTAGTACACAGATTGATCTAATTTTTTAGCAATAAACCTGAAAGAATAATTAAATCTTATAACTTTATAACTGGACTCTCTGATCATAATCTGATACTAATGGCTAGAAAAGTAAATGGAAAGAAAGGCTCTGTTTCTGCACAGAGCATGGATTATATGAAGATACCAAAGAATAAAAAGGAAGATTTTAAAAATGATGTGCAGAATATAAAATGGGATGAATTAATGAAATCAGATAATCTGGACTTTACTAGCCAGTATTTTGTGGATAAACTGCATAAACTTATTAAAGAATTTTCAAAAATGTCTAGATAAAAATAAAAGGGCTTCCCTTCCGTGGATAAATGAAAGTATACTTCAAATGATGAAAGAACGAGATCAGATCCTAAAAGCATCACTGAAGTCTAAATTGACAACTGACAGGCTTAAATTTACATCAATAAGGAATAAGATGACAAAAGAACTTAGAAAAGCCAAGGCAAATTACTTCCTTGAGATAATAGTTAATAATAAGGGAAACTCTAAAATGACATGGCAGCAAATAAAGAAACTATCTGGACAAAACAATGCTAGAAAACAGATCGAACTGAGAATTAATGACACACTAACAAATGAGGCAATGGATGTAGCTGAAGCATTAAATCATTATTTTGTAGATTCGGTAGCTACCATTGCCAACAGTTTTTCCTTGCACCAGCAATATGATATCAAGGAACTAATACCAGGACCCATTTTTAATTTTGAAAGAGTCTCTGAAGCGCAAGTATTAAAAGTGATTGATTCACTCAAATCTAAATCTTCAAAAGATGTTTATGAAATGGACTCTGCTATGATCAGGGAGTGTGCAGGTTCATTGATTAAACCAATCACGCATATTGTAAATATTTCTCTGACTCAGGGTCGAGGGAGCTTCCCTCAATATTGGAAGCCTGCAGTTGTTGTTCCTATCTTTAACTCATTGGCTGCCAGCCATTTTCAGTTCAGAGAGACCCATACTGCCAAGTGTTTTACAGTATTTTGACTGATTTTCCAAGACCCACAGAGAAGTGTGTCTTATGACTATGTACACACCGAAATTACCAAACGAAAGAGTAGACTCTCTTCTTTCATCAGGAAAAAAAAGTTTGTTTCTACCATTTTCAGTCCTTTAGTAATAGACAGTAGAACATAGGTTGGTTTCACCAAAAACAGCTGTTTGACCCAAAAAACGGAGAAAACACGCTTCTTCTTTTTTTGTGCAAAGTGGCACTGCTGCCACCTTGCGGGTAATTTTGCCAGTATATTCTCTGTTTAGTGTTTACAAGCCTAAGATTTAGTGACAAACTCCGCTAGATTGTCCCCCAGCCCGCTCCGTTAAAAAACGCAATTGACGTCTATAGACGTCTTTGGCAGTCAGCGTTTTTTTTTAAATTGACGTCTATAGACGTCTTTGGCAGTCAGCGTTTTTTTTTAAATTGACGTCTATAGACGTCAATGGCACCGAAAGAGTTAAGAATGATGACCTGCAGTTAGTTTCAAATTATAGACCAATAAGTATTCTCCCTGTTATGTCCAAAGTCATAGAAAAGTTAGCGGCGGACCAACTAATTCTTCATCTAAATACTAGCCAACTCCTACATCCGATGCAACATGGATTTAGGGCACACCACTCAACAGAAACGGCAACTGTTTATTTTATTGAAAGAGTTAAGTCTTTAATAGACAGAGGGGGTGTGGTTGGGGCGATATTTCTGGATTTACGAAAAGCGTTTGATA
Source organism: Odontesthes bonariensis (assembly GCF_027942865.1). NCBI lineage: Eukaryota > Metazoa > Chordata > Actinopteri > Atheriniformes > Atherinopsidae > Odontesthes > Odontesthes bonariensis. Next base: position 430,264 of record NC_134506.1, read on the forward strand.
CAGTTAATCACAATATTCTTCAGTCAAAATTTGTTCAGTTTAATTTTTCTCAGTATACATCTAACTGGTTTAAATCATATCTTACAAACCGCTCTCAATGTGTTAAAATACAAAATACAAGATCCTCCTTTAAAGATCTTGTAACAGGGGTACCCCAAGGCTCAATTTTGGGTCTAATTCTTTTCAGTCTTTATACAAATGACCTTCCATCTGTGTGCCAAGGCAGTGAGATCCTTATGTATGCAGATGATACTGTCATTTTTATTAAAGGTAAAAATCATTCTGAGGTTGCAGTACAGCTGACAAAAGTTATGATTAATGTTTCAAATTGGTTGAATAATTGTCATTTACAACTGAACACTTCTAAAACTGTAGCCATGTTCTTTGCTAAAACAAAAAAATCGTATACAGAGCCTGATGTTTTCATTTCAGGGCAGAAAATTCAAATTGTAAATGAATATAAATATTTAGGCATTATTTTGGACAGTAACCTGACTTTCAAGCAACATGTTAAAAAGGTGAGTAGGATCACAAAATTTACACTTAAAAATTTTAGGCATCTTAGAAATTATATGTCAACAGAGGCTGCAAAAATGTACATGTTCTCTCTTATAATGTCACATATTAATTACTGTCTACCAACATGGGCCACTGCAAACTCCACGACATTAAAGCCGATAATATCTTTATATAAACAAGCTGTCAAGATTTTAGATAAAAAACCAAGATCTTTTCATCACTGTCCAATACTTAACAAATATAGGCTTCTAAGTTGGAACAATCTTGTTATGTTTAAAAATTGTTGTCTTGTATATAAAATCCGACACAGCTTAGCTCCACCACCACTCTGCAGCCTACTGCAATTTAGATAATCTGTAACCAGTGTTACTAGAGGGGCTGCTAGAGGTGATTGTGTAGTGCCTTACAAGAAATCAACTTTTGGTCAGTCAGTTTTCACTTATAAAGCAGCTGGTCAGTGGAATACAATCCCACAAAACATAAGAGAGTCCAGTTCTTATAGTTCATTCAAATTAAAATTAAAGAAATGGCTGATAGACAACCATGTCTGTCAGCATTAATTCAATTCAATTCAATTCAATTCATTTTTATTTATATAGCGCCAAATACAACAAATGTCATCTCAAGGCACTTAGATAGTAAGTCCAATTCAAGCCAATTGGAATTCAATTAATTAATAATAATCATAATTCATAAAATAATCCAATTCGTTCATATAGAGCCAATTCAAAAACAATTTCCTAGCTAAGAAAACCAACAGATTGCACTGAAAACTTTTTGTTTTTCGGTCCAATCTCCCGGCCTGAGCGTGCCTGAGGCGACTGTGGAGAGAAACGACTCCCTTTTAACAGGAAGAAACCTCTGGCAGAACCAGACTCAGGAAGGGTGGCCATCCGCCTCCACCAGCTGGGGTTTGAGAAGACAGAAAGGGGGGGAGGGGGAGGGGGGCGGCACTGTAACACCATTCAAAGGATATCTGTTGGAACAGGGAAACACGAGTTAATGACCACAATAATGTCACATATACATAAAGAGACTAAAGTGAGGAAAGGTGTGACAGATGAGGCCCCCCAGCAGTCTAGGCCTATAGCAGCTTAACTATGGGATGTTTCAGGATCACCTGAGCCATCCCTAACTATAAGCTTTATCAAAAAGGAAAGTTTTAAGCCTGGTCTTAAAAGTGGAAAGGGTGTCTGCTTCCCGGACATTTACTGGCAGCTTATTCCACAATAGAGGGGCCTGATAACTGAAGGCTCTGCCTCCCATTCTACTTTTAGAAACTCTGGGAACCTCAAGTAAACCTGCAGTTTGGGAACGAAGTGCTCTGTTAGGAAAATATCTTACAATGAGATCTTTAAGATATGATGGAGCTCGGTCATTAAGAGCTTTATATGTAAGGAGAAGAATCTTAAATTCTATTCTGAATTTAACAGGGAGCCAATGAAGAGAAGCTAAAACTGGAGAAATATGATCTCTCTTGTTAGTTCTCATCAAAACTCTGGCTGCAGCATTTTGGATCAGCTGAAGGCTTTTCAGAGAATATGTGGGACAGCCCAATAATAAAGAATTACAGTAGTCCAATCTTGAAGTAACAAATGCATGAATTAGTTTTTCTGCATCACTCTGAGACAAGATGTTCCTGATTTTAACAATATTACGAAGGTGAAAGAAGGCAGTCCTAGAAACCTGTTTTATATGCGAGTCAAATGATAAGTTCTGGTCAAAAATAACTCCAAGGTTCCTCACTGTAGAACTAGAAGCCAAGGAAATACCATCTAGAGTAACTATATAGCTAGACAATTTCTCCCTGAAACGCTCAGGTCCAAAGATAACGACTTCAGTTTTGTCTGAATTTAGAAGCAGACAGTTCTGAGTCATCCAGGTTTTTATGTCTTTAAGACATGCTTGTAGTCTGACCAACCTATTGGGTTCATCTGGTTTCATAGATAAGTACAGCTGAGTATCATCAGCATAGCAATGGAAATTTATGCCATGCTGTCTAATAATGTTACCTAATGGAAGCATGTATAAAGTGAAAAGAATCGGTCCAAGCACAGAACCCTGGGGAACTCCATGACTTACTCTGGTGTGTGAGGAAGATTCTTCATTTACAAGAACAAACTGAAATCTATCAGATAAATATGACTTAAACCAGCCTAATGCAGTTCCTTTAATCCCAATAACATGTTCAAGTCTGTGTAATAAGATACTGTGATCGACCGTATCAAATGCAGCAGTGAGATCCAACAGGACAAGCACAGACACAAGTCCGCTATCAGAGGCTAAGAGGAGATCATTGGTAACTTTCAGCAGTGCAGTTTCTGTGCTATGATGCACTCTGAATCCTGACTGAAACTCTTCAAACAGATTATTTCTGTGGAAATGATCACAAAGCTGAGCTGCAACTATTTTTTCAAGAACTTTAGACATAAAAGGGAGATTGGATATAGGTCTATAATGAGCCAACACTTCTGAATCAAGAGTAGGTTTTTTATGTAAAGGTTTAATTACAGCAACCTTAAAAGGCTGAGGTACATATCCTGTCAACAAAGACAGATTGATCAAATCCAATATGGAAGTGTCAATTAATGGGAAAACCTCCTTGAACAGTCTGGTTGGGATTGGGTCTAAAACACAAGTTGATGGTTTAGAAGAGACTATTGCTGTTGTTAGTTCAGAGAGATCAACTGGACAGAAGCCGTCTAAATACAAATCAGGTTCTAAAGATACTTCTAAAGCTGCTGTACTTGATGATACATCACTGATAATAGTGGGAAGGACTCCATCAATCTTCTCTCTGATAGAAACAATTTTATTGATGAAGAAGCTCATGAAATCATCACTGCTGAGAGTTAAAGGAATACCTGGCTCAGCAGAGCTCGGACTCTTAGTCAGACTGGCTACAGTGCTGAAGAGAAACCTGGGATTGTTCTTATTCTCTTCTATCAATGATGAATAATAAGCAGTTCTAGCTTTACGAAGGGCTTTCTTATACATTATTAAACTATCTTTCCAGACTAACTGAGACTTCTAAATTAGAGGAACGCCACTGTCTCTCCAGCTTTCTTGCAGTCTGCTTTAAAGCACGCAGCTGTGAATTATACCAAGGAGCCAGCCTCTTCTGACTGATTACCTTCCTTTTCAGAGGGGCAACATTGTCCAGTGCTGTACGCATTGAAACTATAGTGCTGTCAACAAGAGAGTCAAGTGCTGCTGGAGTAAAGTTTAGGTAGTCGTCCTCTGTCATATCTGCACATGGCAGTGAAGAAAAGGATGATGGAATTAATTCTTTAAATCTGGTTACAGCATCCTCTGATAGACACCTTCTATACGTAAATTTCTTCTCAGAAACTGTATAGTCAAGTAATGTAAACTCAAAGGTTATCAGAAAATGGTCAGATCAGACAGAGTTATGAGGGAACACTGTTAACTGTTCACTCTCAATGCCATAAGTCAGCACAAGATCAAGGGTGTGATTAAGGCAGTGAGTCGGTCTGTGAACACTCTGAGAAAATCCAATAGAGTCCAATATAGAATTAAAGTTCATATTCAGGCTGTCATTTTCAACATCTACATGAATATTAAAGCTGCAGTCTGCAAGATTTGTTGTTGTCATACGTAAAGTCCTACTTTTTGTCATTTTAAGAGTTTACATGATCTATCAGAACGCTTGAAGTTGAAAACGGTGACCTCTGTAGTCGCAAAATGCAAGAAATGCTTATTTTTTAACCGAAAAATAAAAAGTTATTCAACTTCCTGTCCCGCCCCTTCAAAACACATGAGAACTCGTGCACGTCTACGTGCACACCAGATGCGCGTACACGACTCCTCATTCATCAACTCACCTGTCATTTGCGATCATGGAAGACACAGTAAGTAGACTAGCCCGTAATGAAGTTCAATAGTCTAGATAAATAAGCGTGGGGACGAGCCTACCTTGTATCGCGCGTGCACAATCGGTGATTGACAGGCAGCAGAGCCCAGCTCGTAAACCTGATTGGTTACCTTTTACCGGTCCGGTCTGCAATTTTGTAAACAAACCTGCTGGCTTTGGAGGGACCTAGCGGGACATATAGGGGACCTAGAGAACTATTTTTTTTTTGTATTGGGGTATTTAATGTACTACTTTCAGAATCCCCGGACAGTTCCAGGCATTATGCTTGAAAAAGAGTTGCAGACTGCAGCTTTAAAGTCACCCACTACAATGACTTTATCTGTACTCAGCACTAACTGGGATAAAAACTCTGAGAATTCAGACAGAAACTCAGAATAAGGGCCAGATGGACGATACACAACAACAAACACAAGAGGTTTCTGGGATTTCCACTTTGCGTGGGAAAAACTGAGAATCAGAGATTCAAAAGAGCTCAAACTAATCTTGGGTCTGGGACTGATTAGTAACCCTGATCTGAAGATAGCTGCCACTCCTCCTCCTCTGCCTGTGGTTCCAGGAACGTGAACATTTAAACAGTCAGAGGGAGTTGATTCATTAATGCTAACATGATGCTAACATGATGCTAACATGATGCTAACATGATCCTCCTGCTGCAGCCAGGTTTCTGGAAGACAAAATATATCAATATGATGATCACAAATCAACTCATTCACTAACAGAGACTTCGAAAGGAGAGATCTGATATTCAGCAAACCACATTTAATAGTTTGATGTTTTTGTTCAGTTAAAGTTTTTGTTTTAATAATTTCTTTTTGCACAAGAGGATTTGCTCCTTTTGTGTTAATCGATTGGGTGGGTAGCAGCAGGTGGGAAGCTGCAGAGAAGTGTGTAATATGTGCATTAGTGTATGATATTAGAGGGGTGTGATTGTTGGAGTGTGTGTGTGTGTGTGTGTGTGTGTGTGTGTGTGTGTGTATCTTTTGTGGAGGTGTGTGTGTTGGGTTTGGGTGGGTTGTAGACAGATGTGTAACACATCTGTTTTTTTACATGTATTGTAATTGTTTTATTTTTGTTTTGCTTGCTTTTTTGCTGTAATTTATTCTTTTAATTAATAGGTAATTTTGCCATGCCCCTTCTGGCAGGGGGACTACCAATGGAAACTAGCCTTTTGGCTATAATTGGGTGCATTTACATTTTCTTTGTAAAATGTCAATTAGTGTACACTGTCCCTCTATAACAAATAAAGTTAATAATAATAATAATAATAATAATAATAATAATAATAAAATATTTATAGGCGTTAAATAAGTTAGTTAACGCGATAATAACGAGTTAACTCACCCAACCCTACTTCTTTCCCAGAGATATAACCACAATTAACCACCACGGTCACTCACAAATGCCTCACTAAACACAAACTGTGTAATAACCCTGTCTTGTGCAATACTACTTATCATGTGCAATAACTGAAATCGCTCTTATGTGCAATAACTACTGACTATTTATTACTGCTGCTGTTTTTGGTCACAATATTTTAATTGGGGCTCTCAAACTAATCTGTAGCCTATATTATTTGTTTTCATTTTATTTTTTTATTCTTATTTCATCTAATTTTTATTTTCTATTATTTTGTGAAGATTTGTAATTCTTTTACATATTTTGTATGTTTTTCATATTCGCACCAGCAGGAGTGGCATCGGATTTTTCTTAAATGTATGCATTGTATATATATAATGACAATAAAGGCTATTCTATTCTATTCTATTCTATTCTATTCAAACACATTTACTCTGTCTTAAACATTGACCAATTTATTTAGCTGCTACTAACACACAGGCAGATGCCAGTCAAAAAAATCCTGTGCAGTTGTGTGGTGTCTAGATGACAGAACTACATGCAGATAGTAAAAATGCTTAAAATGCTTTGAATTTAAATATTCAAAGAATAATTAAGACATCTTGTGCACCTTGGTACAAATCTATGCATACTTTTAAAATGGTAAATGGACATTATATAGCCCTTTTCTAGTCAAGCTGACCACTCAAAGAACTTTAACACTTCATGCCACATTCCCCCTTTCACTCACACAGCTTAGTCCATAGAGGTACACAGTGCTTCATACTATATTCACACACCGATGGATGCATTGGTAGGCATTATGGGGTTCAGTGTCTTGCGCATCAACATGTGGCCCATCAAAGCTGTAGTTAAACCACCGACTGGTAGGCAACCGCTCTTCCTCCTGAGCTACAGCCGCCCTTTTTATCCTTCCACAGATGCACAGTGCTAGTTATAGTGCTAATGTGCCTGATTAATTTGGCCAAAGTATCATACAATGAAATGCTTCAGGATTAATGGCTTAACGATGTAACTTCAGGTGCAGCTCCATATTTTCAATATCATAGGAGGTTGTATCTGGAATTCTGAGATTCTCACATGTAGCAATTATACACATGAAGCACATTAATTTAAAAAATACACAATCATAAAACTTAACATTTACCTGTGCTCTAGGATGTGGCAGAGATATTGTTTAGATTTTGAATTTATTCAAACTTTCTGTCAGCAGCTGTTTTACTTTTCAACCTGCTAGAAATAATTGATTTGGTCATCTGATCCATGGCTCTGAGTGTTTTAGCAGAATCCTTGCCCGGTCTTCAGTCAGCATGTAAGATCCACAACTTTGGTTTTTATTGACAATTTTAATCTGTTCTGGAACTGCCCAACCCTTTTTAGCAGTGATGAAATACACCCGAGCTCCTCAGGCAGCCGGTTGCTCACAGCTAATATCCAGTACACCATCCACACAACCCCACGTGCGTGACTGTTTACCTGCCAAACCCCCTCACCAATTTCCTGTCACCGTAAACCTTCTTCTTCTACAGTCCCCTCCCACTTCACTCCCTCCTCGAACAGCCCCCCCCTACAGGCATTAGCAGCCCATTACTTCTCATTCACCATCACTCTCCACCTCAGACCTTCACACTTTCCCATCTGTATGCCCTCCATCACTGAACTCTTTCTCCATTCTGCCCATCATTTCCAACAGACTCCATCAGAACCGGACTGGTGGTGTGGCAAGTAAAAATCTGATCCATATTAGACCACGGACATCCATCCCACCACCATCCAACAACCCCAAACCTGCACAGATCATTAACATGGCACTAAAATCAAACAGCTGAAAAGAAAATGCAGGAGTGCAGAAAGGAAATGGCGGAGCTCAAACTTGACAGTCCATTTACAAATATTTCATGAACAACTCAAAATCTACAATAACGCCGTCAGACACGCTAGAACATCCCACTTTACAAAACTCATTACAGATCCCCAAAATCCTTTTTTCCACCATTGATCTTTTAACTTAACCCAGATGTTAGACAGTCCTCTAGAGTTCCAACAGTCTCTCAATGCGAGGCCTTTGCAGAAGTAGGATCGATTTTATCAGATCCAATCTTTTATCCCAACAGAAAGCAGTGTGTGACACATCTGAACCTTTCTTTTTACCTGAGGAAACACTTCAGTAAAACTAAATTATTTACAGAAATAACTTTCACTGGACTCTTCTCTGTGGATTGTCGTCAGTCTTAGTAAATTGACTACCAGATTATCATGTAAAACTTTGGTGTTGGATGATTGTATTAAAGGAGAGTAGCCCCCCATGGAGGAATGGAGGAACCCTGCTCTGAAAAGAAAAATGTTTTTAGTTGACTTACTTTGAATTTTTGTAGTGCTTCATCATGAGTTAGACCATGCAGTGACTCTCCATTAACCTCCAGGATCTCATCACCTGCACAAATAAAGGAAAACAAGTTGTAGAAAGTTGAAATCTAATCTGACCTTTTAACTGCAATTTAGAATTGATGGAGAATAATGTTGTTGTCAGTTTATCTATACTGTTATAATTAAACTACACATAACCTTACAACTCTTTGGTTTTGAACTACTATGTTTTGCACTCAAATGACTTAATTTGCTATCAGTGCAACTACTTTTATAAGGTGCTCACACTAAAACAAAGGACTGACAGAAATGAAGGATATTAAGTCAGTGGTTACTCACACATTAAAGGTAAATCAATTAATTGGTCATTTTTTTTCTTTTTCTAAAAAAGCATAAATGCATCAGTGGGACTCGGACAACTTCTTTACATGAAACTATCCTCCTACCCAAAATATGCATGTCTGGCATTTTGCCATGCAGACAGATATAACTAATGATTGCATTAAAGAATATGCGTCAACTTATATTTTCAACCCAGTCTCACAGCAAATTGTGTAATAGTTGGTCCACAAGGGAAAATATGGTCACAATTTGGCCCCCAAAATTGTGACAATAGTACGTCTTATTTGGCCTATTAATTTACATTGCCTTGCAACCAGGTCACGTGACTATCAAGTTTCCGAAATTTGAAAAATTATGTATTTATTTCCTATAAAACTTCTCAGGATAAAGATAATGCCAAATGAGTAAATTTAAAGATGTATGATAACAAAATTCAACGATTTAAAGCACATCTCTTCAAGATTGGACTACTGTAATTCTTTATTATTGGGCTGTCCCACATATTCTCTGAAAAGCCTTCAGCTGATCCAAAATGCTGCAGCCAGAGTTTTGATGAGAACTAACAGGAGAGATCATATTTCTCCAGTTTTAGCTTCTCTTCATTGGCTCCCTGTTAAATTCAGAATAGAATTTAAGATTCTTCTCCTTACATATAAAGCTCTTAATGAACGAGCTCCATCATATCTTAAAGATCTCATTGTAAGATATTTTCCTAACAGAGCACTTCGTTCCCAAACTGCAGGTTTACTTGAGGTTCCCAGAGTTTCTAAAAGTAGAATGGGAGGCAGAGCCTTCAGTTATCAGGCCCCTCTCTGTGGAATAAGCTGCCAGTAAATGTCCGGGAAGCAGACACCCTTTCCACTTTTAAGACCAGGCTTAAAACTTTGAGTTTTTGTCATTGAAACATATAAGTGACACCATTAAAAACCTTGAAACTTCTAGTTTTCAAATATATATATATTAAAATAAATTATATAGCTGGCCCTTTTTAAAGAGAGTGAACAGAAATCTTTGGATTTTCTGTACTCTCAGACTGCAGCAGCTTCCTCGGCCACACCTATCGCTATTCACATGTAAAGTACCAGGTGATTGAGTGGCTATTCACAGGTGAGAACACGCCCCATTCAGCCAGCATGTGGGGGGAGGCAGCAATGTCCTGCCAGTGAGATACAATTATCACATGGAGAGTGACAGGGGGGTGGGGGGAATCAGGGGTGTTACACACCCATCTAATTAGTATTCAACTCTCAGAGACACTGCCTGGTGTTACAATTACTTTTTTACAGTTTGTGTGAAAACAAAAAAACATTTCTGACTGCACTTTTTACTTTTATGCAGCCAACACTTTTGTTTACAAGGTTCAACCTTCAAAAGTCTTGGCTAGATATATTTATAGTGTGTTTTCTTGCACTGTTTGAAGACCTCTAAAACTTGTTTTTTGTACAGTTGTGTTTCCCCTCAATTTAAATAAAACTTGTTTGTATTACATTCACTTTACTCTCATATTGTTTTTTGTTAGGCTTTTCAGAATACAACCATATGTGTCACTTTTGCAGAGATGTTTACAGTTAGTTGAAATACTTGAAAATGTCAAGGTGGTGACAACTGCCTCAAAGTCTCTGAAAAGGCCTTAGACTCCAGAGGGTTATGTATATGTGACATTATTGTGGTCATTAAGTCGTGTTTCCCTGTTCCAACAGCTATCCTTTGAATGGTGTTACAGTGCCGCCCCCCTCCCCCCCCCCCCCCTTCCTGTCTTCTCAAACCCCAGCTGGTGGAGGCGGATGGCCACCCTTCCTGAGTCTGGTTCTGCCAGAGGTTTCTTCCTGTTCAAAGGGAGTCGTTTCTCTCCACAGTCGCCTCAGGCACGCTCAGGCCGAGAGATTGGACTGAAGACAAGTTTCAGTGCAATCTGTTGGTTTCCTTAGCTAGGGAATTGTTTTTGAATTGGCTCTATATGAACGAATTGGATTATTTTATGAATAATTATGATTACAATTAATTGAATTCCAATTGGCTTGAATTGGACTTTATTATCTAAGTGCCTTGAGATGACATTTGTTGTATTTGGCGCTATGTAAATAAAAATGAATTGAAAAAATTGAATTGAATTTTCTAGTACAGTGGAAACCGCTTATAGTGATTACGTTGGTCCAGAGCCAATTTGAACACTATAAGCGGTTGATTACTAAAACCGAATTTGTATTACAGTACAGGCATTTCACTTATTTTTTTATGCAGAATATCATCTAAATGCCATTTGTATCGTTTTTTAAATGAGAAAAATTAAATTAAACGGATAGCTTCAGCATTTACTGAATTTTATTATCATGCAAGTTTAATTACAGTACTGCGCAGTGCGCAGACATACTGTAGGCTAACTCAAATACAGTACGTAACTTATTCTCTGCTGTGCCGCCGGTGCATTTTTTTTCTTACAAGTCAGAAAATAAAGTTTGAATTCAATCCGCCTTTCAGCACCCCTGCTCGGATCTATGCTCCTCCGTGCCGGTGTTCTGTCGATTTGTGCTACTTGGCGTGAAAACGAAACTTAGAAAATCGGCTTGGCGCATGCGCAAAACCACAAAGTAGCAATTCTCGACAAGTAGGAGAAATCGAATGAACACCGGCCTCCCATCTTACAAGAACCAGCCTGGAGCTTCCAGCGGTCACACGCGCATTCAATCCGCTCTCCAGCACCCATCCTCGGACACATGCTCCTCCATGACTTCCTTTTTCCAGCCATGATTCGCGCGCTTGCTGCCCGGTGTCAACTCGTTACGTTAGCTAGCGAGGCAGAAGCAGACGTCCAGAAAGGAATCAAGGGAGTAAAAAATAAAATAGCTACACGTAGTTTTAAAATTATTTTTGCACATGTTTACATTCATAAAATGGCCAAAAATGAACATTATAAGCGGATTTCTTGATCACTATAAACAAATTATTTAAACAGCATTTGTATAGAAATGATTCCGTCCCAAGCCTTTTGATCTATATAAGCGGTTGATTACTATATCCGTGACCACTATAAGCGGTTTCCACTGTACTGTTTAATCAAACTTTTATAATAATGTTAATTACACTAATCAGGCAACTTAATCCATGTAAAGATACTGACTGAAAATAGTTCTTCTCCCTTAACATGTTCTGAATTTCATTCATTGCTAATGTAAAACAGTCTTCCTTAGGGATGCAGCGATACCACTTTTTTTCAAACCGATACAATACCGATACTTGGATCTGAGTACTTGCCGATACCGAGTACCGATGTCGATACTTCTACCACAAAAAAATGCAATGAATTGGAAGACAGGTTTCCGTCTCACTAGCAGTGACGTGCACAGGTAATGGCCCAAGTTGCCAGGGCAACCGCCCTTTTGCCGTCCTTGGCTGATGCTGCCCTTCCGAGGGAGGGGAAAAAATAATATAGGCAAATATGATTTCATATTTCAACATGATTTTCTGTATAATTCATAATTTTGATTGAAGTTTCCTAAAATAAAGTCTTCAGAGTCAATCATTCAGATTCACCAGACACCTGGAGATTTAGGCAAAAGGGAGGGGCGAGGGCGTTGCGGAGGGCAAGCAGCACGCTTCACTAGAAAAAAAAAAAACAAGCGCGCACGCGACCGGGCGGCGCTTAAGCCAAGCAGAGACACAGGAATTTGAAGATGCCGTGGGAGTAGAGCGACTGCCCTGACGGCCTGAAAAGGTGAGCTTGAAATGTGTACACAGTGCCTAGGCTACAAGACATGATCACAATCAACTTCTCCAAAATCCAATGTCGAGTTTAGTACGTTTAGTGACCATAAATAATCTGACAGCCAGCTACTTTGCCACGTTTAGGTAGCAAAAAAAACCACCGACAGTTTTACATGGCTCAGAAAAATAATATAGGCCTAGGCTAATATGATTTCATATTTCAACATGATTTCTTTATAATTTGTAATTTTTTTAACTTTTACACTGTTAGTGTTAAAGTACACTGCTACACTATTAACACCTTACACTGTGTACCGCTACACGGTTACTGTTACACTGCTTAATATTTCAATAAAGACAGTGTGCTTATAGTGAAAAACCTGTGAGGTTGTTTTGTTGTTGCTCGGTTTTTTTTTGGGGGGGGGGGGGGTTGCCCTTTCTTCAGGTTAGAGCAACTGCCCTTCAAGATTCCTGTGCACGTCCCTGCTCACTAGCCCAGTGGTTCCCAAACTTTTTGTGCTCAAGGCACACCAAAGGACAAGTAAAAATCTCAAGGCACACCTATTGTGCAAAATAGTCCTTGTAACACATGTTATCACTCATATCATGTAAAATATCTGTAAATGTGCATAATTATTTACTAATGCCAAATACAATGTGACAAGACAACTATATTTATTAACGAAATATTAAAAAAATTAATTTGAAACTTTATCAAATTAGGCTTCATCAAAGCAGCAACACATTCATTTAAACCAGACGGGTCACGAAATTAAAAATGAGGCAAAGGAAACCCAAATAGGCAAATTATCAATGCAACATTTCAGCAATCAGCATTGAAACATGTGCTATTGTAAATATTTTGCCTACTTACAAATTAGTGAGATACACCCAAGATAGCAGTGGACTCCGAGGCGGATCCGCCCTCAAGCCGGGCAGGTCCGCCGTCCTGATCAACCGCTCACCCCGCCTCCACACAGTGTTATATCTCATCAGCGGACCCGTTGCGGACTCTAGGCGGATCCGCACATTGTACGCGCTCTTTTCAAACCTCGGCTTCAGCTGCATTCTGTTATGTCTCGTCAAATTTGTTAATCATGTTTATGTTATGTCATGTCTTGTTTAGTTTCATGTGTGGGTCCTGTATGTTTTAGTTTAATCAAGTCACTCATGTCCAGTCCTATCATGCACTTCCTGTTTTATTTTGTATTCACATTTTCCCCTCTCATTTCAGATACTGACTTCCTCCCTTTGTGTGCTTTCCCTCATTGTGATTGTCAACCCCGCCCCGATTGGTTCCACCTGTGTCCCCTTACCTCATGTTCAAATAGTCTTTGTTTCCCTTTGTCTGGTTGTCAGTTCGACTTGTTCTGTCCCTAACCAAGGTAATGTCAAGCGTGAGTGCATTCTAAGTTTGCATTATTTTTGTCATCCTCTTTGAGAGCGTCTTTGGTTCTTTTTTTCTGGAAAATAAATACCTTTTGGATTACCTCACTGAGTTGTGCAATTGGGTCCATCAGAAATGTGTCTCAGGTCACGACAGAACGAACTGACCAACTATTGACTCAGCCGACTCAAAAAACCTCCAAACTGCTCTCTCTGCACAGGGCACCAAGATCCATCAGCACGAGACACAACTAAGCTCTGTCAGCCGTGGTGTGCAGGAACTCTCCAAGCGTCAGGAGGAGTTTCAATCATCCGTCACTAACCAAGTGAACCACCTGGCTAACCAACTACACCAAGTCCTGTCTCACCTAAGAACGGCACCCCCAGCGACACCACCGGCGGCGACTCCAGCTCCTGCATCAGCCACGGGCCCGGTTGCTCCCATTTCCCTGCGTTTGGCCCCTCCAGAGAAGTTCTCTGGTGACTCAGGTGACTTTAGAACCTTTCTAGTCCAGTGCGACCTGCACTTTAAGCACAACCCGGCAGCCTTCGAGTCAGACCGCGCAAAGGTGGCCTTCATAGTCTCCCATTTAACGGGCAGAGCCGCCGCTTGGGCCACAGCGGAATGGTCCAGAAACTCTAATATCTGTCAGTCACTCACAGTTTTCCAAGAGAATCTAAGCCAAATATTTGATCACTCCTCACCTGCCAGAGAGGCTTCACGGGCTCTCATGCAGATCAAACAGCGTCAGCACCAAGTAATTGATTACGCCATTGAGTTCCGCATTGTGGCTGCAGATAGTGGGTGGAACTCACCCGCTCTAATAGATGCTTTTATGAATGGACTTTCTGAGCCCATAAAAGATCATCTAGCCCCCTTAGAGCTCCCCCAGGACCTAGAAGCCATCATCGCCATGGCTATTCGGGTGGACAACAGACTCAGAGAAAGGGAGAGAGAGCGGCGTCGGACTGCAGTTCAACCTTCCGGCCACGGGGGTTACATGACCGGAACCCAACCTGCAAGAGCCACCTTTTCTCCCATGCAGGCGGGTTCGGGAAAATGCAGCCTCCCCAGGAGCCGATGCAGCTGGGGAGGACCATGATTACTGCAGAAGAGAAACAGTGTTGTCTGAGAGAGGGGTGCTGCTTCTACTGTGGACTGCTAGGCCATCTACTCGCCACCTGTCCGGGAAAAGGTCGAGCTCACCAGCCATGAGGAGGGCGCTGGTGAGCAAGCTTGCCTCAGCCTTTCCTCCTCGTCAACTGACCCAGGTAAAACTCTCCATGAACAATTGGACAGTAACTCATGGGTTTTTAATTGACTCTGGGGCAGACGAAAGTCTAGCTCGACAGAACCATGTTAAGACTGTTCCTTTGACCCATCCGGTAACTGCTAGTGCCTTGGATGGCCGCCTACTGTTTAGAGTGACCCATTGTACTGAACCTATTCAGGTGACGTTAAAAGACGACCACACCGAGGTTATGCAGTTCCATTTGTTTGACTCAGCGCAACATTCACTGATTTTGGGGTTCCCTTGGCTTAAAAAACACAATCCTCACATCGACTGGCGCTCAGGAGAAATTAAGGGGTGGGGAGGAGACTGTGCACACATGTAAAGAGAGTCGAGTGAAGCAGACTGATATTCCTGAGATTCCAGGGAATGAATTCAGCAGGGGCATCAACTCAGACTATCCAGATTTATCGAAGATACCTTCATGCTATTATGACTTAAAATAAGTCTTTAACAAAACAAAGGCCATGTCACTCCCTCCTCATCGACCTTTTGACTTTGCCATTGACCTGTTACCTGGCGCGCCAATCCCCAAGGGGCGTCTCTACCCCATTTCTGGACCGGAAAGAGCAGCCATGGACGAGTACCTCACCTCATCACTGAAGGCCGGAATAATCCGTCCGTCCTCCTCTCCTGCTGGTGCAGGTTTCTTTTTTGTGGGTAAGAAAGATGGTTCACTCAGGCCATGCATTGACTATAGCCATCTAAATGACATTACTGTAAAAAACCGTTACCCACTCCCATTAATTAAAGAAGTGTTGGCTCATTATAGACCTATATCCAATCTCCCTTTTATGTCTAAAGTTCTTGAAAAAATAGTTGCAGCTCAGCTTTGTGATCACTTACACAGAAATAATCTGTTTGAAGAGTTTCAGTCAGGATTCAGAGTGCATCATAGCACAGAAACTGCACTGCTGAAAGTTACCAATGATCTCCTCTTAGCCTCTGATAGCGGACTTGTGTCTGTGCTTGTCCTGTTGGATCTCAGTGCTGCATTTGATACGGTCGATCACAGTATCTTATTACACAGACTTGAACATGTTATTGGGATTAAAGGAACTGCATTAGGCTGGTTTAAGTCATATTTATCTGATAGATTTCAGTTTGTTCTTGTAAATGAAGAATCTTCCTCACACACCAGAGTAAGTCATGGAGTTCCTCAGGGTTCTGTGCTTGGACCGATTCTTTTCACTTTATACATGATACTCAGCTGTACTTATCTATAAAACCAGATGAACCCAATAGGTTGGTCAGACTACAAGCATGTCTTAAAGACATAAAGACCTGGATGACTCAGAACTGTCTGCTTCTATATTCAGACAAAACTGAAGTCGTTATCTTTGGACCTGAGCGTTTCAGGGAGAAATTGTCTAGCTATATAGTTACTCTAGATGGTATTTCCTTGGCTTCTAGTTCTACAGTGAGGAACCTTGGAGTTATTTTTGACCAGAACTTATCATTTGACTCGCATATAAAACAGGTTTCTAGGATTGCCTTCTTTCACCTTCGTAATATTGTTAAAATCAGGAACATCTTGTCTCAGAGTGATGCAGAAAAACTAATTCATGCATTTGTTACTTCAGGATTGGACTGCTGTAATTCTTTATTATTGGGCTGTCCCACATATTCTCTGAAAAGCCTTCAGTTGATCCAAAATGCTGCAGCCAGAGTTCTGATGAGAACTAACAGGAGAGATCATATTTCTCCAGTTTTAGCTTCTCTTCATTGGCTCCCTGTTAAATTCAGAATAGAATTTAAGATTCTTCTCCTCACATATAAAGCTCTTAATGACCGAGCTCCATCATATCTTAAAGATCTCATTGTAAGATATTTTCCTAACAGAGCACTTCGTTCCCAAACTGCAGGTTTACTTGAGGTTCCCAGAGTTTCTAAAAGTAGAATGGGAGGCAGAGCCTTCAGTTATCAGGCCCCTCTCTGTGGAACCAGCTGCCAGTTTGGCTTCAGGAAGCAGACACCCTCTCTACCTTTAAGATTAGCCTTAAAACTTTCCTTTTTGATAAAGTTAGGGACGGCTCAAGTGACCCTCAAACATCCAATATTTAAGCTGCTATAAGCCTAGACTACTGGGGGACCTCCCATAATGCATCTCTCCTCACTCTGCTCTCTTTACTTTCTATGTACATGTGACAACATTGTTGTCATTAACTTTTTGAACAGTTTCTCTTTCTC
This sequence comes from Odontesthes bonariensis, assembly GCF_027942865.1. Taxonomy (NCBI): domain Eukaryota; kingdom Metazoa; phylum Chordata; class Actinopteri; order Atheriniformes; family Atherinopsidae; genus Odontesthes; species Odontesthes bonariensis. Next base: position 447,313 of record NC_134506.1, read on the forward strand.
TGTCTGCTGTCTTTTCTGTCCTCTCAAACCCCAGCTGGTCAAAGCAGATGGCCGTCCTTCCTGGTTCTGGTTGTGTCAGAAGTTTCTTCCTGTTAAAAAGGAGTTTCCCACAGTCACATTGTTCATGCTCAGGATGGGGAATTGGATCAGATATAAGTTTCGTTGTGTCTGTTGGTTTCCTTAGCTAGGCAATTTTTTAATTGGCTCTGTATGAATTTGAATAATTAAGAATTTAATTATTTTGATTGGATAATGATTGTATTGGAGTTAATTCTATTCTAATTGGCTTGAATTGGACAGTATCTTTGAAGTTTGTGGAGACGATACTGCAGTGATTTGGTGCTATGTAAATCAAACTTAATTAAACTGAAACTAAGTTTATGTGTTAGCTTCATGTCCCTCACCCTCTTGCAGCCTTCCATCAGCAGCTGCTGCTCCTTCAGGGAAAATGGTCTTCACATAGATGCCCATTGGTCCGTACAAGGTGTCCCTTCCTCCGACTATGCTGAATCCCAGACCCTGAGAGAATAGAATCCTTAGAATACAGACAGCAGAATCCTTATAATGAACTATTTCACTTCTTTAAAAAACAACACAATCACAGTGTGAATTGTGATGAAAATGAAAGAAAAGTAAACCCATAGTTTATATAATATAAATACAGAGATACTGTGTGAACTGAGATGTTATTGTGTGTTCAGCTGTCATGCATTTTACTCCCTCTTCTGTTGTCACCATTCAGCTTGTGTGATTATTGATCAGGAGGATATGCATTTTCCCAGATACTTGAGCTGTTTTTGGTTACAGTCAAAACTGAAGGCAGTAATCAAACCACAATTAAATTATTATAACTACAGTGTATTGTTGCATTGCAAATGTAGTAACACAGCTGACATGTGACATTTCAACAGTAAATTGATATATAGGTGCACTGAAAGGATGGAGTTTTACGATGGGTTGGTATGATAGAGTTTTGTTTGTACATAGCTGTCTAAGTCGCTTGACAAAAAGATATTAAACATGTAACTGGAAAAGTGAGTTTGGCTCTCAGTTCCACTTATGTTCAGCACTTATAATGATGTGCAAAATATTTATTCCTGCTGCTTACAACTGATAAACTTTACTCACAATAAGATTGATAAGACAAAAAGCTTGACAGTGTTTTTTTATATTGCTGCTTTCTGGTTCCTACCTTGCCACGACCCTTCATCAGCACAATATTACAGATTATGAAGGCTTTTGCACTGCTGCAGGAGCTGACGAGGTGGGCAGAGCTGAACGAGCGGACGGGGCGGTGAAGTGGCTGGAGAGGAATAACATATAATAAACACACACACACAATATTGTTTGGATACTTCTAGAAATATTTCTTACTTTCTTTTTCTCAATTCATAAAAACCTTGCAATAAAATCACTCAATGCCTTAAGAGTTTTAGAGATGTTGCAGACTTTCCCAAGTTTGAAATCCAGCTTGGCTTAAGTGTCAACATCAGTGAAAATAAGTCTGTTACACTTTACTAGACAATACTGTTGTTACAATGCAATAACAAGGGGAAGTGTATTCAAAACCCTCAAGACTGCTCAAAGTGAATAAAGTGTTTGGTTCTTTGAACAGACTGCCTGAAGCACGATGATCTTTATGAGCAAATTAAACTAAAGTGCACACATTCAGCAATAAACTATAAATGCTAAAAGAATGCAATCAGACAACAAAAAGAGAAAAAAAAAACAGAAAAGCGAAGTGAATCTACACACCTTACCATTTTTTAGTCTCAATGATACCAATATAGAGGTCTTTACAGTATTTTTTTTTTAATTTTCATTTTTTTAAAACTTTTTATTTTCATTATTGTTTGTCAATTGCAGTCATACAGTAAGTTACAGCAAATATTTTTGATGGTACAATAAGGCCACGGGTAAGCCCAGAGAAAAGTCAACAGTCCATGAACATCAATAACATAGAACATAATAACCAATATAAGTAAATATATAATATAATATATGTGAGATATGATGAATATCCTAGCAACAACACATATATACAGTATAGATTACATTTAGTAAAAAATAAGGTAATTCTCACATAGTAGATGACCATTGCCTTAAATTAGATAAATAAAATAGTGTTAATAAAAAGAGCATAGTAGTAGTAAAAGAAAATACAGTGAGCAAATACAGCATAAACGTGCCCACGCATATGCATGCACAATGTCACACAGATACAATAGGATACGGTAAAATAGAAAACAAAAACTGTATCGTCATTATCATCAAAAGTGACAATAGTAATATTAATAAATAAATAGGTAAATCTGTATTTTGCTCATATTAAATGAAAATATAGGGTGATGTTTGTTTTTTTTCATATCTTTTTCAATTCTTCCGGTTGCTATGCGCCGGCCTTATCGGTAGCAAGTCTGTGTAGCTCTCAATTTTTCTCGTTGTTTATATGATTATATGTCATTTTTAGTTTCTATCTAAACATTTTTAGTTATTTCTATTGATCTGCTTTTTTGTTTTATTCAAATTTTTTGACAATGTACACTACTACGAAAGCAGTGTACACAAGATCAAATCAAATCAAATTTATTTATATAGCACATTTCATGTACAAACAGTTCAAAGTGCTTTACATAAAATAAAAGCATTACAGCAGGGAGTGCAAGAAGAATTAAAAATACATAAAAGAATATAAAGAGAAACAAATAAAATCATTTAAATGAATTTAAAAACAAGCAACAGTCCAGATAAATTAAAAGATACCGTGCCGATTTCATGGATTGACACATGAGAAAAGAAATGTCTTTAACCTGGATTTAAAAATGTCTACATTTGGTGAAAGTTTAATCTCCACTGGCAGTTTGTTCCACTTGTTTGCAGCATAACAGCTAAATGCTGCTTCTCCATGTTTAGTCTGGACTCTGGACTGGACCAGCTGACCTGAGTCCTTGGATCTCAGAGCTCTGCTGGCTTTATATTCTCTGAACATATCACAGATGTATTTTGGGCCTAAACCGTTCTGGGATGCAAACCATCAGCAGGCTTTTAAAATCTATTCTGTGACTGACTGGAAGTAGTGATGGGATTTTCGGCTCTTTTTCGAGATGCGGCTCTAATGGCTCTTCTTACTGTGGAGAGCCGGCTCCCAAACGGCTCCCCATATATATATTTTTACATTATTAATTAATTAATAGCTTAAACCTAATTTTATAACATTTTGTTTCATTAATGACATTGTTAAGCACTTATGATGAGTAAAAATGCTGCATTACAATGCTTTATAAATAAAAGTTTTATTATAACCAATTGAATTATCACAAAATAGCACCAATTCCACAAAAATAACTTAAAATAAATTAAACAGTTATAAATACAAACACCCACCACAATCCGAAAAAGTATCAAAGCAGCTTCACAAAAAAGGTGCCACAATACAAATATCAAATACAGTGCTATTAAATTAAAGTATAAAACTATGAAGGATAAAAAAAGACCATGTGAACAACACCAGTTTTGAACTACTAGGCCTAGAGATGGAGAACTCACTGTATTAAATACAAATACTCACCACAGTACGAAAAAGTATTAAAGCAGCTTCATAACAAAAAGGCACCATAATACAAGTATCACTTTCAGTGCTATTAAATTAAAGTATAAAACTATGAAGGATAAAAAACATGTGAACAACACAAGTTTTGAACCACTAGAGATGAAGAACTCACTGTATTAAATACAAATACCCAACACGGTACGAAAAAGTATTAAAGCAGCCCCGTCACCTTATTAATTGAAAGCTGCGTGTGATTGGTCAGATGTGTGGAGCACACGCTTGACATGAGGGCAGTGGAGACATTAAGGCACCGACCGAGGAAAAAAACTCTCCGTCTAGCACTGGCAGAAGCAGAGCAAAACGCGCAAGGAGGGGGAGAGTGAGGGGGAGGGGAGAGGAGAGACAGCGAGGCACCGAAGGACAAAAAAACAACGTGGGGAAAAAACTGTCAGGTCTGTGGCACTTGAAGAGCACAAGCTCAACGACAGGGAGAAGGAGAGATACTGAAAGAAAAAAAACGGGTCCCAAATAGGATCCCAAAACGGCTCCCATTGTGGAGCCGGTTCCTGTCGTTCACTTCAAAAAGCCGGCTCTTAGAGCCGGATCGTTCGCGACCGACACATCACTTACTGGAAGACAGAGTAAAGATTTTAAAGCTGCTGTGATGTGTTCAGATCTCTTAGTCCGGGTTAAAACTCCAGCAGCAGCGTTCTGGATGAGCTGCAGATGTTTAATGCTCTTTTTTGGGAAGTCCAGTTAAAAGAGCATTACAGTAATCGAGTCTGCTGGAGATGAATGCATGGATGAGTTTCTCCTGGTCTGTTTGGGAGAGGAAACCTTTAATTCTGTTGATGTTTCTGAGATGGTAAAAAGCTCCCTTGGTGACAGCTTTGATGTGGCTGCTGAAAGTCAGAACTGAGTCTATCAACACTCCGACGTTACCAACTTGGTCAGTGATTGTAAGGTCCCGAGTCTCAAGATATTTACCAACGCTGACCCTCTTCTCTTTGCTCCCAAACAGAATGATCTCAGTTTTGTCTTCATTTAATTGTAGAATATTCTCTCTCATCCAGGTGTTTACTTCCTCCAGACACTGACACAGTACGTCTGCTGGGCTGCAGTCGTCCGGTGACAGAGACACATAAAGTTGTGTATCGTCTGCATAACTGTGATAACTGATGTTAAAGTTCTGGAATATCTGACCCAAAGGGAGCATATACAAGTTAAACAGAAGAGGTCCAAGAATTGATCCCTGGGGGACTCCACAAGTCATGGCCACTCGCTCAGATTCATAGCTGCCAATTGTAACAAAATAACTCCGGCCTTCTAAGTAGAACCTGAACCAGTTAAGGACCGCTCCAGAAAGTCCAAACCAGTTTTCCAGCCTGTGCAACAGGATTCTGTGATCTACAGTATCAAACGCAGCGCTGAGGTCCAACAGAACCAGGACTGAAACATTCCCAGAATCAGTATTCAACCTGATGTCGTTTAACACTTTGACCAGAGCTGTTTCAGTGCTGTGATGACGTCTGAAGCCTGATTGAAAGTTATCAAGACTTCCACTTTCATTCAGAAAGTCGTTGAGCTGGTTAAATACAACTTTCTCAATAATCTTAGATATAAAAGAGAGATTAGAGACAGGTCTGTAGTTGTTCATCATAGAGGCGTCTAGAGTTCTTTTCTTGTCCGGGAAGCAGACACCCTTTCCACTTTTAAGACCAGGCTTAAAACTTTCCTTTCTGATAAAGCTTATAGTTAGGGATGGCTCAGGTGATCCTGAAACATCCCATAGTTAAGCTGCTATAGGCCCAGGCTGCTGGGGGACCTCATCTGTCACACCTTTCCTCACTTTACTCTCTTTATGTATATGTGATATTATTGTGGTCATTAACTCGTGTTTCCCTGTTCCAACAGATATCCTTTGAATGGTGTTACAGTGCCGCTGCGGCAGCCCCCCCCCCCCCCCCCCCCCCTTTTCTGTCTTCTCAAACCCCAGCTGGTGGAGGCGGATGGCCACCCTTCCTGGTTCTGGTTCTGCCAGAGGTTTCTTCCTGTTAAAAGGGAGTCGTTTCTCTCCACAGTCGCCTCAGGCACGCTCAGGCCGGGAGATTGGACCGAAAAAGAAAAAGGTTTCAGTGCAATCTGTTGGTTTCCTTAGCTAGAAAATTGTTTTTGAATTGGCTCTATATGAACGAATTGGATTATTTTATGAATAATTATGATTACAATGAATTGAATTCCAATTGGCTTGAATTGGACTTTATTATCTAAGTGCCTTGAGATGACATTTGTTGTATTTGGCGCTATATAAATAAAAATTAATTGAATTCTTTGGGAGTGGCTTAATGGCAGCTGTCTTTAGTGACTTGGGAAAAATGCCTGATGCCAGTGAGATGTTAATTATTCGTAGGAGATCACTTTCTACTGAGGTAAAAACAGTTTTTAAAAAGTCGGATGGTATTATGTCCAGAGAACAAGTTGTTGATTTCAGATGCCGAACTGTTTCCTCTAGGATTTTTAAATTAACAATATTAAATTGTGACATAACAGAGTTATTTCTAGGTTTTAGACACAAATTAGTTTTCTTGTTTGTCTGTGTTGCGTGAATGTTTTGTCTAATCGTTTTGATTTTTTGGCTAAAAAAGTCGGCAAATTTGTTGCATTTCTAAGTGGAGAGGAGGTCTGGGTTTGACTGTTTAGGAGAGTTGTTGACATTCTTATTAATCATTTCAGATAAATGCAGCTGTCTGGCCTTGCACAGCTCATTGTTATAACTACGCAGGCTTTCTTTGTACAGCTCATAGTGAATCTGAAGCTTTTTTTCCATTCTCTTTTCAGGTTTTTGACCGTAGTGGTGTTTCTCCATGGGGTTTTCTGTTTGATCAAGGTACTCTTGATTCTTATCGGTGCAAAAGCTTCCATTACATTCAAAATGTTTAAGTTGAAATGATCCAGCATTCCTTCAACCGACTCTGCGCACATTGTTGGTAACATAGTGTAGCAGTCACAGTGCCGTGTGGATTAAGAGTTTTTCAAACTTTGACAAAACCAACATTCCTGTGGGGGATGTTTACGTATGTGGATAAAAAATTCAATTCAATTCATTTTTATTTATATAGCGCCAAATACAACAAATGTCATCTCAAGGCACTTAGATAGTAAGTCCAATTCAAGCCAATTGGAATTCAATTAATTAATAATAATCATAATTCATAAAATAATCCAATTCGTTCATATAGAGCCAATTCAAAAACAATTTCCTAGCTAAGGAAACCAACAGATTGCACTGAAAACTTTTTGTTTTTCGGTCCAATCTCCCGTCCTGAGCGTGCCTGAGGCGACTGTGGAGAGAAACGACTCCCTTTTAACAGGAAGAAACCTCTGGCAGAACCAGACTCAGGAAGGGTGGCCATCCGCCTCGACCAGCTGGGGTTTGAGAAGACAGAAAGGGGGGGAGGGGGGAGGGGCGGCGGCGGCGGCGGCGGCGGCACTGTAACACCATTCAAAGGATATCTGTTGGAACAGGGAAACACGAGTTAATGACCACAATAATATCACATATACATAAAGAGAGTAAAGTGAGGAAAGGTGTGACAGATGAGGCCCCCCAGCAGTCTAGGCCTATAGCAGCTTAACTATGGGATGTTTCAGGATCACCTGAGCCATCCCTATTCAAGGTAAACACAAGAAACTTGTGCTAACGAAAAAATAAATAATAAAATAAAGGACCAGACTCAGTGAGTAATTCCCTATACTCCCTATATAGATCTGCTCCTCACACCACAACAACCATCTTTTTACAGCCACAAGCTACCTCAGTCTCTCATCAACTGCACACCAGTCACAGCGGGGTGGGGATGCAAACCCTGGTTCGGGTAGGGGGAGAAATAAAAGAGGTAAGATAAGCGGGAATGGGATTCAAACCCTGGTTCGGGTAGGGGGTAATGAAAGTATAGAGGGTGCCAGAGGTGGAGGCAGAACAAGACACACTAGCAGATACACTATCAGATTCAACAGACCTAACTATAAGCTTTATAAAAAAGGAAAGTTTTAAGCCTGGTCTTAAAAGTGGAAAGGGTGTCTGCTTCCCGGACATTTACTGGCAGCTTATTCCACAATAGAGGGGCCTGATAACTGAAGGCTCTGCCTCCCATTCTACTTTTAGAAACTCTGGGAACCTCAAGTAAACCTGCAGTTTGGGAACGAAGTGCTCTGTTAGGAAAATATCTTACAATGAGATCTTTAAGATATGATGGAGCTCAGTCGTTAAGAGCTTTATATGTTAGGAGAAGAATCTTAAATTCTATTCTGAATTTAACAGGGAGCCAATGAAGAGAAGCTAAAACTGGAGAAATATGATCTCTCTTGTTAGTTCTCATCAAAACTCTGGCTGCAGCATTTTGGATCAACTGAAGGCTTTTCAGAGAATATGTGGGACAGCCCAATAATAAAGAATTACAGTAGTCCAATCCTGAAGTAACAAATGCATGGAGCAGTTTTTCTGCATCACTCTGAGACAAGATGTTCCTGATTTTAACAATATTACGAAGATGAAAGAAGGCAGTCCTAGAAACCTGTTTTATATGGAAGTCAAATGATAAATTCTGGTCAAAAATAACTCCAAGGTTCCTCACTGTAGAACTAGAAGCCAAGGAAATACCATCTAGAGTAACTATATAGCTAGACAATTTCTCCCTGAAGCACTCAGGTCCAAAGATAATGACTTCAGTTTTGTCTGAATTTAGAAGCAGACAGTTCTGAGTCATCCAGGTCTTTATGTCTTTAAGACATGCTTGTAGTCTGACCAACCTATTGGGTTCATCTGGTTTTATAGATAAGTACAGCTGAGTATCATCAGCATAGCAATGGAAATTTATGCCATGCTGTCTAATAATGTTACCTAATGGAAGCATGTATAAAGTGAAAAGAATCGGTCCAAGCACAGAACCCTGAGGAACTCCATGACTTACTCTGGTGTGTGAGGAAGATTCTTCATTTACAAGAACAAACTGAAATCTATCAGATAAATATGACTTAAACCAGCCTAATGCAGTTCCTTTAATCCCAATAACATGTTCAAGTCTGTGTAATAAGATACTGTGATCGACCGTATCAAATGCAGCACTGAGATCCAACAGGACAAGCACAGACACAAGTCCGCTATCAGAGGCTAAGAGGAGATCATTGGTAACTTTCAGCAGTGCAGTTTCTGTGCTATGATGCACTCTGAATCCTGACTGAAACTCTTCAAACAGATTATTTCTGTGTAAGTGATCACAAAGCTGAGCTGCAACTATTTTTTCAAGAACTTTAGACATAAAAGGGAGATTGGATATAGGTCTATAATGAGCCAACACTTCTGAATCAAGAGTAGGTTTTTTAAGTAAAGGTTTAATTACAGCAACCTTAAAAGTCTGAGGTACATATCCTGTCAACAAAGACAGATTGATCAAATCCAATATGGAAGTGTCAATTAATGGGAAAACCTCCTTGAACAGTCTGGTTGGGATTGGGTCTAAAACACAAGTTGATGGTTTAGAAGAGACTATTGCTGTTGTTAGCTCAGAGAGATCAACTGGACAGAAGCCGTCTAAATACAAATCAGGTTCTGAAGATACTTCTAAAGCTGCTGTACTTGATGATACATCACTGATAATAGTGGGAAGGACTCCATCAATCTTCTCTCTGATAGAAACAATTTTATTGATGAAGAAGCTCATGAAATCATCACTGCTGAGAGTTAAAGGAATACCTGGCTCAGCAGAGCTCGGACTCTTAGTCAGACTGGCTACAGTGCTGAAAAGAAACCTGGGATTGTTCTTATTCTCTTCTATCAATGATGAATAATAAGCAGTTCTAGCTTTACGAAGGGCTTTCTTATACATTGTTAAACTATCTTTCCAGACTAACTGAGACTCTTCTAAATTAGAGGAACGCCACTGTCTCTCCAGCTTTCTTGCAGTCTGCTTTAAAGCACGCAGCTGTGAATTATACCAAGGAGCCAACCTCTTCTGACTGATTACCTTCCTTTTCAGAGGGGCAACATTGTCCAGTGCTGTACACATTGAAACTATAGTGCTGTCAACAAGAGAGTCAAGTGTTGCTGGAGTAAAGTTTAGGTAGTCGTCCTCTGTCATATCTGCACATGGCAGTGAAGAAAAGGATGATGGAATTAATTCTTTAAATCTGGTTACAGCATCCTCTGATAGACACCTTCTATACGTAAATTTCTTTTCAGAAACTGTATAGTCAAGTAATGTAAACTCAAAGGTTATCAGAAAATGGTCAGATAAGACAGGGTTATGAGGGAACACTGTTAACTGTTCACTCTCAATGCCATAAGTCAGCACAAGATCAAGGGTGTGATTAAGGCAGTGAGTCGGTCTGTGTACACTCTGAGAAAATCCAATAGAGTCCAATATAGAATTAAAGTTCATATTCAGGCTGTCATTTTCAACGTCTACATGAATATTAAAGTCACCCACAACAATGACTTTATCTGTACTCAGCACTAACTGGGATAAAAACTCTGAGAATTCAGACAGAAACTCAGAATAAGGGCCAGGTGGACGATACACAACAACAAACACAAGAGGTTTCTGGGATTTCCACTTTGCGAGGGAAAAACTGAGAATCAGAGATTCAAAAGAGCTCAAACTAATCTTGGGTCTGGGACTGATGAGTAACCCTGATCTGAAGATAGCTGCCACTCCTCCTCCTCTGCCTGTGGTTCCAGGAACGTGAACATTTAAACAGTCAGAGGGAGTTGATTCATTAATGCTAACATGAAGCTAACATGATGCTAACATGATCCTCCTGCTGCAGCCAGGTTTCTGTAAGACAAAATATATCAATATGATGATCACAAATCAACTCATTCACTAACAGAGACTTGGAAAGGAGAGATCTGATATTCAGCAAACCACATTTAATAGTTTGATGTTTTTGTTCAGTTAAAGTTTTTGTTTTAATAATTTCTTTTTGCACAAGAGGATTTGCTCCTTTTGTGTTAATTGATTGGGTGGGTAGCAGCAGGTGGGAAGCTGCAGAGAAGTGTGTAAGACTACAACTCTGCATCCTGGTCTGAACCCTGGGTTGTCATGTTTTAGGGTGGCAAATAAATTCATCCATATTTCTAGAAATGAGAGCTGCTCCTTCCAAAGTGGGATGGATGCCGTCTCTCCTCATCAGACCAGGTTTTCTCCAGAAAGATTGCCAATTATCTATGTAGCCCACGTTGTTTGCTGGACACCATCTAGACAACCAGCGATTGTAGGACGACATGCGGCTAAACATGTCATCACTGGTCAGATTTGGCAGGGGTCCAGAGAAAACCCCTGTTTTGGCAAAATCACACACCGATGCAACATTAATTTTAGTGACCTCCGATTGGCGTAACCGGGTGTCATTAACGCCGACGTGAATAACTATTTTACCATATTTACGTTTATCCTTAGCCAGCAGTTTTAAATAGGATTCTATGTCGCCCGCTCTGGCCCCTGGAATGCATTTGACTATGGCCGCTGGTGTCTCTAATGCCACGTTTCTGACTATAGAGCTGCCAATTACCAGGGTTTTTTCCTCAGCGGGTGTGTCGCTGAGTGGGGAAAATCTGTTTGAAGCGTGGACAGGTCGATGGTGAACAACGGGCTTGACTTTAGAGCTATGCCTCTTCCTGACAGTCACCCAGCCACGTTGTAATCCTGGCTGCTCGGGTTCTGCTAGGGGGAGGCTAATTGAGCTAGCTACGCTAGGTGGCTCCACACTGGCTAAAGGGACCTGGCTCGCTATCGGTTGATTTTCAACAGTGCAGAGCCGAGCTTCCAATTCAGATAACCTCGCCTCCAAAACTACAAAAAGACTACATTTGTTACATGTACCATTATCGCTAAAGGAGGCAGAGGAGTAACTAAACATCTGACACACGGAGCAGGTGAAAGCAGGAGAAGGAGGAAGAGAACCGGTAGCCATGCTACGCTAGAGAACCAGACACACCGTTAAAAAGTGAGAATAAAGATTAAAGATCTGTAGGAGTGTGTTAGAACAGAACGGTAAGCTATAGAGTTTAACTATGCAAAATTGTGTAAGTTATAGATCGAAATAAAGTGATTATCAGTACTCCAAGCGGAGCAAGAAATTCCACAGTGCACAAGCAAGGTAACAGGAAGTGATGCAACACGTCTTACCGCAAAGCGTCACAGCGTCAGATCTGCAAGGGACATCAGTGTTCGCTCTAAAAACAGATCTCCATTTTCTTTCCACAAAGGAAAAAGAGACAGAAACTGCCTAATTTACAACAACCTTCGGCCCTTTGAAAGTTTTTCGTGGAGTGGAACTCCAACAGATGCTTGCCATAAAATTGGGATAAACTAAAATGAACAAAGGATCTTTCTGTTGGAAAAGTGGGACACCGTACCATCTTATCTTCACCATAAATCGAAGTTGACACTTTAACACCCTTTCCCACCAGAGAACCGACCAGATGGCTACACACGAACTGAGAAGACTGTACTAATACTTACTTTTAGTCGAATCTTAAAACTGTATTAAATGTGTTTGATAACCATATACACGTTCTTTCAGGTTTCCAGCTAGATCACAAGACGCATATAGAGACAATTTGTACGATTCTGGCTTAAATATCGACTGAGAAATAATCTTGTTGGGAAAAGACAAACTCGCCGATGGAACAACATTGCCCCCTAGTGGTCTATATTGTTGAATAGCTGAACACAAGGACTCAGTAAAATGGACAAGATATATGCAACAATTTAACTTCTAACGATGTCCCTTCGGTATCTATTTGTTATTGTTTGGTATCCCCATTGTTAACACAGAAAATTAACATTGTGTGGTTCGCTATCCATATGTCACGACTTTACAGATATTCATCTGAATTTTGAGACTCATAATCGTCTGTATCATGTTGTGTTATTTGATGTCTTTATATTGCAAGTCTATGTTATATCTTTAATCTGCATATCTTAACAAGTTGTGGTGTTTTCAGAATCACCGAGACAAATGTTCTATGAGACGGAGTAATGGAGAAATAGAATTTCTTTGTCTCATCCAGAAATCCCCATATAAATGCTGATCGCCTTACACAGACACCCAGGCAGACGTTCACCACAGTTCAGGCATATCATTGGCTGAAAGAGTAGTGTAAGCTTACGTCATGCCCCGCCTCCGAGAGTCAAACCACGGAACCCGCGAATCCAAACTCAGAAAGAGGAGGAAAGAAGGAAGAGAGGAGAGAGAAGAAGGAGATTTGACACAGAGAGCAGAGCAGAGAATGGATGAGATCACAGTTGCTCAGGGAGCAGATTAGATGTGATTTTCAGTTGCTCAGTTTCTCAGATCTGGAGAGATTTGAAGAGAGCGGAAAGATGAGAGGATGAGCCGTGCAGAATACGACAAAAGGGAGGAAGGAGATGGCAGAAGGACCCAAGGAAGAAAGACTCGAAGAAAGAAACAGAATGAAGTCTGAAGATGCACGTTTTACGTGTTTTTGTTCGTCCATCGTCATCCATGTCCTTTTTACGTCGCACGCTCTAACCTCCGCCGTTACACGCCACCATCACCTTTTCCTACCAAGAAGCCAACTCCAGCAACCTTTTATTAATCTTCTGTGAACTTAAGTTCACTTCATCAGAGAAGCAACGGACCAACTCTGACACTCGGAGGATTTGATCATCTAACCACAGCCCTCGGCACCATCGTTCCCGTTTCCCGGTGAAAAGAAGCAACTGAGAAGTCCGCTAAAGTCAGCCACCACAACCAGGAAGGCCCAGAGAGCGGAAGAGAAATCCCCTCGGACCCCGCGTGGCCGCTGCCGTGTTCCGAGCTGACTAAGCAGAACTTCAGCACAGTAAGACCGACCCGTTTTCACCTTAAAGTGGGTTTGATGGATGTCTCGAGGCTTTCACAGAATGATAAATTAATCCGAAATGTCAGTATTTAGCGTCAAATAGTCAGCCAACCCAAACTATTTGAATACATCCAGTATCTCCCCATTCCCCATATTTTATTTTCCATTCACTAAGTGTTTTATATAATCACCCTTATTCAATGCATCTCCTGTTTGTTTTAAAGGTTCATGTTTTGGTCATATCATTTTAATAAATAGTTCATATATCTATATATATATGTTATAATCACAGATTGTGTCATATGCTTTCTTTACGTAATGTCTGTCCAACCAAACGAGAACTTTCACAAAAGTAGCGAGATATGAGACTGATTATTAATTGATTATTAATTTAACATACCAGGATCGTAGGATTTTAACAGTCGTCCTCCCTGGACTGTAACTTAAAGCAAGTTAAAACATCAGCGAGGTGGTGCCCTAAATTCGAGGTTTAAGGTGAATTGAGACAGTGAGAACGTCTTATAAATCCTTATATTTGATGCATATATAAATGCCCAATAACGCTACAATAGCTATGGCCTCCCTAAACTGAGCACTTGTTTTCTCATTGATGCACCTCTTCTTAAACTGAGAAGCTGGTTGTTTGAACATTCTGAGTAATATGTAAATCAAATAAAATACAAAAATGGTCAGACAAGGCCAAATCAATAACCACAACAGAAGAAATATCAACACCTTCAGAAATGAGCAGGTCCAGAATGTGACCTGGAAGGTGGGTAGGTTCTGTTACATGTTGCCACAAACCAAACATGTCCAGCACAGAAGAAAATTCTTTGGCATTACCATCCGTCATATTATCTATGTGAATGTTAAAATCCCCGATCAAGATAAAATGGTTAAAATCAGTCGAAATAACAGACAATAATTCAGAAAAATCATCAATAAAACTTGCACAGTATCCTGGAGCTCTGTAAATGATTAAGAACAGGATTTTAGGAACACCCTTTAAAATAAAACTCAGATATTCAAAAGAAGTGAATTCACCAAATGAGATCTCTTTACCCTGGAATGTATCTTTAAATAAGGCAGCCGCCCCCCACCTTTCCTCCCATTTCGGCATTTATCCATAAAACTAAAGTTTGGGGGGGCTGTTTCATTAAGAACAGTAGCACTTGTGCTCTCTGTTAACCATGTTTCTTTTTTTTTTTTTTTTCAAACTTTATTTTGCAGCTTTTCAATAACAGACATACAGCTTACAAACACAGACCACCTCCCTCCCCTCCCCAAGGCTCTTAAACAAAGACAAAAAACAAACAAAAAAAAAAAAAAACGAAAAACAAACAAACAGAAAAGTACAGGAACAATGCAAAAATAATCAGACAGGAACCTCTCATCATATGTTGAGTGAGCTGACGTTTCCAACGTGACCATATGTTTATAACCATGTAATACAGCTGGTGTTAAGGTACATCATTGGAAAGGGAACCCTTCTACAAATTCTATAAGGGGACTCCAGGTCACTGTGAAATTCTTGCCGGCCTTATATAACTTACATCTCAGTTTTTCTAAAGGTAGAAAAGATAGTACATCTCTTAGCCACTGCAGAAATGACGGAGGTGAATTCGATTTCCAGTTAAAAAGTATAAGTCTGCGTGCAAGCAGGGAAGCAAATGCCAAGGCGTTAGCTTGTAATTTTGAAATTTTGCAGCCTAGAGGTGGTACCCCAAAGATGGCTATGTGGTACTCAGGTGTTATAGTCTGACCACAGATTTTGGAAAATACATCAAATATCTGTCTCCAATAGTCGTTGAGAGAGGTGCATGCCCAGAACATGTGTCCTATTGAGGCGGGTTCATGGTTGCACCTTGGGCAACCAGGATCTGTAGCGGGAAAAAGTTTCGATAGTTTATCTCTTGAGTAGTGCAGACGATGGAGTACTTTAAATTGTATTAAACCCTGACGTATGCACAATGAAGAGGAATGTATACGTTTTAAACTATGTTGCCACATTTCTTCAGAAATTTCAACCCCCAAATCCCTTTCCCATGCCCTTTTAGTTTTATCCCAGGATATCGGTTTCAAGTCTCCCAACATATTATAAATCACAGATACACGTTTCTTTCCATTAGGATCCAGTCCTAGTATTGCATCTAAATGATTCTTAGGCGGTGGGAAAGGAAACGACGGAAACCTCTTACTGGTAAAACTTCGTATCTGAAGAAATCTAAAATAATGCGATCTGGGTATATTGTGGTCATTTTCAAGTGTCTCAAATGGGATAAACACATCATCAGGGTACAAATCACAAAAGAATATCAACCCATTTCTATGCCAATATTGAAATGCATTGTCAAACCCGGATGGGAGGAACAAGTGATTACTTGCCATCGGGAAATATCTGCTATATTGCTTTAAATCAAAATGCCTCCTGAACTGCAACCAAATCCGGAGTGAGGCTTTGACAACTGGGTTTGTGAGCTGTGTATTGCAACTGTATGGTAACCCTGTTGTGAGTATTGGTATAGGGCTGGGTAGTAGTTCCATGTGAACCCAGTCTGGACCCTGCTTATTTTCATATGTGTGAATCCAATGAGTTAGTTTCGCTATGTTAGCAGCCCAGTAATACCAGAGAAAATTGGGTAGTCCCAACCCACCCGCATCTTTAGGCACCTCCAGGTACATTTTTTTCATCCTGGGATTGGAGTTGTTCCATATAAATGTAGAAATTAGTCTATCTAACTCCTTGAATCTTGACATAGGGATGAATATAGGGATCATCTGGAACACATAGAGAAATTTAGGTAGGATTGTCATTTTAACTATATTTATGCGACCTGCTAGTGAAATTGGTAAAGTTGACCATTTCACAAGATCTTGTTTTGTTTGTTCTAATAACGAGTTAAAGTTATATTTCTCCAGATCTTCTATCTTTCGGGTAACTTTAATTCCTAGATATGTGAACATATTACGTTCTGTTTTAAACGGAAATTCTGAATAATCTCTGTCTGCACTATCAATTGGAAAAAGCAGGCTTTTTGAATAGTTCAGTTTATAGCCTGACAGATGCCTGAAGTTCTCTAGAATCGACAATAGTTTTGGTATCGATACCGTCGGGTTGGATATATATAGAAGCAGGTCATCCGCGTATAGCGCCACCTTATGGACTTTGCCACCACGGGAGATACTGGTAATACCCTCTTCTGTTCTAAGGGCTATAGCAAGGGGTTCAACCGCCAGGTCGAATAGATATGGGGAGAGGCCACAGCCCTGTCTGCAAGACCTGTGAAGGGGGAAATAGTCAGAGATATTATTATTAGTCCGTACAGCTGCAGTTGGTGCATCATATATTATCCTAATCCACATTAAAAATGATGGTCCAAAGCCAAATTTTTCTAAGACAGCAAACAGGTACTGCCACTCAACGCGATCAAACGCTTTTTCGGCATCCAAGGAGATCACTGCTTCTACGGGTTCTTCAGACGCCGAGTGCGGGGTGTACAAGATGTTGAGTAATCTACGCATATTATAAAACGACTGTCTACTTGGGATGAAACCCGTTTGATCTGGATCGATGATTGTTCGAATTACACTGTCTATACGGGTGGCTAATATTTTTGTAAGGATTTTATAGTCGCAATTCAGCAGGCTTATTGGGCGGTATGAGCTGCATAACAGAGGGTCTTTGTCTTTTTTGAGCAGCACTGAAATTATGGTTTGTGGTAATTTCTGTTGTTTAAAAACGTCCCGGTACACCTGGCTAAGTATCGGCGCAAGCTTGTCAGCAAATTCCTTATATATCTCAATTGAGAACCCATCAGGTCCCCCCGCCTTTCCGCTCTGCATTGATTTAATTGCCTGTAATACCTCATTCGCAGTGATCTCTCTATCTATCTGTAAACTGTCCTCCGGGGTAATCGTTGGAATGGTCAGCCCCTCTAAAAATTTAATAATATTCGACGGGTCGTCTGGTGGTTCTGACCCATAAAGATTCAAATAGAATTGCTTGAATTGGTCATTTATTTTATCACGGTTAGTGGTCTTCTCCCCCAGCTCAGTGCGAATTTCGGGAATAGTGTTAGCAGCTGCGGACTGTCTAATTTGGTGGGCTAAAAGCTTTCCAGCCTTCTCCCCGTGTTCGTAAAATTTCTGTTTTGATTTAAAGAATAATTGTTCAGTTTGTTTAATAGAAAGGTTATCAAACTCGGTTTTTAACAATAATTTTTCTCTGTAGAGCTCAGGTGTTGGGGCATCAGCATATTTACGATCTACCTCTGCTATACTGTGAGACAGGTCGCTCAAGCGTTGTTTACGTTTCTTTCTCTCATAAGCTGTATAGGATATTATCTGGCCCCTGAGATAGGCCTTAAGAGCCTCCCATACCGTTGTTAATGGCATATCTGGTGTGCAATTGAATTCTAAAAAAGTATCAATTTGTTGAGAGATGAATTTTTTTAAATGATCTTTAGATAGCAACAGAGGATCAAACCGCCATGTACGGCGTGGTCTGACGCACTCTGGAAAACATATATCCAGCTGTACCGGGCCATGGTCAGAAATAACAATGCTATTATACTGGCAATCCCTGACCATAGGGAGAGTCCTGTTATCTACAAGGAAAAAGTCGATCCTGGAAAAAGAGTGGTGAACTGGAGAGAAAAAGGAGTATTGCCTAACAGTCGGGTTATCTCTCCGCCAGGGATCAAAAAGTGCATATGTGTCCATAAATGACTGAATAACTGCACCAGAGTTTGAAATCTTACTATTAGGTCTGGGATTTGATCTGTCCAGTTTTGGGTGCAGAACGCAGTTAAAATCGCCCCCCAATATCAGCTGGTTGTTGTTGGGGTCTGGTAATGTTGCTATAAGATTAGTAAAAAAAACAGGATCATCCCAATTGGGTCCATATACATTAGCTAATGTTACTTGGGTACCATACAAATTGCCAGTCACTATGACATATCTACCCCTGGAGTCACACATAGTCTGTGATGGAATGAAAGGGATGCCTTTTCTAATCAGGATTGCTGTGCCACGTGCTCTGTCATCATTTTTTGAACAGAATAGTTGCCCTATCCAAGGTTTCTTTAACTTCGTACCTTCACTTGAATGCAAATGAGTCTCCTGTAAAAACACGATATCACTTCCTAATGTTTTTATATGTGCAAACACTCTACTTCGTTTCACTGGGTTATGGATTCCCTTAATATTCCAGCTCAAAAAGCGAATATGGCCTGACTTCCGTGTATTAGACATTGTACTTCTAGAATGAATGAGAAAAATGAGAAAACAAAAAAAAGTCCCTGTCTGACTACAAATCTAAAACTAAAACTGAGCCTTAAATCCCTATGCTGATCTACTGAACCTGTTGAGATCGCACACCCCTCTTCTAGCTTTGTGCTGCTGATAACCATCTAACCTATCCTTCTCAGGCCCCAACCAGGGCGAACATGACATAGATTGGATTAAACATTGAATGAAAATTGTTTACATATAACCAACATCAGAAAACAAACCAGGATACCTCTACATGACCCACCCCTCTTTAAATTGTTTTCCAGGTACTTCATACTGACAAACACCTCTCTATTATATGTCCCTTAAAATAGAAAATGAAATAAAAAAAAAATTCAGAGTGTTATGGATACCCATTCACACATGTTTGAAAAGAAAAGGAAAAGCCACTCCATAAAGCAAACGTAAATTTACAAATGTTCATAGTGGGTAGGAGTAGCAAAACTACCTGAGGATATCAAGTTTTTATCAAGTATCCATGAAATAAAGTCTCAGTGTTACCTGGGAGCCCGGTTGCTGTAGGCTCAGTAAGAGAGAGAGAGGGAGAGGGAGGAAATCCCGGTGTTCGGACTTTTCACATTTGGACCCACCAGATCCTTCCCGACGTCTAGTCATCATTGTCCTGTGTGGTGAATCAGTTTGCAATGTCCCTTGGCCTCAAGTTTGTTAACCATGTTTCTGTCAGAAAAAGGAAATCTAAATTGTGTGAAATTATGAAGTCATTAACTAACAGTGACTTATTGGACAGAGATCTAATATTAAGTAAGGCTAGCTTTGTGGAGTTTACACTGGTCTCTGTTGTATTCTGAGTTGTACGTGGTACCGTTAACAGATTAGATAGATTCACCCAGCAGGCTGACTGTTTTCGATTCCTTCTTTTACTAACTAATACAGAAATCCTATTGGGTCCCAGCTTGTTCTCAGAACAGTTCCGACCGAGCTTAAAAAGCTGTACCGTGGATGCAGAGCTGGAGCGAAACTAAAGGCAAAGAGGCACAACAGGAGGTGGAGGTACAAACCTTTTCTGCCCTCTGTGATTATGGGAAACGCTAATTCGCTACCAAACAAGTGTGATGAGTTAGAGGCGCTTGTGCGGAACCAACGGCTGTATAAGGAGAGCAGTTGATCTGTCTGTCTGAGTCCTGGCTGAACGACAACACACCAGACTCATGTGTGGACATACCCGGCTTCACAGCCGTACGAGCGGCGGTAAGCGGAAAGGCGGGGGTGTTATACTGTTCTTTAATCAGAGATGGGTAAACCCCCGCAATGTGACCGTTAAGGAGAGGGTTTGTTGTCCAGACATCGAACTGCTGTCAGTTGGTTTCCGTGCATTCTATGCGCCCAGAGAGTTCCCATACACAGTCGTCATCGTTGTTTACATTCCAACAGACATTGACATGGACAGCAGGGTCAGGACCATCACAGACTACATTAACTTCTGTAGGGACACTGTGATTCCAGTCAGGACTGTAAGGTGCTATCCAAATAACAAACCATGGATCACCAGTGACATCAAAGACCTCCTGAACCAGAAAAAGAGGGCGTTCCAGAATGGGGATAAAGAAAGGCGGAGGAGTGTACAACAGGAGCTTAAAAAGACATTATGTCGAGCTAAGGTGGAGTACAAGAAAAAGGTGGAGAGACAGCTGGAGAACAATAACACCAAGGAGGTGTGGAGGGGCATGAGGACCATCACCGGATACAGACTGAAGAACTCTCAGTCTGTGGAAGGTAATGTGGACAGAGCCAATACTTTCAACCATTATTACAACAGGTTTGACAGTGTGGCTTTTCCCCCATCTCTATGGTTGATAGCAACATCACTCCTGTTGCCATACCTCTGCTACAACCTCTGTTTCTAACTATAGAGGAGGTTGGAGCTGAGCTCAGGAGACTTAAGTCAGGGAGGGCTTCAGGCCCAGATGGAGTCTGTCCAAGGCTTCTGAGGGACTGTGCTGGTCAACTAGCAGTCCCTCTTCAGAGGCTCTTCAATATGAGCATTCACATGGAAAAAGTCCCGGTACTGTGGAAAACTTCTTGTCTCATACCGGTGCCCAAATTAGGGCAACCGGTGGAGCTGAATGACTACAGACCGGTGGCTCTGACATCTCATATCATGAAGACCTTGGAGAGACTTCTTGTTCGTCACATGAGATTGCAGGTTGCTGAGGCTCTTGATCCCCTCCAGTTTGCCTACCAGAAACACATAGGAGTGGAAGACGCGATTCTGTACATGTTGCATCGGGCATATGCTTATCTGGATGTGCCTGATTCATATGTGAGAGTCATGTTCTTTGACTTCTCCAGTGCCTTCAACACCATACGGCCTCCCATACTGAAAGACAAGCTGCTCGGTATGGGTGTGGCCCCCTCCCTGACATCATGGATTATAATCTGACTGCCAGACCACAGTATGTCAGGATGGGGAAATGTGTTTCTGGAACACTGGAATGCAGTACTGGGGCTCCGCAGGGTACTGTTTTGGCTCCTTTTCTTTTCACGCTGTACACATCAGACTTCAGGTACAACTCAGAGTCCTGCCACATTCAGAAGTATTCTGATGATACGGCTGTTGTGGCATGTGTGCGTGGTGGACAGGAGAAGGAGTACAGGGACCTTGTGGAGGCCTTTACTGACTGGAGCAAAAAGAACTGTTTGCTCCTGAACACCACCAAAATCAAAGAGCTGGTGGTGGACTTCAGGAGATTTAAACTCCATACCAGTCAGTCTGCATTGCTGGAGGGGAGATAGAGACTGTTCAGACCTGCAAATACCTGGGGGTGGTGCTGGATAATAAACTGGAGTGGTCTGCCAACATGGACGCAGTGTACAGGAGGGGCCAGAGCCGTCTCTTTTTCCTGAGACGGCTCAGGTCCTTCAATGTCTGCAGTGATATGATGAGTATGTTTTATCACACTATCATTGAGAGTGCACTGTTCTATGCTGCTGTCTGCTGGGGGAGTTGCACTACAGACACAAACTGTAGGCGCCTGGACAAACTGGTGAAAAAGGCTGGTTCTGTTGTAGGCAGAAGGCTGGACCCTCTCAGTGCTGTGGTGGAGCAGCAGATGAGGAGGAAGTTAGATTCTGTTTTGGAGAATAATAAACATCCTCTCCACAGCATCCTGCAGGACAGAGGAGCAGCTGCAGTGAGAGGCTGCAGGACTGAGAGCTTCAGGAGGGCCTTTGTCCCCACAGCCAGAAGGCTTTTTAACAGGGACTGCTGAGTTCTACTCAAATTTATTGATTGATTTTTTTCATTTATTTGTTTATTTAGTCATTTATTATTATTATTAGTTAGTAGTAGTATTTTTACTAGAATTGGTATTATTATTCTTGTTGTTAATATATAATCATCGTAAATATTTATAATTTTTTTGAGCTACTTGACTAATTTGAATTTCCCCCATTGGGGATGAATAAAGTATTTTTCTATTCTTCTTTTCTATTCTTCTATGGATGCACATTTATTAAGGAAACATTTACTTTCAGTTGTAATAATGCTGTTATACATTCCATGTTGTAAACTTGTTGGATTCTTTCTTTCCATTGTATAATTGTTGGAGGGTGTGGCTTCAGCCAGGAGGCTGTGATTACCTTATTCGCTATTAAAAGGAGGATTCTCAGCATGTGTGTTTGGCCGTTCTCTTCAAGATTAGCTGGCCTTACCCCTAATATAAATTGTGATGGTTCAAGAGGTAAATCTATATGGAGACATTCTTTTATTTCTTTTTGTACATTTTACCAATATTCTGTTTTCTTTGGGCAGTCCCAAAGTATATGTGCTTGATCTCCCACCAGGTCACAACCCCTCCAGCATTGGTCTGAGGTGTTGTTCCATTTTGATGTTATTCGTGGAGTTCTAAAGTATCTCATTTTAATTTTCCATCCAAATTCCTTCCAATTTGGGCTACTGGTTAACCTATGTCCCTCTCTGCATGAAGTCTCCCATTGCTCATCAGGGATTATTGTGTTCATTTCTAGTTCCCATTTTTCTTTAATGTCTAAATGATCTTCTTTTAACTCTTCTTGCAATATCTTGTAAATATGTGATATGAACTTTGTTCTCACTGTTCCTTTAATTGTTGATATGAGGAGGTGTTCAAATTGTGTTGGTAAGGAGCAGAGCTGTTCCCATTCTTGGTTACTTTGAAGATAGTGTCTAATTTGTAAGTATCTATAGAAGTCTTGGTTTGGTAAATCATACTCCTCTTTGAGCTGTTCAAATGTTTTTAGGACTGCTCCGTCAAACAGCTGGTCCAAAATCACTAAACCCCTTTCCTTCCATTTCAGGAATTCCTTGCCCATCCTTATAGTTCTGGAAATTGTCATGGGAAGTGACGTCACCATATTGACCATATTTTTAAGGTGTTCTTGCTCCATACATTAGCAATTTTCTTTTTCCCCCATATGTCTTGGTTTAAGAATGATATTGAATCTAAGGGCAAATTTGGGCATTCACTCTGCTCCATTCCCAGCCATATAGTGTCCGTGTCTTGGGATATCCAATCAATCATTGATCGGAGTTGGGCTGCCCAGTAGTATTTTTTCAGGTTAGGTAAATCCAGGCTTCCTCTGTCTTTTGGGCAAAGTAGTCTTTTAAACTTAAGTCTGGGTCGCTTGCTTTGCCAAATAAACTTGGACAGCCATTTATCCAAAATAGTAAAGGTGGAAGCAGGAACATAGATAGGTAGTGATTGGAAGAGAAAAAGCAATCTTGGTAAAATGTTCATTCTTATCGTTTCTATTCTTCCTATCAGGGAGAGTGGTAGGATTTCCCATCTTGTAAGGTCCTCTTTTATGTGGCCCACCAGTTTCCCATAGTTGGCCTTAAACAGTTTTGAGAGGTCATTTGTTATAATGATTCCCAAGTATAGGAATCCTTGAGACCAGTAGAAATCAAGTCTTCCTGACCATTGAGTTGGCCGTTGTCCAACTAACATCATAACCTCTGATTTTGATTGGCTGATTTGATAACAAGAGAGTTCTCCATGATTCTTTAGTGTCCATCAGTGCAGGGACTGAAAGGACTGGGTCGTTTACATAAGCCAAGATATCATCGGCATAAAGCAATATCTTGTGTTCCTTGTTTCCCTTATCTTTTATGCCTTTTATTTCCTCATTTTGTCTTATAGACGCTGCCAAGGGTTCAATATTTATTGCAAGAATGAGGGGACTAAGACGGTCCCCCTGTCTCACTCCTCTCTGTAAACTGAAGAATTCAGAACAGCATCCATTTACTCTGACGCATGATTTTGGATTTCTGTAAACAACACTGATCCAGTTTATAAATTCTCGGTGAAATTCCATTGCAGATAGTGTTTTGTACAGAAAATCCCAGTTCACAGTGTCAAATGCTTTCTGTGCATCAAAGCTTATTAACGTTGATGTTTGTTTATTCTTTTTAGCACAAGTAATGATGTTGAATGAATAGAATTTAAGATTCTTCTCCTTACATATAAAGCTCTTAATGACCGAGCTCCATCATATCTTAAAGATCTCATTGTAAGATATTTTCCTAACAGAGCACTTCGTTCCCAAACTGCAGGTTTACTTGAGGTTCCCAGAGTTTCTAAAAGTAGAATGGGAGGCAGAGCCTTCAGTTATCAGGCCCCTCTATTGTGGAATAAGCTGCCAGTAAATGTCCGGGAAGCAGACACCCTTTCCACTTTTAAGACCAGGCTTAAAACTTTCCTTTTTTATAAAGCTTATAGTTAGGTCTGTTGAATCTGATAGTGTATCTGCTAGTGTGTCTTGTCCTGCCTCCACCTCTGGCACCCTCTATACTTTCATTACCCCCTACCCGAACCAGGGTTTGAATCCCATTCCCGCTTATCTTACCTCTTTTATTTCTCCCCCTACCCGAACCAGGGTTTGCATCCCCACCCCGCTGTGACTGGTGTGCAGTTGGTGAGAGGCTGAGGTAGCTTGTGGCTGTAAAAAGATGGTTGTTGTGGTGTGAGGAGCAGATCTATATAGGGAGTATAGGGAATTACTCACTGAGTCTGGTCCTTTATTTTATTATTTATTTTTTCGTTAGCACAAGTTTCTTGTGTTTACCTTGAATAGGGATGGCTCAGGTAATCCTGAAACATCCCATAGTTAAGCTGCTATAGGCCTAGACTGCTGGGGGGCCTCATCTGTCACACCTTTCCTCACTTTACTCTCTTTATGTATATGTGATATTATTGTGGTCATTAACTCGTGTTTCCCTGTTCCAACAGATATCCTTTGAATGGTGTTACAGTGCCACCGCCGCTGCGGCCCTCCCCCCCCTCCCCCCCTTTCTGTCTTCTCAAACCCCAGCTGGTGGAGGCGGATGGCCACCCTTCCTGAGTCTGGTTCTGCCAGAGGTTTCTTCCTGTTAAAAGGGAGTCATTTCTCTCCACAGTCGCCTCAGGCACGCTCAGGCCGGGAGATTGGACCGAAAAACAAAAAGTTTTCAGTGCAATCTGTTGGTTTTCTTAGCTAGAAAATTGTTTTTGAATTGGCTCTATATGAACGAATTGGATTATTTTATGAATTATGATTATTATTAATTAATTGAATTCCAATTGGCTTGAATTGGACTTACTATCTAAGTGCCTTGAGATGACATTTGTTGTATTTGGCGCTATATAAATAAAAATGAATTGAATTGAATTGAATTGAATTGTTTAGGGTTCTTCTTATATTGTTAGCACCCTGCCTATTGGGAATGAATCCAGTTTGGTCTGGATTAATCAGGGTAGTAATATGTTTTTGAACTCTATGTGAACTCTAAATACTTGTCAGTAATTTCTGATCATTACATATCAAACTTATGGGTCTGTATCCTTTCCAGAGTGTTGGGTCCTTCCCCTCTTTATGAATCAAAGATATAATGGCCTGTGACCATGTCTCTGGAGGGTTATTCTTGGAAAGGGCATATCCAAACACCTTAGTCAGTATGGGCGTTAGTTCATGTATGAAGCATTTATAGAATTCTCCAGGAAGCCCATCGACTCTTTTTTTATTGCATCTCTTATTTCTATTTCTGTAATTGGTGCTATCATCTGTTTTGATGCTTCTTCTGATAATGTGGGGGAGGTTTAAACTAGTGAGGAAAGTATCAGTAGTCTCAGCTGATGTTTGTAGTCTGGGATCCTTGTATGAATTCTGGTAGAATGATGCAAAGGCATCTGCTACCTCTTTGGGTTGAGATATTGTTTTATTCAGAGTAGGGTGACAGACTTTGGAGACAGTACGATTGGCTTGAGCTTTATGAAGTTGGAAGGCTAGAAGTCGGCTAGCTCTATTCCCCATCTCGTAATATCGCTGTCTGGTAAACCTTAAAGCCCCTTCAGCTTTGTACGACAAGAGTTTGTCCAAGGTTTTTCTTGCCTCCTTAAGTTCTTTAGCAATGCTACTTGTTCTTGTGATTTTGTGTTGTGTCTCTAAGAGCTGTATTTTATTTTTTTGGTTTAATTGTCCCTCGAGTCTCTGTTTCTTTATTTTTGATGCTATCTGTATGATTTTTCCTCTTGTAACTGCTTTTGCCCCCTCCCACAAAATTGAAGGATCAACTTCATCATTGTCATTAATCTCAAAATATTCTTTTAGAGTTTTGCTTTAATCTTCTACTGTTTCTGGCTTGTTCAGCAGTGATACGTTTAACCTCCAGTATTTGAAAAAGGAATGCAGACCTTTCAACACAATGGGTGCGTGATCGCTTAAAGTTATAGGTTCAATGAAGCGTTCCATTACTTTGTACATGTATTGTCGGGGGAGACAGATAAAAAATCAATCCTTGAATAGCTGTTGTGTACATTAGAGAAAAAACTAAAATCCTTCCCACTAGGTTTTTTAACCTGTTTTAACAAACATAAAATCAGTCTCCACACGGACGGATAGTTGTGACCGGTCTCTCCGGGGATGTGCACACAGTGCTATCGCAACTTTATAAATCGCCTTGTACAGGAAAAGTAAAGGAAAAAAAAAAGTCCCTCAACTACAGGAGAACCCGTATTTTCTTAATGATTAACCGTAAATGTTAAAACCAGCCAAAATACATTCATTGCAAAGTCGTATCATGTTCATATCTTCGTATCATAATCACTACTCACAATTCCGCGTTTCTACTTGTTTCTCAAAGTCATTCACGACCAAGAATGCTCTTTAGATCCGCGTTGGACAAATTCGCCCGGTTTGAGGTTGATGTCTCAGTCCAGTTATTCTGCAAAAGTTTCACATGGAGCTTCTCCCTTTCATCGATTTGAACATGGTTACCCAACTCTCCGAGTGTTGTGGCCGCGTCTGCGAGAGTCATGAAGGTCTTCGTTCCGGAGTCCAGGTGAATTTTCAGCTTGGCAGGTTAGGGCGATTGAGCTTTGATGTTCTTCTCTTTGAGCAGTTTCATCACGTCTCTTACTTGCTTTCGTTTCTTTGGGATATCTGACGTGTAGTCCTGGTCAAAGAATATCTTCCGCCCATTATATGGCACTCCTCCGCGATGTTTCCAGGCTTCCTGGATTACTGTTTCTTTGATTCTGTAATCCAGAAATCTGACGATGATCGCCCTCGGGGGGGCTAGCTGGATCTTTCGGTTTCATAGTTGGGGAGCGATGAGCTCTCACTACATTTAGGTCCAGCTCTTCAGGCAGGGTCAGTGAGGTTCGGATGAGACCGGCTATGAAGCTAAGCATGCCCTTGCTAGTCTCCTCATCTTCTTTCACCCCACATATGCCAACGTTATTCCTTCTGCTCTGGACTCTAGGTCTTCACATTTAGCTGACAGGCTAGCATCTCTTTGTAGCATGTAATGAAGGACTCGCTCGTTCCGTTGTGTTTTTTCTTCTGCGTCAGTCAACCTGTTCATATTCGGTCACTTGTTGTTCCACTTTAGTTGTTCTTTCAGCCACTTTGGTAAGTACAGATTATATTCTTGTTATGGAGTCTTTGGTATCTTTAGATGATTCAGCATGTTCCCTTCTTAGTGTGCGCAGCTCGGCTAGCACTGGGGCCATGTGTTCTTCTCCTTCGTCCTTCTCTTCATCTTTTTTTGAGTAGTTTGCCCTTCTTCTCTGCGTCTCTTCGAGTGGTGGCCATTGTTGTTGGTTATTGTGAGATAGATTATGCAAAAAATAAAAGTTTAGTTAGTATTTGGCAAATTTTTAAAGGTTTTCCTTGGGGAGCTTGAAAATCAGGCTGCTGCCTCAGCCATGACGTCACAGGAAGTCCGAGGTCTTTACAGTATCAACAGCAAAATTGGGGAATCCCAAGTGGCTTGTCTTAATGTGGACAAAGCATTGTGGCTTCGAGCAAAAAGACAAACACAGAAAGAGGTTCTTCAAGGTCAGATCAGGTTTAAACAAGGTTGAAATGTAAATGACATACACCATAGCCAAATCTACACCAAATAAACTGAAGAATTTCAGGGTTATCGTTCTCAGCTGGGATTGGGTTATTTGTTGCTCAAAGGAATGGGAGATGGACTGGACTTATAAATAGACCCTTCAGAAAAACGCGGGCATAAATCCTTGATTACGCGGGCTAGAATGAATATGCGGGGTTTTTAATGATTTTATGCCGTGAAATTGCGAGAAGTTGCGGAAACTTGCGAATTATGCAAAAAGTTGTGCATTATGCAAAGTTGCAAAATATGCTGCTACTGAATGAAAAAGAGTCATTTTAAAGACCTCCTATGATAAACAAGCATACTGGAACCAAGTTACTTCACAGAAGGTTTTTTATTTTAACAACTTGAGCAGTTTCACAATCAGTCGTAAAAAAAAAAAAAACATGGCTTAAACATTCCTGAGTCACAGAATTGTAAAAGATAAATTAAATGCTACCTCGTTTCTGGTAGCCCTCGCAATGGTTTTGGAGGTTGATGCCTCGGTGAACGTCAGCTTTCTGGCTTTGGCTTTCCTTTCCGCAGTTGCAGAAAGCATTTTCAAATGTTTCGCGCTGGTAAAGTGGCACGTCACCGACGATTTTCTTTTATGCTCCAACACACAGTTGCACGGGGTGCAGAATAGTTCCCCCCCTGCTTTCGTGCAAGACATCGGGGTACTGGTTTGCCCGGTCTTTGGCAGTAATGTGCGTCGGTAGGTGAGATCGATTAGCTTTTTTCATTTTGTCTCTCGTTAATTTTCTCTTCACGCTACGGTGCTGTTTTCCTTGTGTGTGTCGGTGGCAATGACGTCGCAAGCCGCGAGTCGCATATAAATTACATCACCAGTTAATTTGGTTCATTTAGACATTTTTTTCTCTTCCCAACTTTATGCAGAAAAGTGCGGAGATTGTGAAATCAAGCGAGTCCTGCATATTTCGCATTATTTGCGCGGAAAATGTGATTATTGCGGTGACTATGCGGCTTTTTTGAAAAATATTGACCCCGCATAATCAGCGGTATTTTGCTGATTTTGCAATAAAATCATCTATCGCAAAATCGCGTTTTTCTGGAGGGCCTATATAAAGCACTTTTCTAGTCCAGTTGACCACTCAAAGCGACACAGAGGCAAGGTGGCGTTCAACGTCTTCTTTGTTTACAACTGAGGACCTCCACGCCCCTTTTACCATCCACTTTTTACTACTATATATGTGTATATATATATATATATATATATATATATATATATATATATATATATATATATACACACACACACACAAATAAAACTAATGTTTTTTTTAACCTTTAATTTTTACACAGTCCTTAAGCATCTATGATCACCAGCCATAATTTTGAAAAATATATTTGATCAAATACCTGTGTAGCCGTGGGAAGAAATTCAAGCTGCTCAGACAGAGACTTCCTGTTTCCATAGAAACTATGATTCCCATGAGGGTGATTGATGCACAAGTCAGGGGTCTTCATAATGATGCTGTCCAGATCTCCAATCCAATACGGATGAACACCTGAATTTGTAAAAAGTATCATGAAATGAATAAATCTCTATATCATGAGAGACAAAAAAAACAAAACAGAGAC
This sequence comes from Odontesthes bonariensis, assembly GCF_027942865.1. NCBI lineage: Eukaryota > Metazoa > Chordata > Actinopteri > Atheriniformes > Atherinopsidae > Odontesthes > Odontesthes bonariensis. The sequence continues at coordinate 476,980 of NC_134506.1, forward strand.
GACGTCACATATTTTAGAAACAGTAAAACCTAGACACAGCTTAGTTAACCTCACTTTCGTACATGGAGAATCAAATGTAAAAATCTACACATGAAATCAGGGTGCATATAGAAAAAATACAACACTGTGATATTAAATGCCATGCAGCATCAATTAATATTGGTTTAATTCATCTGGACATAATCTTGTATTGAAACATATGTTTTTGAACATTTTACACTATATTGTACAGGACACTTGATATCACAACAAAAGAAGCAGAGCTATTCCCAGTATTCATGTCTATTGTTGTGGTCATGAGTTTCGGTTCTGCTTTGAATTACCATCTCCTTGTTGTCTTGATTTATATTTTGTTGGAGCTTTTGTTCACATGTGTTCTGTTTGATTTCTAGTTACCTTGATTGTGTTCTGTGGAACTTCTTTCTCTAACCTGACTCACGTCATCTGGCTGCATTCACCAACTACACGCGGGGGCGTTCCCTTTCCTCACACAACCATCTGAGGAGCCTGGGAGTCATATGTGTTTCGTCCGATTAGAAAATAATCAGAGCCAATCATTAATCGCTGGGTGGGACTTTGGATGAATGGCCGCGTTATGGCCGCCCATTCATGCTCCAGAGGGCGGGAGTCAGGTAAGCTCTGAGCTACGTCACGGGTTGAGTCATTGGGAGTGGCTGCAGTGGCGTGTCAGTCAAGATGACGGACAGATTCTTCATCCAATCACATGGACGAGTTTTAGAAAAAATAGCCCCATTTGAAATCATGTCGGTTGTAGGCTCGTCCCAGATGGTATGCGAATACCAGAGGGCGGGAGTCAGGTAATTCTTTCTCCCCCTGGATGATTAAAAATCCCTCAATTTCTTCTTATGAGTTACACATTTTTGCAAAGTTATCTATTGTGCTCTTGTTCTATTGGTCTCACTCATAATGATCAGTGGTGTTTATTCTCACTTTTTAACGGTGTGTCTGGTTCTCTAGCGTAGCATGGCTACCGGTTCTCTCCCTCCATCCCCTGCTTTCACCTGCTCCGTGTGTCAGATGTTTAGTTACTCCTCTGCCTCCTTTAGCGATAATGGTACATGTAACAAATGTAGTCTTTTTGTAGTTTTGGAGGCGAGGTTATCTGAATTGGAAGCTCGGCTCTTCACCGTTGAAAATCACCCGATAGCGAGCCAGGTCCCTTTTGTCGGTGCAGAGCGACATAGCATAGCTAGCTCCATTAGCCTCCCCCTAGCAGAACCTGAGCAGCCAGGATTACAACGTGGCTGGGTGACTGTCAGGAAGAGGCATAGCTCTAAAGTCAAGCCCGTTGTTCACCATCGACCTGTCCACGCTTCAAACAGATTTTCCCCACTCAGCGACACACCTGCTGAGGAAAAAACCCTGGTAACTGGCAGCTCTATAGTCAGAAACGTGGCATTAGAGACACCAGCGGCCATAGTCAAATGCATTCCAGGGGCCAGAGCGGGCGACATAGAATCCTATTTAAAACTGCTGGCTAAGGATAAACGTAAATATGGTAAAATAGTTATTCACGTCGGCGTTAATGACACCCGGTTACGCCAATCGGAGGTCACTAAAATTAATGTTGCATCGGTGTGTGATTTTGCCAAAACAATGTGGGACTCCGTAGTTTTCTCTGGACCCCTGCCAAATCTGACCAGTGATGACATGTTTAGCCGCATGTCATCCTACAATCGCTGGTTGTCTAGATGGTGTCCAGCAAACAACGTGGGGTACATAGATAATTGGCAATCTTTCTGGAGAAAACCTGGTCTGATGAGGAGAGACGGCATCCATCCCACTTTGGAAGGAGCGGCTCTCATTTCATATGGACGAATTATTAGTCATACAAAAATGTATGCAGCTTCCCACCTACTGCTACACCACCCAAAAGCCCATAATGACTCTTGTCTGCTCCCAGACCACCCAAATTGAATAAATGAATAAACACAAGAGGAGCAAATCCAGAAAACCTCAAAAACATCAAACTATTAAATGTGGTTTGCTGAATATCAGATCTCTCCTTTCCAAGTCTCTGTTAGTGAATGAGTTGATGTGTGATCATCATATTGATATATTTTGTCTTACAGAAACCTGGCTGCAGCAGGAGGATCATGTTAGCATCATGTTAGCATTAATGAAGCAACTCCCTCTGACTGTTTAAATGTTCACGTTCCTCGAACCACAGGCAGAGGAGGAGGAGTGGCAGCTATTTTCAGATCAGGGTTACTCATCAGTCCCAGACCCAAGATTAGTTTTAGCTCTTTTGAATATCTGATTCTCAGTTTTTCCCACGCAAAGTGGAAATCCCAGAAACCTCTTGTGTTTGTTGTTGTGTATCGTCCACCTGGCCCTTATTCTGAGTTTCTGTCTGAACTTGGCAATATTTTTCAAAAATTTGGTATACATTTCCACTGCTTCGCGGATGACACCCAGCTCTATCTGTCCAGTAGACCTGACGCCAGTCTCCCTCCCTCCTCCCTCACCCACTGCCTCTGAGATTAAATCCTGGTTCACCGCAAACTTCCTTAAACTCAACAGTGATAAAGCGGAACTCCTCCTTGTTGGCACCAAATCCACCCTCACCATAGACAGCTCCACCGTGTCCCCCTCCCCTCAGGTTCAGAGTCTGGGTGTCATCCTCGACAGCACACTTTCTTTCCACTCCCACATCAATAACATTACCCAGTCTGCATATTTTCACCTACGTAACATTAATGGTCTCCGCCCCTCTCTCACTCCTCACACCACTGCTGTCCTGGTCCACAGCCTCGTCACCTCCCGCATAGATTATTGCAACTCACTCCTTTTCGGTGTCCCTCACAAATCCCTTCATAAGCTTCAACTGGTTCAAAACTCTGCAGCCCGCATCATCACCAGTACCCCCTCCTTTCACCATATCACCCCCGTCCTCCAGCAGCTTCACTGGCTCCCCGTTAAATTCAGAATTACTTTCAAAACCCTGCTTTACACATTCAAGGCCATCCACAACCTCGCCCCCCCATATCTGTCTGATCTCCTCTCCATTGTCATCCCATCTCGCTCCCTCAGGTCTTCCTCCTCTCTCCACCTCTCTGTGCCCTCTGCTCGTCTCAGCACCATGGGGAGCAGAGCTTTCAGTCGCTCTGCTCCCCAACTCTGGAACTCACTCCCATCAGACATCCGCAACATTGACTCTTTACCCCTCTTCAAATCAAAACTCAAAACCATCTGTTTCAAGCTGCATTCTCCCTCTAGCCTCTTTTTTAACTTGTGTTATTTTATTTATTGTGTTTTTAATGTGTTGTAAAGTGTCCTTGAGTGTTGAGAAAGGCGCTTTTTTAAAATTAAATGTATTATTATTATTATTATTATTATTATAAGCCACGATAGTGGCTTATGGTATGGTCATAGCCAAGAGATGCATTTTGAAAATGTGGAAATCTGACTCGCCACCTAAGTTTGAAACCTGGTTGAGGGAGATGGTAGGAATCCTTCACATTGAAAAACTGATATACAAGATATCTGGCAATTTACAGAAATTGAATGGTGTATGGAGACCTATCCTGGGGTATTTGAAACTGTAAGTTAACCCCCCCTGAAAAGTGACTACCCTGACATATGTGATGCATTTGAGTGGATTTCAACTCTGACAATATATTAAGCCTGCTTGTATGTTATTTTTTTTTGGTATGTTATGGTTTGTGTCAAGTCTTATTATTGTTATTTTTATTGTATGTGTGTGTATGTATGTTGTTTTCTACTTTGAAAAATGACAATAAAAATATATATGAAAAAAAAAAAAAAGATGTTGTGTTGTCGGGGGAGAGAAGCCGCAGCATGTGCACGCGCCGTCATCTTGGAAACCCCTTATTGGTAAGTAAAAGAAGGAATGGAAAACAGTCAGCCTGCTGGGTGAATCTATCTAATCTGTTAACGGTACCACGTACAACTCAGAATACAACAGAGACCAGTGTAAACTCCACAAAGCTAGCCTTACTTAATATTAGATCTCTGTCCAATAAGTCACTGTTAGTTAATGACTTCATCATTTCACACAACTTAGATTTTCTTTTTCTGACAGAAACATGGTTCAAAGAGAGCACAAGTGCTACTGTTAAAGCCCCCCCAAACTTTAGTTTTATGGATAAATGGGAGGAAAGGTGGGGGGGATGCTGCCTTATTTAAAGATACATTCCAGTGTAAAGATATCTCATTTGGTGAATTCACTTCTTTTGAATATCTGAGTTTTATTTCAAAGGGTGTTCCTAAAATCCTGTTCTTAATCATTTACAGATCTCCAGGATACTGTGTGTCATGATGTGATAACGGAGTTGGACCCAAATCCAGACAACGTAGATGAGGGGAGTAGATCTTGATGGTTTAATGAAAATAAATTATGATACAACGATCCAGGAGCACAGGAACAAAAACCAAAAGAAGACTGAGGAATGTCAAAACTGGCAAGAGGTGATCACGGGAAGGGAGACGAGAGTCAAGTAGACTATTCAATTCAATTCAATTCATTTTTATTTATATAGCGCCAAATACAACAAATGTCATCTCAAGGCACTTAAATAATAAAGTCCAATTCAAGCCAATTGGAATTCAATTCATTGTAATCATAATTATTCATAAAATAATCCAATTCGTTCATATAGAGCCAATTCAAAAAAAATTTCCTAGCTAAGGAAACCAACAGATTGCACTGAAAACTTTTTGTTTTTCGGTCCAATCTCCCGGCCTGAGCGTGCCTGAGGCGACTGTGGAGAGAAACGACTCCCTTTTAACAGGAAGAAACCTCTGGCAGAACCAGACTCAGGAAGGGTGGCCATCCGCCTCCACCAGCTGGGGTTTGAGAAGACAGAAAGGGGGGGGGGGGGGGGGGTTGGCGGCACTGTAACACCGTTCAAAGGATATCTGTTGGAACAGGGAAACACGAGTTAATGACCACAATAATGTCACATATACATAAAGAGAGTAAAGTGAGGAAAGGTGTGACAGATGAGGCCCCCCAGCAGTCTGGGCCTATAGCAGCTTAACTATGGGATGTTTCAGGATTACCTGAGCCATCCCTAACTATAAGCTTTATCAAAAAGGAAAGTTTTAAGCCTGGTCTTAAAAGTGGAAAGGGTGTCTGCTTCCCGGACATTTACTGGCAGCTTATTCCACAAGAGAGGGGCCTGATAACTGAAGGCTCTGCCTCCCATTCTACTTTTAGAAACTCTGGGAACCTCAAGTAAACCTGCAGTTTGGGAACGAAGTGCTCTGTTAGGAAAATATCTTACAATGAGATCTTTAAGATATGATGGAGCTCGGTCATTAAGAGCTTTATATGTTAAGCTGGGCATACACTGTGCGATTTTTGGCCCGATGTCGACAAGATTTTCACTCGTGCGACTATTTTGGAGATCGGGCCGAGTTTTGGCTCAATCGTGCGTCTCGCATCGTGTAGTATACATGGGGTAACGACAAACGATTAAGCCCTCCCGACCACCTCCCGATCGATCGGATGAAAATCAAACTTGTTTGAAATCCTTGTCGCCCCTCGTGAGGCTCTTGCACAGTTGAAGCAGCTGGACGAGCCGATTTAGCTCATCCTGTCACACTACGCATGCGCGCACATAGGTACGGAAGAGAAAATTGTCAACAGAAGAAGAGAAGACAACAGAACAGCATGGCAGCGACCGGCGACAGAGTCCGACGTGTCGTGCAGTGTGAGCAGCCAGATCGCATCAGACCATCGGGTCGTACAGTGTGAGAACAGGAATCGTGAGCTGTGACGTTTTAACCCTTGCGAGTCACTCGTACAGTATGAGCAGCAGCTGAATACCGCGATTGAAAAAAATCGCACAGTGTATGCCCAGCTTTAGGAGAAGAATCGAGGAGTGGTGAGTGGAAGTGGTGAAAGACATATATACTGGGGAGGTGATTACTGGAGCAGGAACTGGTGGCTAATTACAAACAGGTTGCAGGTGAGAGTGAAGAGAGCAGAGGGCAGGAGACGGACTGAGGAGAGAGAGAGAGAGAGAGAGAGAGAGAGAGAGAGAAAGAGAAAGAGAGAGAGATGGAAAAACACAGGGAGAGCACACTAACTTTGAAAATGAATCTAACACAAAGAATACACAAGGAGTAATAAAACATACTGAGAAACAGAACTAAGGTGAAAACACTAAGAGCACTGAATAAAAATACCAATAACTGAGTCCAAAAACATAACTAAAAACCCAGATCCTTACATTGTGCAAGTTTTATTGATGAATTTTCTGAATTATTGTCTGTTATTTCGACTGATTTTAACCATTTTATCTTGACCGGGTATTTTAACATTCACATAGATAACATGATGGATGGTAATGCCAAAGAATTTTGGCTGGACATGTTTGGTTTGTGGCAGCATGTAACAGAACCTACCCACCTTCGAGGTCACATTCTGGACCTGCTCATTTCTAAAGGTGTTGATATTTCTTCTGTTGTTGTTACTGATTTGGCCTTGTCTGACCATTTTTGTATTTTATTTGATTTATTGATCACTCAGAATTTTCAAACAACCAGCTTCTCAGTTAAGAAGGAGGAAAACAAAGCTTCAGATTCACTATGAGCTGTACAAAGAAAGCCTGCATAGTTATAACAATGAGCTGTGCAAGGCCAGAAAACTTTCAATCAGGCTTCAGACGTCATCACAGCACTGAAACAGCTCTGGTCAAAGTGTTAAACGACATCAGGTTGAATACTGATTCTGGTAATGTTTCAGTCCTGGTTCTGTTGGACCTCAGCGCTGCGTTTGATACTGTAGATCACAGAATCCTGTTGCACAGGCTGGAAAACTGGTTTGGACTTTCTGGAGCGGTCCTTAACTGGTTCAGGTCCTACTTAGAAGGCCGGAGTTATTTTGTTACAATTGGCAGCTATGAATCTGAGCGAGTGGCCATGACTTGTGGAGTCCCCCAGGGGTCAATTCTTGGACCTCTTCTGTTTAACTTGTATATGCTCCCTTTGGGTCAGATATTGCAGAATTTTAACATAAATTATCACAGTTATGCAGACGATACACAACTTTATGCGTCTCTGTCACCGGACGACTGCAGCCCAGCAGACGTACTGTGTCAGTGTCTGGAGGAAGTAAACACCTGGATGAGAGAGAATATTCTACAATTAAATGAAGACAAAACTGAGATCATTCTGTTTGGGAGCAAAGAGAAGAGGGTCAGCGTTGGTAAATATCTTGAGACTCGGGACCTTACAATCACTGACCAAGTTGGTAACCTCGGAGTGTTGATAGACTCAGATCTGACTTTCAGCAGCCACATCAAAGCTGTCACCAAGGCAGCTTTTTACCATCTCAGAAACATCAACAGAATTAAAGGTTTCCTCTCCCAAAAAGACCAGGAGAAACTCATCCATGCATTCATCTCCAGTAGACTCCATTACTGTAATGCTCTTTTAACTGGACTTCCCAAAAAGAGCATTAAACATCTGCAGCTCATCCAGAACGCTGCTGCTGGAGTTTTAACCCGGACTAAGAGATCTGAACACATCACAGCAGCTTTAAAATCTTTACACTGGCTTCCAGTCAGTTACAGAATAGATTTTAAAAGCCTGCTGATGGTTTACAAATCCCAGAACGGTTTAGGCCCAAAATACATCTGTGATATGTTCAGAGAATATAAACCCAGCAGAGCTCTTAGATCCAAGGACTCAGGCCAGCGGGTCCAGTCCAGAGTCCAGACTAAACATGGAGAAGCAGCATTTAGCTGTTCTGCTGCCAACAAGTGGAACAAACTGCCAGTGGAGATTAAACTTTCACCAAATGGAGATATTTTCCAGGTTAAAAACATTTCTGTTCTCATGTGTCTGTGCATGAAATCTGTTTGTCGTTTGTTTGATTTTAATAATTTTAATTCATTTTAATTGTTTAATTTGTTTCACTTTATATTATTTTATGTATATTTAATGCTTCTTCCACTCCCTGCTGCAATGCTTTTATTTTATGTAAAGCACTTTGAATTGTTTGTACATGAAATGTGCCATACAAATAAATTTGACTTGATTTGAAAAAACAAACAAGAAAAATGGTTTTGGAGGTTGGCTGGAATAGAAACCAGGGGTAGTTTAACAGTAATCCTAACTGGTAGATAAACAGTGAACTGCATGAAGTATTGGTCAGAGACCTATGTGTGGCACAGTTTGGAACAAGAATCACATTGAGTTCTATGTCAACTTTGTGAGTGAGGTTTGTGGAAAGTTAAAAATTAAGCGGGTAAAGAAATGGATCTTTATATTTACTTTTGTGTATATTTTACATATGATATTTTCAACTTGTGATATGCATCATCAGATATTATGTTTTCAATTGTTTAATAAGTCCTTCTTTATGACTAAACCTCTCAACATCTCAACAAAGACAAATAAGTGTCTCTTGACTGAACATCCCTGGTCTGACTTCCATTTCTCTATTTCTAGTGAATGTTTATCAACTACTGGATACTACCAAAAACAGGAGAGCTCAGTGTGATATACAACAATTACCAAATTTTATGGTTATATGTCAGTAACAGTGCCACAACTGTAAAGACCAACTTAAGTTTGTAAAAGACGTTACAAAATAACTAGGGGTGGCCAATTTACCAACACAATAACCAGGTTCATGAATTAAATATTTTTGGTGAGTATCTTTCATTTGCAGACATGCAATAGGGTTACATTTGATTACTCTTACCTTCTCGGTCGACATAGCTTGCACCTTCTGACTCCTCGCCAGTTCGTCAACAAACGTGAAACGTGAAAGCGAAAGGGTGTTGTATTTACGACAGTGTAACCGTACATTACCTCCAAGCCTGTAGGGGGAGCTCCATAGTGGGCTTTTTGAGAAGTTACATTGTATCGCTTTAAGTAGTTTGCAATTGCACTTTCCATTCAGAGTATGTTAAGACTTTCAGACAAAAAGGAAGAGGAACTGAGAGAAACTGTATGGCACATACTTGTTGAATTTGAGTGTGTCCTGTTGTTGGCCATCAGTCCTGGTGGGCTCTGCTCAGTCTGTGCTTTGTCCGAGCATATCTCTTCATTTACTTGTGGGTCGGGTAACTATAAAAAGACAAACACACACACACAGACATGCTCTCAACTTTAGAAGACATTTCCTTAACACTGCACATCACCATAAATACACCTAATCTCATCATACTATTTATTACTAATGTTATGGATACTTTCATTTAGTTAACCATAATGTGAGTAAATATGTCATCCCACAATGAGCAGTAAAGTACGCACAAATACACACACACACACACTTGTGACTTCAGAACACCTTTACTGAGTTATCAGCCTTTCTTAAAGAAAAAAGAAAGAAAAAGATTTAATGATAGCTATTAAAGGCATGGTTGGTAATCCTGGAGAGCTAGCAAGAGAGCTAAGTGGAGTATTTTTGGACCTTTGTCTAAATACATCATGTATAGATTACTCTCAGGATAGACAGACCATTTCACCCAGTATTACAAAATTAGTTTCTGAACAGGATTACCAAACAGGTCTTTAATTGATATGAAAAACAACCAAAACTGCATGACGGATTAAAAAAGTGGATTTACTTTGAGGTGATTGTTGTTGGATGTAAGTTCCTCAGCTGTGTATCCTGGTAACGACAGAGGATCAGGAGGAGAAACTAGAGCTGGATGCTCTAGACTGTGTGAATGGAGACTGCCCTCACATGTAGAAACAACCTTAAATGCACAACCAATCAGAAAGGAGAAACATATTAAAATTTTACCCAAGACAAATAAGAGGACTGCTCCTCAGGAGTGGAAAGTTCATCTCATTTTCAGATCATATAGAATAGAAAAATACTTTATTCTTCCCCCAATGGGGGAAATTCATATTAGTCAAGTAGCTCAAAAAAAATTGTTAATATTTACAATGATTGTATATTAGCAACAACAATAATACAAATGGGTCTGTGCCCGTGGGGCTCGGTCGGGCACAACCCGAAGAAACGACAAGGGTCCCTCTTCCGACAGGCTCACCACCCGTGGGAGGGGCCATGGGGGTCGGGTGCAGTGTGAGCTGGGTGGCAGCCGAAGGCAGAGACCTTGGCGGTCTGATCCTCGGCTACTGAAGCTGGCTCTTGGGACGTGGAACGTCACCTTTCTGCTGGAGAAGGAGCCTGAGCTGGTGCGCGAGGCTGAGCGGTTCCGGCTAGATATAGTCGGACTCACCTCGACGCATGGCTTGGGCTACGGAACCAGCGTCCTCGAGAGGGGTTGGACTCTCTTCCACTCTGGAGTTGCCCGCGGTGAGAGGCGTAGAGCAGGTGTGGGCATACTTATTGCCCCCCGGCTGTGCGCCTGTACATTGGGGTTCACCCCGGTAGACGAGAGGGTAGCCTCCCTCCGCCTTAGGGTGGGGGGACGGGTCCTGACTGTTGTTTGTGCTTATGCACCGAACAGCCGTTCAGAGTACCCACCCTTTTTGGAGTCCCTGGAGGAGGCACTAGAGAGTGCTCCTCCGGGAGACTCCCTCGTCCTGTTGGGGGACTTCAATGCTCACGTGGGCAATTGGGAGGAACGGCCCCCCCGATCTGAATCAGAGTGGTGTTTTGTTGTTGGACTTCTGTGCTCTTCACGGACTGTCCATAACGAACACCATGTTCAGGCATAAGGGTGTCCATATGTGCACTTGGCACCAGGACACCCTAGGCCGCAGCTCGATGATCGACTTTGTGGTCGTATCGTCGGACTTGCGGCCGTATGTCCTGGACACTCGGGTGAAGAGAGGGGCGGAGCTGTCAACTGATCACCACCTGGTGGTGAGTTGGCTCCACTGGTGGGGGAGGAAGCCGGTCAGACCTGGCAGGCCCAAACGTATAGTGAAGGTCTGTTGGGAACGGCTGGCGGAATCCCCTGTAAGGAGGAGTTTCAACTCCCACCTCCGGCAGAGCTTCAACCATGTCCCGGGGGAGGTGGGGGACATTGAGCCCGAATGGGCCATGTTCCGTGCCTCCATTGTTGAGGCGGCCGACCGGAGCTGTGGCCGTAAGGTGGTTGGTGCCTGTCGTGGCGGCAACCCCCGAACCCGCTGGTGGACACCAGTGGTGAGGAAAGCCGTCAAGCTGAAGAAGGAGTCCTATCGGGCCTTTTTGGCCAGTGGGACTCTGGAAGCAGCTGACGGGTACCGACAGGCCAAGCGGAACGCGGCCTCGGCGGTTGCTGAGGCAAAAACTCCGGCTTGGGAGGAGTTCGGGGAGGCCATGGAGAACGACTTCCGGACGGCCTTGAAGAGTTTCTGGTCCACCATCCGGCGGCTCAGGGGGGGGGAAGCGGTGCACCGTCAACACCGTGTATGGTGAGGGCGGGGCTCTGCTGACTTCAACTAGGGACGTCGTGAGTCGGTGGGGGGAATACTTCGAGGGCCTCCTCATTCCTACCGACACGCCTTCCGATGAGGAAGCAGAGTTGGGGAGCTCGGACGTGGGGCCTCCCATTTCTGGGGCTGAGGTTGCCGAGGTGGTTAAAAAACTCCTCGATGGCAGGGCCCCGGGGGTGGATGAGGTCCATCCTGAGTTCCTCAAGGCTCTGGATGTTGTAGGGCTGTCTTGGTTGACACGCCTCTGCAGCATCGCGTGGATATCGGGGGCAGTGCCCCTGGACTGGCAGATCGGGGTGGTGGTCCCCCTCTTTAAAAAGGGGGACCGGAGGGTGTGTTCCAATTATAGGGGGATCACACTCCTCAGCCTCCCTGGTAAGGTCTTTTCGGGGGTACTGGAGAGGAGGATCCGCCGGATAGTCGAATCTCGGATTCAGGAGGTGCAGTGGGGTTTTCGTCCTGGCCGTGGAACAGTGGACCAGCTCTATACCCTCGGCAGGATCCTGGAGGGAGCATGGGAGTTCGCCCAACCGGTCTACATGTGTTTTATGGACTTGGAGAAGGCATTCGACCGTGTCCCTCGGGGAGTCCTGTGGGGGGGTGCTCTGGGAGTATGGAGTGCCTGACCCCTTGATATGGGCTGTTCGGTCTCTGTATGACCGGTGTCAAAGTTTGGTCCGTATTGCTGGCAGTAAGTCGGACATGTTTCCTGTGAGGGTTGGACTCCGTCAGGGCTGCCCTTTGTCACCGATTCTGTTCATAATTTTTATGGACGGAATTTCTAGGCGCAGCCAGGGCGTTGAGGGGGTCCGTTTTGGCGACCTCAGAATCGGGTCTCTGCTTTTTGCGGACGATTTGGTTCTGTTGGCGTCGTCGGGCCGTGACCTTCAGCTCTCACTGGAGCGGTTCGCAGCCGAGTGTGAAGCGGCTGGGATGAGAATCAGCACCTCCAAATCTGAGACCATGCTCTTCGGCCGGAAAAGGGTGGAATGTCCTCTCCGGGTCGGGAATGAGATCCTTCCCCAAGTGGAGGAGTTCAAGTATCTCGGGGTCTTGTTCACGAGTGAGGGACGAATGGAGCAGGACATTGACAGACGGATTGGTGCGGCGTCTGCAGTGATGCGGCCTCTGCACCGGCCCGTCGTGGTGAAGAAGGAGCTGAGCCAGAAGGCGAAGCTCTCGATTTACCGGTCAGTCTATGTTCCTACCCTCACCTATGGTCACCAGCTGTGGGTAGTGACCGAAAGAACGAGATCGTGAATACAAGCAGCCAAAATGAGTTTCCTCCGCAGGGTGTCTGGGCTCTCCCTTAGAGATAGGGTGAGAAGCTCGGTCATCCAGGAGGGGCTCGGAGTAGAACCGCTGCTCCTCCGCATCCAGAGGAGTCAGATGAGGTGGCTCGGGCATCTGGTTAGGATGCCTCCTGGACGCCTCCCTGGTGAGGTGTTCCGGGCCCGTCCCACTGGGAGGAGGCCCCGGGGAAGACCCAGGACACGTTGGAGAGACTATGTTTCTCGGCTGGCCTGGGAACGCCTCTGGGTTTCTCTGCTCAAGCTGCTGCCCCCGCGACCCGATCCCCAGAGAAGCGGAAGATGGATGGAAATTTCAATCACATAAGAAGAGTTATATGCATGCAATGATACTTACTCATATTTTCTACTGTTATACAACATGGTCACATACAGAGAGTATTTTAAAGCACTACAATGTAACTTCTCAAAAAGCCCACTATGGAGCTCCCCCTACAGGCTTAAAGGTAATGTACGGTTACACTGTCGTAAATACAACACCCTTTCACTTTCACGTTTGTTGACGAACCGGCAAGGAGTCAGAAGGTGCAAGCTATGTCGACCGAGAAGGTAAGAGTAATCAAATGTACCTGGGAGCGTGAGAGGGGTCTATTTGTTTTTGCGGTAGGTGTGCCAGAAAGCAAGTCGAAGTACTTCCGCTCAGCTCCCGGGCCGGTCCAGCAAAGTTACATTGCGCTGTTTTTCCAACTCAGACCCCCGAAGGGCATAGGAGACAGGCCAATCGTAATATTAAAACTCATTCTAGCTGCACAATTTTTTTCAAGCTGTTATTTTAAGGTAGAAATGTTACATAGTATTACTTTAAATCTAATCAAGTCTCTCTTCAAGAGAACACTTAAAACTCTCAATAAAAAACCTATACATTACCATTATTTTAAAATTATCATTAAGTACAAAATCTTTGACTTTGATAGCTATCAATTGTTTCTGGATGTCTGTCTCATCTTTAAGGTTTTGAAAGGATTAGCCCCTCCACTATTACAGGATTTCATAACGACAGAATCCTCTAGAGTAAACACCAGAGCACGGACTAGCGGAGACTGTGATGTACAATGGCGCAGGACTAAATTTGGCCAAATGGTGGTGTCCATCAGAGGAACGGAATCTTTGAACACACTGCCAACTCATGTTAGAAACTGTGACATTACACCACCTTAAAAAAGACCCTTAAACAGTGGTTGAAAACAACACAGACCTGCTCTCAAGGGTAACCCCTCCGTCTTTTCCCATTTTGTGTATGGACTCTTAACTTTGATGTGAATCAGGACTTTTTTTGTGTGCGTGTAAGATTTCTACATGTTATATCCATTTGTCATAGTGTATTGTCTGTATGTTTTTTTATGATACCTGCCTTAGGACAACGGATGAAATTTAGCAACTGTGGTAACTCCGGCATATTTACATTGATGCTTGTGCTGATATGTTGATTAATGTGCATTGTCCTAATCAAATAAATAATAAACAAATAAAAAAAATAGTTGGGCCCACGACATTTCCAGGAGGCTGGACAGGGATCACTGGCATCACAGAGTCACTCCCCTAATGCCAGGAAGCAGACACCCTCTCTACTATTAAGATTAGGCTTAAAACTTTCCTTTCTGTTAAAGCTTATAGTTAGGGATGGCTCAGGTGATCCTGAAACATCCCATAGTTATGCAAATCTAGGCCTAAACCTCTGGGGGACCTGCCATGATGCACCTCTCCTCCCTCTGCTCTCTTTAGTCTCCATGTACATATGATATGATTACTGTTGTCATTAATTTGCTTTTCTCTTTCTCAGCAAGTATCCTTGGTCTCTATGGTGGTTGTTGTCCCCTCTTTGCTGTCCTCTCAACCCCCAGCCAGTTGAGGCAGATGGCCGCCCTTCTTGAGTCTGATTCTGCCAAGATGGAGGCAGAATATAATGCCCCCTGTGAGGGCTAGCCGATAGCCTGGCCCAGATACCTCCACGCTTGCCCCTCTTGTATTTCCTTCCAAGCCGCTTGTGGCGCCTCCACTCTGTGTGAGGTGCAGAAGGGGGGTCCGGAGCAGACCGCAGCCTCGTAGCACTTCCTTGTTCGGGTTTGTGTTAAAGGATGTATTCCTGCTAATGTCGAGCAGAAACTCACGGCTGTAAGTCTATACCAGATATTGGGTAACACAACACGATGAAGACGTACAAAAACACTGTGATTTATACAAAAACGTATTGTCAGGAGAGAGACAGAAGCTGTAGTGTGTACATGCGCTGCCATCAATTCAATCAGACATTATTTTTTAAATATGTTTCTTTGGTAGTTGTGCTGGATGAAAAAAAATCTTTGTAAAGAAGAATACATAATTTATTTTACATGACTACTCCTAATTCTGTGAGACTGGGCTTGATTTGTTGATTTGTGGGACGGTGTAATAGCTAAATGCACTTATTGAACATCATTTAAAAAAATAAAAAATAAATAGTTTAGAAGGCTTTATGAGCAACTGTCACAGTTGACAAGCTCCAATAAGACAAGAAGGTGTTAGTTTGTCAGGGGTTCTATTCAGCATCCATATATAGAAGAAGGAATGTTGTATTCCTTTCTTGTTCTATATTGGTAAATGAATGCCCTTTAATTGTATGAAAACTGCTAGTGAATCACTCAAGTCTGCTTTTAACTAGTGTCACTTGATGTGTACTCAAGTCACCTTACTACACTTCACTATTTTTTATAATTGACCTGACACTACTTTTGTTCCTTGTTGATCCAAATGCTGCTGAGTCCACAATTTCCACCGTGATCAATGAAGTATCTGTCTACCTAAGTTTTGCAGCCTATATAAACAGACTGATGTCACTACTGGTTGTGGTTTCAGTTCTCCTTTGACAGTGTCTATTCACTTCCTGGTTACATGACTTCTGGCATTGCTGCAAGAATGACTCACTGCTGCTGTGGTTTTGTTTCTCCATGTAGCCCGCTGCCCAAATAATGGCTTTTTAATGATTTTTTTGGCTCTAATAACCTTTATTTCAACGTTGCTTGACAAGAAAGGGGCAGAGAGAAAGAGGAGAGGACATAAAGCAAAAGTACTCAAAACCAGGCTACCTACGTAAAGGAACTTTAGTCAGCCTTAGAGTATCTTTCTCAGTAAGTTTTTTAACTAAATGAGCACAAGCTTCTCTCTCTCAAACCTTCCCTCCCTCCAACTCATGTGGAGAACTATCGGCCGGTCTCTCTCCTCCCGTTTCTGTCCAAAACCATTGAAAGGGCGTCTTTAAGCAGGTCACTGATTACCTCTCACAACACAACCTCCTTGATCCAAACCAATCTGGGTTTAAAAGTGGACACTCCACTGAAACGGCTCTGTTGGCTGTGACAGAAGCCTTAAAAGAAAGCCAGAGCGACAGCTAAATCATCAGCACTTATCCTGCTTGAACTATCGGCTGTTGTTTGACACTGTCAGCCATTGTATCCTTCTGTTCGTACTCTCCAGCATGGGCATCACAGGGAGAGCACACTCCTGGTTTGAATTATACCTCACTGGTCGGTCATTCAAAGTGTCCTGACTTGGTCACACTTCTGCAGTGCACCACCTCGCCACAGGGGTCCCCCCAAGGCTCAGTACTGGGACCTCTTCACTTTGCCATATACACCACCTCACTGGGACAGATCATCCGATCACATGGCTTCTCATACCAATGTTACGCAATGTTATACTCAGCTCTATCTGCCATTCCCACCTGACGACCACATGGTCTCAGCACGAATCTCAGACCGTCTCTCTGACATATCAACATGGATGAAAGCCCTTCACCTCCAACTGAACCTCTCTAAAACTGAACTGCTTGTCTTCCAAACCAAACCAACCATACACCACAGCATCTGCATCCAAACTGAATCCCTATCTCTTGCTCCATCAAAGGCAGCTAGAAACTTGGGAGTCATTATTGATGACCAACTAACCTTTAAAGATCATGTTACCTCCGTTGCTCGATCATGCCGCTTTGCATTGTTAAAGATAAGAAAGATCAGGCCATACCTAACCCAACACACCACCCAGCTCCTGGTGCAGGCCATGCTCATCTCCCGCCTTGACTACTGCAACGCTCTCCTAACTGCTCTCCCTGCCTGTGCTGTTAAACCTCTGCAGATGGTCCAGAACGCGCCGGCGCCTCTGGTCTTCGGTCAGTCGAAAAGAGCTCACGTCACCCCTCTGTTCATTGAGCTCCACTGGCTACCTTTAGCCGCCCGCATCAAATTCAAGTCACTGATGTTAGCCTACAGAGTCCTTAATGGAACGGCTCCCATCCACTTGAATGCTCTTGCAAAGGCTTACGTCACAACTCGGTCACTCCGGTCGTCATAGGATTGTCGTATAGCAGTGCCTACACCACGCTGAAGATAATCCAGACTCTGTTCATGTGTCGTT
This sequence comes from Odontesthes bonariensis, assembly GCF_027942865.1. Taxonomy (NCBI): domain Eukaryota; kingdom Metazoa; phylum Chordata; class Actinopteri; order Atheriniformes; family Atherinopsidae; genus Odontesthes; species Odontesthes bonariensis. The sequence goes on from NC_134506.1 coordinate 494,022, forward strand.
CCACGATGGTGGAATGACCTATCGAGCGCTACCAGAACAGGGGCGTCCCTGAATGTCTTCAAGAAAATCTTGAAGACCCAGCTCTTCAGAGAGCATCTCCTATCCTAGCACTGACCCTGTACTTCCCTACCCCCTCTACTGCACTTATCTTGTTGTACCTCCCTCTATGCCTGCACTCTATCTCTGCACTGTCACCACTGTTACCTCTGACAGAGTCTGACTGGTGGTTTCCTTCTGTGTAGCTTATTGTTAGCTTTGATGTTAGCTGTAATGTCATATATTTTTTTCAATTGTAAGTCGCTTTGGATAAAAGCGTCGGCTAAATGCATAAACATAAACAGGAATGGTATTGTTTGTATATCACTCCTGACTGGGTAGCTGTAGCTCAGAAAGAGAGAGCTGCCAATGACTGTCAATCGGAGGGTCGGTAGTTTGATTCCCAGTATACTTGTCAAGGTGTCCCTGGGAAAGACACTGAACCCCACACTGCTTCTGTGTGTCGGTATGTGTGATAGACAAAGCAAAACACTGTTTAGACTAAAAAGTGCTGTATAAGTGTATGCGTGATTGGGTGAATGTGGCTTGTAGTGCGAAACCACTGAGTGGTCAAGAAGAACAGAAAAGTGAAAAAAAAACTGCAGTCTGTTTAGTATGACAAAATGTACTATATTTTTATGAGCAGTTCCACTGTAAATGATTAAAGGAACTGTGAAAGAGAGAAATTGTGGGGGGAAAAAAATAAATAACTGTGACAACAGAATTAGCTAAGCACAGATTAGTCAGGTGTCCACAACCTTTTAAAAGTGACTCAGAAAGATTTGTCTGTATGACAGAGTTTCACTGGCCAGCAGGGAGAATCCTAGCAACAAAGATATAAGAATCTGGAAAAAAAAAAAAAAAAAAAATCCCATTTTCTTCAGAGCTTTGAGCTACATATCACATGTGCTGTTCAGTCTTGTTGATACAATTTCTTATATAAAGCTAATTGAAAAAAACAAAAAAAACAGGATTAAAGCTAGAACCATTCATTTCTTTAATATATTATTTTATATCTTACAGAAGATTTGACGTAAATATACATTTACCACTTCATAATAATTCCTTTCCTTCTGTGACTAGCTGGGGATATTTGTAAATTGTCCTTTTTCCAGCTTTGTTATTGACATCAGAATGTAGCAAATTTTCCAATCATCCCTGCCTGGAAGATACATTTTCAAGACTTATTTTACAACTTGAGATATTCTACAAGTGCCATGTAGCCCACATATTATGCAGATGTGACTTATTTTACCTTTTTAATATGACTTATTTTGGATTGAGCTCTGTGACTCTTTTGTTTTTGTCTGTTAAGAAAATTGTGATTGCATCTTGATAGCAATGCTATGCGGCACAAAAGCCTTTGACAGTTGGTTAATGTTCTGTCCAGCAAATACATCTGAGAAAAGATCATAGGGATTTGTTTGTTTTGTATTTATATTTTATTAGGTAAATCTCATAAATAAGAACTTGGTGTAGAGAAATGAACTGTAGCCATATGTCTTACTAAGTAATGTCAAAATTAAGAGAAATGTGTGAGATAATGTGTGTCTCTCGGCTGGCCTGGGAACGCCTCGGGGTCCCCCCAGAAGAGCTGGAGGAAGTGGCCGGGGACAGGGACGTCTGGGTTTCTCTGCTTAGGCTGCTGCCCCCGCGACCCGATCCCCGGACAAGTGGCAGATAATGGATGGATGGATGAGATAATGGAGACAGCACCATGGCATAATGCATTTCAAAATACAAGAAGCAATTGAAGGGAACATGTGCACAAAGTACTGTATCTACTGATGAATTGTGATTATATGCACTAAAAATAAATGTATCAATTGCCACCAAATATAAATAACATAGTATTTAGCTTTATCAGTTTTAAGACAGATGGTATGAAAACCAAAGAAAAGAGGAACACATACGACAAAGATTTCATTGATTGCCATTACCTCGCTACAGGACGTATTGTGAAAGCTTTTTATATCATCCCAGTCCATCCAAATACTGCTATTCAGAAAGCGTCTGCGGAAGGGTGCTGGCTTTTCTGGGCTCAGGAGGGTGCTGTATCTGTTAAGTAAATACATGAAAACAGCATAAAATGTGCAAAAATGTACTGCATGAGTAATTTGAAGTTCAAACTCATCTTTCTTCTAAAACTAAACATTAAATGTAGTTTGCGTTTCATTATTAATCTTAGTCGGTTATCAAAACTCACTGAAAGTATTTGAACTCAGTGAAGATTAAACACAGAGTTTAATCTCTAGTATCTAAATGAGACAGTGCGTTTCAGAGGAAAAAAAAAGTAAAAAAAACAACAAAAAAAACAACAACAACCCTATACCTACTGCCACATAAATAAGATCATTGTTTACAAGAGAAACCAAGAGTTCAGAGGGGTATTCCTAGAAACTGGCTTAGCGGAAAGCCTGGCTTTTGTCGCTACTTCTGGCTAATCTTAGAGAGTTCCGTTCCACGAACGTGGCTTATTTGAACGCCCGCTGAGTAACCATGGTAACTTATGCTGCTGAACTAGCCTGCTCCTGTGCAGGGTAAAGTTGAAGCTTAGCTTAGCTGCAACTCAAAAAATGTCCGACCGGCTGAAACAGACTCCCGAAAGAAATGTTCACCAAGAATTCTGCGCTCCCGCAACTCATGTCTTGTATAAAAAACGAAACAAAAACTGTGGGTATCATATCACCACCTTCACTGTCTCGAAAAATTAATCAGTCGGTGCCAGTGCAACTAAAGAAACGCAACTATACACACGTATTGAACATGAAATTAAATGAGAGAGAACATGGTATTCATTAAAACTAATCAATACCTAACAAACATCCGATCTACACCCACGTAGGACCCGACTCAGAAAAATGGGGGACAGGTAATAATGTTAATGATACAAATGTTTGAAAGCTCCTTTCAAAACAGTCAAGGACTGTACAAACAAGATATTAGATAAAACGCAGGAATTAAAACATCATACCATATTAAAAATACACAGAACGGAGCAATAAATGGAGGCAAGAACACTTGAACAGAGGGAGAGTGTCAGTATTGCGAATGTCTATTGTGGATGCCATGTGTACAGAAGAATTTTGACCTCTGTCCTTTCAGGCTGCTTCTCCACATTTACAGTAGCCGATAATGTAAAACAACCTACTGGCTAAAGTATTAGCATTAAGTTCATCATCTCCCTCAGGCTTCCCTAATGTTATCGGTGCACTACACTGTGCCCATGTACGCATCCAGGGCAAGGCAATTTGTAGAGCACAATTCGTACACAAGGCAATTCAAAGTGCTTTACAGCTACATAAAACCACAAGAAGGCAATAAAATCATTCCCAAAAAAAAAAAATAATAATAATAATTAATTAATTTAAAAGTGAAGAGTGCAGGTAAAATACTTTCAGGTGTCATATGCACATCTCAATAGAACTTTCAGCCTGGATTTAAACATTGTCACAATAGCCGCTTTCGGACAGAGTAGTTATAGGAACGTAGTTATCAGAACTGTCCTACTCGAATTTCGTTCGGATAACTGTCCTTCTGTTTCAGTCTGCATTCGCACATGAGTCGGGACCTGATAGGGACTGATGCGGCGCGCGCAGCCGTCTGCGTCAGTGACGTGTTACGTTAGCCGTTTAGCGCCACATTCAACAACAAAACAGAACCCGTTAAAAGTAATTAGAGAAGAAAAAACACCACAAAGAAGCTAATATGGAGAGCGGGGAGGCCACCGTGTTCATGGTCTGCATGATGGTGATATTAATCATGGACGATCACATCAGGCGTCTAATATCGAGGCTGGAAAAGCTCACAGAGAGAGTCAGGAGATACTTTTTCATTTCATGAAGGAAGAAAGGAGAGCAGAGCGCTGCAGACAAAGGAGACCAGTGTAAGTTTAACTTATTAAACACCCGCCGGTTGTGTCCGTGTCGTATGATGAAACATTTCAGCCGTGATAGCATGACATGGGGCGTAGCTACCGACCACCACACACCTACGTCAGATGCGTTCTATAAGAACCATGAAAAGACCCGACCTCGGAGAAGGAGCTAAATAGTTATAGGAACTGAGGGAGAAAGCCCCGAGTTCCTGTATGTCCGAACACGGGAGAAAACGGCCCCGCGGATTAAAAGGTTATTAGAACTGCCAAAGGTTCCTACAGTCCGAAAGCGGCTATTGTCCAGGCCCCTGCTGGACCCGTGCAGGCTGACTATGTACACCGAACATTTTTCCATATCCTAAATGTACAGGTACACTTGGGGATAATTGTCCATAGACTCTGAACTGGATTTCTCATTTAGAAAAACACCACATCAACCCCTTTGAGTAATGCTGAGCAATGTTACATTTATGCCCTGTGAAAGCTCATCATTGACTCCTATCCTCCGTGCATACAGATGATCTGTGATGGAGCTCATTTCATTTCCAACATTGAGGCTAAATGGCCGGGATCAGTTCATGATTCTAGGATGTTCCGAGCATCCTCACTAGCACAGAAGTTTGCACAAGGTGCAAGAATTTTACTGACCCGAAGGAGTGTACTTTTGAAGTAAGGTGTAGCATAGGCAGAATTTTGATAATGTAATGAGAGGTCAGGTGTAGAGGTCATCTTAAGGAATTTAAAGTAATCATCATACTTTATTATAGATAGCCATATAAGGCAAATATTGCATCAAATTGCCTAAAGTCTTAACACATGTATATCCATCCAACATTTCTCTTATTCTGCAGGAGAGTTCAATGGTGTCCTGCTTGGGGACAGAGGCTATGCATGCTGGCCGTACCTCCTCACGCCATATCCTGATCCAGGAACAAGGGCGGAGAGGGCGTTCCACCATGCACATGCTAAAACAAAGGCACGGATAGAAATGACCTTTGGCCAAATTAAATACAGGTTCATTGCTTAAAGTTCTCAGGCAGCCTGGGGAAGCCTGAGGGAGATGATGAGCTTAATGCAAATACTTCAGCCAGTAGGTTTTTTTTTACATTATCGGCTACTGTAAATGTGCAGCAGCAGCCTGAAAGGACATGTCCCCCATTTTTCTGAGTCTGGTCCTGGGTGGGTGTAGGTCGGTTGTTTGAGAAATGTGGGACAGAGATATGATAAGGTATCAATTAGTTTTAATGGATTCCATGTTCTTTTTATTTAATTTCATGTTCAGTACTTGTATAGTTGCGTTTCTTTAGTTGCACTGACTGATTGAGTTTCCGAGACAGTGAAAGTGGTGACATAATAACAGCAATTTTGTTTTGTTTTTTATACAAGACATCAGTTGCGGGAGCGCAGAATTCTACCAGGTGGAAATTTGTTTCGGGAGTCTGTTTCAGCCGGTCGGACATTCTTTGAGGCACAGCTAAGCTAAGCTAGAATGTTAGCCCGCCCAGGAGCAGGCTAGTTCAGCGGCATAAATTACCATGGTTACTCAGCAGGCATTCAAATGAGCCACATTGGTAGAACGGAACTATCTCTTAGATTAGCCAGAACTATTGAGAAAAGCCAGGCTTTCCGCTAAGCCAGCTTCGTGGAACACCCCTCTGATCTTCTGTTCCCTTCAAATTCTCCTGATGACAGTTCTCCCACCACTCTGTAATCCTTGGACAAAGAAACCATTGATTGTGACAAATTCCAAGCACTTTAGACGCAGGCAAAAAGACAGACTCCGGTCAAATCAAAATAATTATATTCCAAGTTAGTCCAATTCCTACAGAGCCAATCAAAGAAAAAAAAAAAAAAAGCTGCTTTTCAACAGGAAGAAACCTCCATCACAACCAGAACCAGGAAGGGAAATCGTCTGCCTCTACCAGCTGGGGGTTGAGGGGACAACAAGCATCATAACACCAAAATAACAACCCAATGCACCCAATGATCCGGGATCTGAACTTCTGCACAACTTGCAATAAATTACACTGGATGCTCAGCCTGGTGGTGGAACCCAAACTGGGTTGTAAATTTGTGTGGATATGGAATTATTATTACCGGTCATCTGATTCCTACCCATGTGTAGGTCTATTAGCATTGCGCACTAAAGAACTACACGTGGCTTAGAATTAGTTCAGGAGGTGGGACAGCGGAAGCCTACTACCGAGCAGGAGAGGATCTTGTTAAAATGTGTTCCGACTGGTCATCGTCCTTTTTTCCGAAGGAGATAGGAAGCAGGACAACACATGAGAAACAGCTTTACATGTTAAAACCAGAATTGGATCTCAAAGTGAGCAGCATTACAACATAACAAAGATTACAGTAGGATGACTGTTTCGGAAATATGCCCAGTACCTGCTTGTTTGAGTAATTTCGTGTTTCTGAGCGGTTTTAGAAGCAACAAATTCATACGTTCACTTCTCTTTACATTTACTAACACAAAGTATCATCAGCCCCCTTAGCTGCCTTATCACTTAATGTAACCATGATGACTAAAATATGTCAACACGACAGTTGAAACCGTTTCACTCTTGTGTAAAAGAGAACCACATCACCATCTAGAAAATGGAGACATCATTACTTAAAGATTCCGGTTTTATTTCTTTCTTTAAATAAAAAGAATGGACTAGATATTTGGAAAATAATGACATACCGGGAATATAAGCAATTGTCCTTTGGGAAGCAGGAAAAGCAGTAATGTGAGACAAAATAATCATTTCATTGTATAAGAAAAGAGAATTCAAAGGTATCAGAATTAGAACTGAAATCATTACAGGATGCCTACGGTACCGCCCAAGATAAACACATTCTAAACAGGAGATAAGCTAAACTGGAATAAATAGAAAACAAACAAAAAAGACAATTCCTAGTGCACTTGGAGAACTTTGAACATAGCATAGTCTGGGAGATGTAACCAACTGAAAACAAGCATAGAAAAAAAAAAAAAAAAACTTTAAAGGATAACTGTGGTATTTTCAACATTAAGCCTCTTTTCTGAGTCGTCTGCAATGTTTTAGAACCCCCCTCACCGCTTTTTTGATGTTTACTACTGTCTCCGGTATTTGCCTAATTATGATTCTTCTCAACCTCCAAAAAGGTCCGTAAAAGCACCATAAACGTCCGTTTTCAAAATCATCAACTCACCGGAGTGGTTACTGGTGTGCACTGGTAATCCAAATCAAATTTCGTTGCAAAAAGTTGCTTCTGTCGTGTTTTATTTGACATTTTGTAAATCCCATTGAGTTCTATTGAAGACTGGATGGTCGTTGATATTACTCCGTCACCGAATCCAAAGTGGTGTGGAGTATAGCAAGCCAGATTCAACTGCTGAGCGGAAGTTTATCCACGGCTGTGAGGTGGCTAAGAAAATAGTTCGAGCATGAACGAGCTGCCAAATAAAAAGAAAAGAGGCTTAATGTTGAAAATACCGCAGTTATCCTTTAACTTCTGTTAAGGACGCATCAGGAAATGTCAATCATGATGCAATAAACAGGGACTGAAAAATTATACTCATTACAAATTTAACCCATTACCAGGGGTGGAAAGTAACGAATTACATTTACTCACGTTACTGTAATTGAGTACTTTTATGAGTAATTTGTAATTTTCTGAGTAGTTTTTGAAATGTGTAATTTTTACTTTTACTCGAGTACATTTTGACCCAAGTACTTTTACTTCGCTACATTTGAAACCCCTCACGTTACTGAGTAAAACAAATATTTATGGTGAAAAATTAAATGCGGGCGGAAATTTAAACATCTGTCCCGGAACTGAAAGTCAATAGCTGGGTTTCACTTGACGTCACTTCTGTATTTTCTAAGCGCGCGAACCTAAGTGGTGGGCAACTGGAGCTGGGTCCCATTGAAAACACTGTGTTTTGTCTGCCACTTTTTTGCCCAACATGCCTCAGTTTTGTGCCGTTTTTGGATGTTGCTTGCAATCGGTCTAACCGAGAGAAGGGAAAGGGTTACTATCGAGTACCTAAGGTAATCGCCCATAGAGGTGAGAAATGGAAAAAAACTCACAGAACAACACCGTAAAAAGTGGATAGCTAACCTACGTTTACAGACTGGAGGAGCTGAATCTGCAAATGCTCGTGTCTGCGGTGACCACTTCGTCAAAGGTATGCGCGAAATCTAACTGTTTTGTAGTAGTGCAGTAAAGTATTATGTTGTTAAATGCCAATCAACAGTAATGTAATACGGGCTACGTTTGGGCTTTGTTTTGAAGGCTGCCCCAGCACGTTGTTGGCTACTGAGTCAGTGGACTGGGCTCCGACGTCAGTATTTGGATATTTGGATCTCGGCATTTTATCAAAACATAAACATTTTTATTGTTATTCCACAATGAAGTCCCGCAGGTCAGAGGGTTCTGGGGAATTGGAGGGGTACCTTGCCTGTGTGTCGGAGAGCATGGACCTGCTGAACTCCTTCCCAAACATTAAGAGGCTGTCTGAAACTCAACACAGGCCTTCCAGCCTCAGCTGCCTGTGAGAGGCTTTTTAGTTCAGCCGGGTTGCTCTTCACAGCAAAGAGAGCAAGACTTACAGCAAAAAAACTTGATGTGGGATCCTGTGGCATTTTATTGTTAATAGTGGGATCCTGTGGCATTTTAGTTTGATTTGTGGTATCCTGTGGGCACTTAATTTTGTGTGCATTTTGTTTTTTTAATACTTTGTAGTTTAAATTTCTTTATTCTTATCATAGTGTTGTCCATTGGACAATAGGACTGAAAATTGTTTGCATTTATTCAATTCAAAAATACTTTATTTATCCCAGAGGGAAATTAAATGTTGATGTAACTCAATTAAATCAAGGAGTTATTATAGATGCTGATGGCTGTGGGCAGGAAAGATTTCCTGTAGCGGTCTGTTTTGCATCCAAACTGAAGAAGCCTTTGACTGAAGAGACTCTGTTTTCCGATAACAGTCTCATGGAGAGGATGTTCAGGGTTGTCCATAATTATGGTACAAGTTGCGACTGTCCTTGTGAGGAAGTATGTTCCTGAGCCCAGTTGACCTTTTCCAATTCAATTCAATTCATTTTTATTTATATAGCGCCAAATACAACAAATGTCCTCAAGGCACTTAGATAGTAAGTCCAATTCAAGCCAATTGGAATTCAATTAATTAATAATAATCATAATTCATAAAATAATCCAATTCGTTCATATAGAGCCAATTCAAAAACAATTTCCTAGCTAAGAAAACCAACAGATTGCACTGAAAACTTTTTGTTTTCCGGTCCAATCTCCTGTCCTGAGCGTGCCTGAGGCGACTGTGGAGAGAAACGACTCCCTTTTAACAGGAAGAAACCTCTGGCAGAACCAGACTCAGGAAGGGTGGCCATCCGCCTCGACCAGCTGGGGTTTGAGAAGACAGAAAGGGGGGGAGGGGGGGAGGGCCGCAGCGGCGGCGGCACTGTAACACCATTCAAAGGATATCTGTTGGAACAGGGAAACACGAGTTAATGACCACAATAATATCACATATACATAAAGAGAGTAAAGTGAGGAAAGGTGTGACAGATGAGGCCCCCCAGCAGTCTAGGCCTATAGCAGCTTAACTATGGGATGTTTCAGGATTACCTGAGCCATCCCTATTCAAGGTAAACACAAGAAACTTGTGCTAACGAAAAAATAAATAATAAAATAAAGGACCAGACTCAGTGAGTAATTCCCTATACTCCCTATATAGATCTGCTCCTCACACCACAACAACCATCTTTTTACAGCCACAAGCTACCTCAGCGTCTCACCAACTGCACACCAGTCACAGCGGGGTGGGGATGCAAACCCTGGTTCGGGTAGGGGGAGAAATAAAAGAGGTAAGATAAGCGGGAATGGGATTCAAACCCTGGTTCGGGTAGGGGGTAATGAAAGTATAGAGGGTGCCAGAGGTGGAGGCAGAACAAGACACACTAGCAGATACACTATCAGATTCAACAGACCTAACTATAAGCTTTATAAAAAAGGAAAGTTTTAAGCCTGGTCTTAAAAGTGGAAAGGGTGTCTGCTTCCCGGACATTTACTGGCAGCTTATTCCACAAGAGAGGGGCCTGATAACTGAAGGCTCTGCCTCCCTCCCATTCTACTTTTAGAAACTCTGGGAACCTCAAGTAAACCTGCAGTTTGGGAACGAAGTGCTCTGTTAGGAAAATATCTTACAATGAGATCTTTAAGATATGATGGAGCTCGGTCATTAAGAGCTTTATATGTAAGGAGAAGAATCTTAAATTCTATTCTGAATTTAACAGGGAGCCAATGAAGAGAAGCTAAAACTGGAGAAATATGATCTCTCCTGTTAGTTCTCATCAGAACTCTGGCTGCAGCATTTTGGATCAGCTGGAGGCTTTTCAGAGAATATGTGGGACAGCCCAATAATAAAGAATTACAGTAGTCCAATCCTGAAGTAACAAATGCATGAATTAGTTTTTCTGCATCACTCTGAGACAAGATGTTCCTGATTTGAACAATATTACGAAGATGAAAGAAGGCAGTCCTAGAAACCTGTTTTATATGTGAGTCAAATGATAAGTTCTGGTCAAAAATAACTCCAAGGTTCCTCACTGTAGAACTAGAAGCCAAGGAAATACCATCTAGAGTAACTATATAGCTAGACAATTTCTCCCTGAAACGCTCAGGTCCAAAGATAACGACTTCAGTTTTGTCTGAATTCGTTATCTGCAAGTGTGGATGTGCACTTTAATACACCTCGAAATAGATTAAAACAACTTGTACTGAATTTGATTCATGACTCATCCTTTTTTGCATTAAGAAACTTAAAGTAATTAAGTAACTTTTACTCAAATTACATTTTAAATGAAGTAATTTTGTATTTTTACTCAAGTAAATTTTGAGATGGGTAATTTTACTTTTACTCTGAGTAGAATTTAGGCAAAGTAAAGATACTTTTACTTAATTACAATTTTTTCAGTACTCTTTCCACCTCTGCCCATTACACAACAACATTTACCAGTTTCTTAGTAACACCAGCCTTCCAAATTTACATCATGAACAGGCTATGGCTTTGAATTCACCTCTCTCAATAGGTGAACTCCATGAAGCCCGCCTGCATATGCCTTGCAATAAAGCCCCAAGTCCAGGTGGTTTTCCAGCAGAATTCTATGAAGAATTGTGGTCTTCATTGGCTCCAACATTTTAGAAAATGATATTGCAAATTAAGAACAATAATGCACTACCTTCAAACATGAGCTTTGCGAACCTCCATCTAGCGTCCGCCCAGTATCCTTACTAAACGCAGAGCTAAAAATATTCCGTAAAGCCCTTGCTAAAATATTATAAAAAAATAACCACCTTCATTATACATCCTGACTAAACAGGTTTTATAAAGGGTAGACATTCTTGCACTAACACACGCTGTGACAGTTGAGTATAATTGACTACGAAGGCCAGTGACACATAAATAAAGGGTAATGGAATTAATAGAATTCAAAGTGAAGAGTTGAGTTCAGGAACTATTGAGCAGGATCCAACTGTGGCCAGCAGGAGTGACAATGAGTTGGTGAGATGGACAACACCAGCAGAGTATGTGGGAATGAAAGATGGGGAACCAGATGGGCGATTCAAAAACCACCAGCTGTGATGCTGCAACAGTGGTTGGAGAGGAAGGAAGCCGAAGGTGAGCGGGCACAAAGGCAAGTGGGAGAGGGAATTTTTCTAAATGGTGATGAGGTTACTGGGCAGATCTGTAGATCCTGACTTGCTGAATGAGAACAGGTTATGACAGGGGAGATCTAGAAGAAGACAGGAGGCTCTGAATCCTATATCCTTCAGAAGGTATTGGGGCAGAAAGTCAGGTGAGGCAGATGCATAGATGCAAACAATAGCCATCAGAGAACTCACAATACTACAGGAGTGAAGCAGAACAGGATCAGGTCCAGGATCCAAATAGGGTTGATCCAGTGAACATCCAAGGTGAAACAGGCAACAGAATTACAAAAAAAAAAAAAAAAAAAACTTTAAACATCCAGAGATCCAAGAAAGGTAATAGTTGAGGTGTCAGGTTTCCATAAACTCACAGACAAGGGGAATCCAGAAGCAGTGATCAGGGTCAGGTCCAGAACAGGAACAGGAACAGGAACAATAAGCTGAAGTCAGGCATCAGGTACAGAATGCTGGAGAGTTGCTAAGTAAGGTCAGAATAGCAGACAATCTGGCAACGAACTGGGCTGGTAGATCTGCTTAAGAAGGGAGAGGAACAGGTGAGACTGATCAGGTAATTAGTGACTGATGCAGAGAGCAGGAGATGAGCAGAGTGAGAGGAGAGAAATGACAAAAACAAAAAGATAGGCTAGTGATTGTAACACATGCAGGCTAATTACATCATAGACTACTCCACCATAAACAATTTAGAAACCACTATCATCTCTCTAGATGCAGAAAAAGCATTTGATCGGGTTAACTGGAAATTTTTACCGGCAACTGAACAAATTTTGATTTGGATCTGAATCAGAGGGGTGTTCTGTTGTTGGACTTCTTTTTGTTGTATTTGCAGTGTATCGATGTTAAAAAGTCAGAAAACTCTTGAATAAAACAGGAAGGAGGCTTGGGTGGTCTATAAACGGCTAAAAACAAACGAATGATGCTCAAAAAAAGAATAATTATTTAAAGGCACTGTCTTTGTTAAAACTGAGTTTGACTACCTACATTGACTACCGAGGCTTAAATCAAATCACAGTCAGAAACAAATATCCTTTACCTTTCATAACATCTGCTTTTGAACCCATTCAGGGCGCTGCCATCTGTTCCAACCTCGACCTCCGCAACGCTTATCACCTAGTTTGTATTTGGGACGGTGACGAGTGGAAAACCGCCTTCAACACCCCGCTTGGTCACTTTGAGTACCTCGTCATGCCCTTTGGTCTCACTAATGCACCTGCAGCTTTCCAGGCTCTTATTAACGACGTTCTGCAAGATAAATCAATTTGAGTTTGTATATCTTGACGATATTTTCATCTTTTCCAAATCCCCAGCTGAACACAGGATCCATGTCCACCGAGTGCTTCAAAGGCTTTTGGAAAACCATCTGTTCATTAAGTCCGAGAAATGTGAATTTCACTTTCCTTCGGTGACCTTTCTCGGCTACATCTTCCAGGGTGGGTAGGTGAAGACTGATCTTCTTCTTCCTACCTGCCTGGTTGGAGGTCTGTCGTGGCAAATAGACACTAAAATATGTCATGGACTTACCTTCAGTGTTGTTTTTGACAACCATCTTAGATTTAGTCTTAGTCTTTTGGACTAAAATGCTTATTAGTTTTAGTCACATTTTAGTCACTTCTATATATGATAGTTTTAGTCCAGTTTTAGTCGACGAAAAGTCAAAAAGGTTTTAGTCTAGTTTTAGTAAAAAAAAAAAAAGAAAAAATAAGTATAGTCTACCGTGTTAAGAAAATAGTATGGTCTTAACTATCAAACAAGCAGAACAAAAATACATAGCTTATTAACTGACCCTGTACTAAAGCTTTCTGATTTTTCATTCTGTACTGTGCGTGTGTCCCAACTTTACTGTAAGCGCACTAAACGCACAGGTCCTGGTTAGGGCTGCACAACGTCACTTGTGGCTTTTAGGCTAAAGCTAGCAGACTCTACGTATAACAGTAACTCGACCTGTTTAACATATCAAGTTACGTGCTGACAGAACGTACACACAAAGAGATAACCACACCGTCACTGAATGTAAACATGGCTAAACATGCTGCTAAAGTAACACACACATAATGAATTGACGTTAGCGTAACAAAAGCTAACTTTAGCCTGAAGTTAGCAGCCCATTTGTGCCAGGAGTATGTGGAAAACGTACTATGTATTAGCGTACTATGAAATTTATCGATTATGTTAACAGCATTTGTAACTTACCTTCGAAAAAATATCCCAATGGCGAGCCTTAAGGTGCCGCAGCAGATACTTTTTAGGTTTTAATTGACACACACAATAAACAGAAATGTCATGCATTTTAAACGTCTGACAGATCACCCACTAACATTTTCGTCCATTCTCGTCTCGTCAACGAAAACTCACACACGTCTCGTCATGTTTTCGTCATCAGAGAGCTATGTTTATCTCGTCACCGTCTCGTTATCGTCATGAAAAAAAGTGGCGTCAACGAAATGATTTCGTCATCGTCATCGTTGACGAAAACAATACTGCTTACCTTGGATCCAGACCCAGGCACTCGTCCCCCTGACCCTCACTTTGTCCCTGTCTCTGCTCGTGCTGCTGTTATTCACTGGGCCCAGACTGCCAGGTTTGCATGCCACCCCATACCACCATCCTACTACAACTCTACTTTTGGTGGCCCTCCTTGGAGAATGATATCATTAAAGGAGCCATGGCATGAAATTTTCACTTTTTAAGGTTGTTTAACATTAATATGAGTTCCCCTAGCCTGCCTGCGGTCCCCCAGTGGCTAAAAATGACGATAGACCTAAACCATGCACTGGAAATTATTCTCCGCCTTTGGTAATGTGACCATGCAGAGGGCCTGATCGGGAAAGCTGCCGCTTATGACGTGGGCGCCTCATATGACGTCGAGGTTGTTTCCCCCCAGAGCCCATATATGGCTTTGCCAAAACTGCCTTTCCCCACCCACAGCTCTTTGGCCAGCTCATTGCGCTGTATATGGATGTCAAAAATCTGTGTAGAGCTCCTACATCGGAACCTCTAAAGAGCCAGTGGACAGATTTTGTTTTTTCTGGGAAAGTGACGACAGAACCGAAGAGGTTTGTGTGTGCGCCAAATATTTCACCAACGAATGTTTCCAGAACTTGGGCTAATACCGAGCCCAATAAGGGAGAGCCCAGACACCCTGCGGAGGAAACTCATTTCAGCCGCTTGTATTCGCGATCTTGTTCTCTCGGTCACTACTGTGATGTCACGAGAGGCTGCATCGTGGATGGGTGCTACATCCCAGCGAGATGGCTCCAACCACAACTCGCCATGAGGGTAGGAACATAGATTGACCGGTAAATCGAGAGCTTCGCCTTCTGGCTCAGTTCCTTCTTCACCACGACGGGCCGGCGCAGAGCCCGCATCACTGCAGACGCCGCACCGATCCGCCTGTTAATCTCCTGCTCCATTCGTCTCTCACTTGGGGAAGGATCTCATTCCCGAGAGTAAGTTATTTAACTATTATTGTGTTGCTTTCCTGTATGTACAGTATAGTTACATAGCTTGTTCCCACAAGAAAGGGTTTGTATCGTTAGCTATGCAGCTAATAGCATCTGCAAGCACTTATCTCTGCCAACTGGGCTGTTGGAGGTGTTTGCATGCCCATGAGGTTAGCTCGCTCATTTTAGACCAAAACCCCCGACTTCAAGCTTCCTGAAGGACAATGAATCCGCAAATTCAGTGCATTTCATCAGGAAAATGATTCATTCATGGTTCCAGCGCTAGCGCTACGTGCATCTTTGCAAACCAGAGCAATCAGATGAGAATGTCAACATCCTTACTCCTGCTTTCCCCTTCACGCACGCCTTTTTTGTCGTCTTGCTGTGTCTTGTGTAGCACTTGCTTGATGTTTGACTGTGTTAGGAGAGTTGTTCACTAACTAGTTCGTTATATTGTCAAAGTAAGCTAATTTCAACAGGTTTCGCTAGTTTTACGGCATAGGGCTGCCGTGCCATCTACGTGCCATAGCGATTCACAAAACATTTGCGCATGGTACCACGGGCGTAAGTAAGGTCACACCCCCACCCTCTGCTTTGCCTCGCCTTTCTCCTCCTAATTTGCATTTAAAGCTGCAGACCCTAAACAGCTCATTCTGAGGATCCTAAGGAAAGCTCATTTTTGGGACTGGCTGTAATTCTGCACCAAGGCAGAATTTTGGGGAAAAAAACTCAGATACAGTGTAAGGGGACCACTAAAGCCTATAAAAATATATAAAAGCCTCCATTTATTTTCAACCCAGGTCACCTTTAAATACGTTAATGCTTGTTCAGTATGTGCCAGAAGCAAAAGCACTAATTGTCCCCCATCTGGCTTACTACAACCTGTGGAGGTCCCTGTTTGGCCCTGTTCATACATCTTCTTAGACTTTGTTACTGGCCTACCCCCATCCCAAGGTGAAAGCACCATACTCACCATTATTGATCGATTTTCCAAGTCTGCTCAATTAAAAAAAATACCCTCTGTTGCTGAAGCCGCAAACCTGTTTACTAAAGTGAGAGTGAACAGTTAACAGTGTTCCGTCATAACTCTGTCTTATCTGACCATTTTCTGATAACCTTTGAGTTTACATTACTTGACTATACAGTTTCTGAGAAGAAATTTACATATAGAAGGTGTCTATCAGAGGATGCTGTAACCAGATTTAAAGAATTAATTCCATCATCCTTTTCTTCACTGCCATGTGCAGATATGACAGAGGACGACTACCTAAACTTTACTCCAGCAGCACTTGACTCTCTTGTTGACAGCACTATAGTTTCAATGCGTACAGCACTGGACAATGCTGCCCCTCTGAAAAGGAAGGTGATCAGTCAGAAGAGGCTGGCTCCTTGGTATAATTCACAGCTGCGTGCTTTAAAGCAGACTGCAAGAAAGCTGGAGAGACAGTGGCGTTCCTCTAATTTAGAAGAGTCTCAGTTAGTCTGGAAAGATAGTTTAACAATGTATAAAAAAGCCCTTCGTAAAGCTAGAACTGCTTATTATTCATCATTGATAGAAGAGAATAAGAACAATCCCAGGTTTCTCTTCAGCGCTGTAGCCAGTCTGACTAAGAGTCTGAGCTCTGTTGAGCCAGTTATTCCTTTAACTCTCAGCAGTGATGATTTCATGAGCTTCTTTATCAATAAAATTGTTTCTATCAGAGAGAAGATTGATGGAGTCCTTCCCACTATTATCAGTGATGTATCATCAAGTACAGCAGCTTTAGAAGTATCTTTAGAACCTGATTTGTATTTATCAAATCAAATCATCAAATCAAATTTATTTATATAGCACATTTCATGTACAAACAATTCAAAGTGCTTTACATAAAATAAAAGCATTGCAGCTGGGAGTGTAAGAAGAAAATAATATAAAGAGAAACAAAGAATTTTTTTTTAATTAATTTAAAAACAAGCAACAGTCCGGATAAGTTAAAAGATATTTCATGCATAGACACATAAGAACAGAAATGTCTTTAACCTGGATTTAAAAATGTCTCCATGTGGTGAAAGTTTAATCTCCACTGGCAGTTTGTTCCACTTGTTTGCAGCATAACAGCTAAATGCTGCTTCTCCATGTTTAGTCTGGACTCTGGACTGGACCCGCTTCTGCCCAGTTGATCTCTCTGATCTAACGACAGCAATAGTCTCTTCTAAACCATCAACTTGTGTTTTAGACCCAATCCCAACCAGACTGTTCAAGGAGGTTTTCCCATTAATTGACACTTCCATATTGGATTTGATCAATCTGTCTTTGTTGACAGGATATGTACCTCAGACTTTTAAGGTTGCTGTAATTAAACCTTTACTTAAAAAACCTACTCTTGATTCAGAAGTGTTAGCTAATTATATACCTATATCCAATCTCCCTTTATGTCTAAAGTTCTTGAAAAAATAGTTGCAGCTCAGCTTTGTGATCACTTACACAGAAATAATCAGTTTGAAGAGTTTCAGTCAGGATTCAGAGTGCATCATAGCACAGAAACTGCACTGCTGAAAGTTACCAATGATCTCCTCTTAGCCTCTGATAGCGGACTTGTGTCTGTGCTTGTCCTGTTGGATCTCAGTGCTGCATTTGATACGGTCGATCACAGTATCTTATTACACAGACTTGAACATGTTATTGGGATTAAAGGAACTGCATTAGGCTGGTTTAAGTCATATTTATCTGATAGATTTCAGTTTGTTCTTGTAAATGAAGAATCTTCCTCACACACCAGAGTAAGTCATGGAGTTCCTCAGGGTTCTGAGCTTGGACCGATTCTTTTTACTTTATACATGCTTCCATTAGGTAACATTATTAGACAGCATGGCATAAATTTCCATTGCTATGCTGATGATACTCAGCTGTACTTATCTATAAAACCAGATGAACCCAATAGGTTGGTCAGACTACAAGCATGTCTTAAAGACATAAAGACCTGGATGACTCAGAACTGTCTGCTGCTAAATTCAGACAAAACTGAAGTCGTTATCTTTGGACCTGAGCGTTTCAGGGAGAAATTGTCTAGCTATATAGTTACTCTAGATGGTATTTCCTTGGCTTCTAGTTCTACAGTGAGGAACCTTGGAGTTATTTTTGACCAGAACTTATCATTTGACTTCCATATAAAACAGGTTTCTAGGACTGCCTTCTTTCATCTTCGTAATATTGTTAAAATCAGGAACATCTAGTCTCAGAGTGATGCAGAAAAACTAATTCATGCATTTGTTACTTCAGGATTGGACTACTGTAATTCTTTATTATTGGGCTGTCCCACATATTCTCTGAAAAGCCTCCAGCTGATCCAAAATGCTGCAGCCAGAGTTCTGATGAGAACTAACAGGAGAGATCATATTTCTCCAGTTTTAGCTTCTCTTCATTGGCTCCCTGTTAAAGCTGCAGTCTGCAAGATTTGTTGTTGTCATACGTAAAGTCCTACTTTTTGGGATTTTAAGAGTTTACATGATCTATCAGAACGCTTGAAGTTGAAAACGGTGACCTCCGTAGTCGCAAAATGCAAGAAATGCTTATTTTTTAACCGAAAAATAAAAAGTTATTCAACTTCCTGTCCCGCCCCTTCAAAACACATGAGAACTCGTGCACGTCTACGTGCACACCAGATGCGCTTACACGACTCCTCATTCATCAACTCACCTGTCATTTGCGATCATGGAAGACACAGTAAGTAGACTAGCCCGTAATGAAGTTCAATAGTCCAGATAAATAAGCGTGGGGACGAGCCTACCTTGTATCGCGCGTGCACAATCGGTGATTGACAGGCAACAGAGCCCAGCTCGTAAACCTGATTGGTTACCTTTTACCGGTCCGGTCTGCAATTTTGTAAACAAACCTGCTGGCTTTGGAGGGACCTAGCGGGACATATAGGGGACCTAGAGAACTCATTTTTTTTTGTATTGGGGTATTTAATGTACCACTTTCAGAATCCCCGGACAGTTCCAGGCATTATGCTTGAAAAAGAGTTGCAGACTGCAGCTTTAAATTCAGAATAGAATTTAAGATTCTTCTCCTAACATATAAAGCTCTTAATGACCGAGCTCCATCATATCTTAAAGATCTCATTGTAAGATATTTTCCTAACAGAGCACTTCGTTCCCAAACTGCAGGTTTACTTGAGGTTCCCAGAGTTTCTAAAAGTAGAATGGGAGGCAGAGCCTTCAGTTATCAGGCCCCTCTCTGTGGAACCAGCTGCCAGTTTGGGAGGCAGAGCCTTCAGTTATCAGACCCCTCTCTTGTGGAATAAGCTGCCAGTAAATGTCCGGGAAGCAGACACCCTTTCCACTTTTAAGACCAGGCTTAAAACTTTCCTTTCTGATAAAGCTTATAGTTAGGGATGGCTCAGGTGATCCTGAAACATCCCATAGTTAAGCTGCTATAGGCCTAGACTGCTGGGGGGCCTCATCTGTCACACCTTTCCTCACTTTACTCTCTTTATGTACATGTGACATTATTGTGGTCATTAACTTGTGTTTCCCTGTTCCAACAGATATCCTTTGAATGGTGTTACAGTGTTTGTTGTCCCCTCTTTTCTGTCCTCTCAAACCCCAGCTGGTCGAGGCGGATGGCCACCCTTCCTGAGTCTGGTTCTGCCAGAGGTTTCTTCCTGTTAAAAGGGAGTCGTTTCTCTCCACAGTCGCCTCAGGCACGCTCAGGCCGGGAGATTGGACCGGAAAAAAAAAAAGGTTTTCATTGCAATCTGTTGGCTTCCTTAGCTAGGAAATTGTTTTTGAATTGGCTCTATATGAACGAATTGGATTATTTTATGAATAATTATGATTACAATGAATTGAATTCCAATTGGCTTGAATTGGACTTTATTATCTAAGTGCCTTGAGATGACATTTGTTGTATTTGGCACTATATAAATAAAAATTAATTGAATTGAATTGAATTCTGATTCCATGGCATCCCAGCTGAAGTAATGTCCAACCGGGGACCCCAGTTCATCTCTCAGGTTTGACAAAATTTCTGCACTGCTTTGGTTGCCAAGGTTTCCCTCAGTACTGGTTATCACCCTCAGTCTAATGGACAGACAGAACGACTTAACCAGGAGATTGAGGCAGCACTCCACTGCGTTTCCACTAACAACTGCTCTTCCTGGAGTCAACATTTACCTTGGATCGAATAAGCCCATAACTCTCTTACATCCTCTACCACAGGTCTATCACCATTTGAGGCATCACTGGGGTACCAACCACCACTATTCCCTGAAGAGGAGAGGGATTGGAGGTACCCTCTGCCCAGCATCATCTCCAGCGCATTCAGCGTATATGGACTCAGACCCAGGAGGCTCTTTTACGCACTGCGGAACGCAATCATCGTCTGGCTGACCGTCACCGCATTCCTGCTTCTCAATACACTCCCGGCCAAAAGGTCTGCTTGGCCACAAAGGACATACCACTGAAATCAACCTCCAAAAAACTGGCGCCCAAGTACATCGGTCCATTTGAAATAGACTCCATCATTAACTCTTCTGCTTTTCGCCTCAAGCTCCCCGCTTCTATGCGCATCCATGCCACATTCCATGTTTCCTTGATCAAACCATGTCTTCCAGTCCTTTATGCCCTCTGGCCGATCCCCCTCCACCTGCCCGGGTTGTGGATGGACAGCTTGCCTACACCATCCATTGCATATTGGACATTCGCCAGCGGGGTCGCAGCTGACAATATCTGGTGGATTGGGAAGGATACAGTCCCGAGGAGCACTCCTGGGTCTATCGTCGCTCCATCCTGGACCCCTCACTCATCACCGACTTCGATAGGATCAAGAGGGGTGAGTCTGCCGGCTTGCCTTGGGGCAGCCGTTGAGGGGGGCTACTGTTGCAATCAGAGTCTTAGGCGGGCTGAGCAGATTTCCTGAGAGTCTTGGGCGGAGCCTGGATTGCTCCTGCCACTACACTTGTTCCTCATCTGTAGTCATTAAGACCACCTTATAAGAGTACACCGTGACACCAGCTGCATGGTAGCTTAGGGGATTTGAGGGTGAAGCTAAGACTGTTACAATCAGGACGTAATAGTTATGCACGTAGTGGTTCCCAAGAAGCAGTTCCAAATCATACATTTCGTAGACCATGGACCTGGAGTTGGTTAGGAATATGCTGGGAAGAGGAGGCTTGTGAGGTTGTTTCCCGAGTTTAGCCAGGAGTCCGGCCCTGCAGCCCTACTTCTGCTTTTTCTGTCTCCACCGTCTGCTCACTACTTCATCCAGTATGTGGTGTTTGCCGGGAAAAATCACCGGTGACTACCATTTGAAAACCAATGTCCAGCAGTTGTTCGCAGCTGTTGTGCAGACATGTGTACACAGGACACACATAAAACATACAAAAATGCACAAAAAGGGAAATGCTGGAGCCACTGCTATCATTTGTGCTGCCACTGAATGCACTTTCGGCTCTTCATGCACCTGTGTGAAGGACATGAGTTGAAATAATGTGTTGTACCTGTTTAGGTTTACTCCATTCTTCACCATGTTAGTGTTTTCATCTGGAATTTGGATGCCACTGTTAGCCACTCGTGGTTCATGCCCCTCCTCAGTGGACCCTGTGGCTACACACATGCTCCAGATACTATCCTACACACACACACACACACACACAAATGCATGAATACAGTTAAAAATTTTAAGGGATCTCTGCTCTAAGAGAAAGAAAGCAAGCTTTATGAGCATGTCCCACAAAAGATTGGTCTAATGATAATATCTACATTTATTGTGTTATTATTGTCTACCTGTTTAAGATTTTGATACTGTATTATATGTTTGCGCTTTGGATTCTCAGTCTGTCAAATGTCAATGTTTTTCTTGAAGGCACCTGTGAATTTGTTTTGGAACTCCCAAGTTTGAAAATATCTCCTTCAGTTACCGATTTAGATTTTCAGTGTAAACTTACTTTACTTATCGGGTTCATCCTTTCTCCTCTGTTTGTCTCAACCTCTGAGCCCCGCCCACTCGAATTCAACTTGTTAGAATAATGAAGCCAGCGTCACACAGAACTGTTCTGTTTTCAGTTCTACAGAACTACCTACATCTACCCCCAACCTAGCACATACGTGGATCCAAGTGGAAAAGCTACATTTGAGGATAATGTTTCAGCAAGAATTAGCTTGTTTGAATTAGTAATGTTTATGTGCTGCAACCACTTTTCATCAGACTATTTTAACAAGGTGGTCCAGTTCAAAGCTGGAGTGAAGAAACTGAGTCCTGAAGAAGGATCAGTTCCAAATATACTGAACTTCAGTATTTGAGAAATAATTCAGCTAATTCTTTTTTTTATAATTAATTTTTAAATTAAGCAGTTGCGTAAAGATCTTATATGTCAAGTCAAGTCAAATTTATTTGTACAGCATATTTCATGTACGAAACAATTCAAAGTGCCTTACATAAAATAAGAGCATTACAGTGGGGAGTGGAAGAAGCATTAAAAATACGTAAAATAATATAAAGAGAAACAAATAAAAAATTAGAATTAATTAAAATGATTAAAAACAAGCAACAGTCTAGATAACTTAAAAGATATCGTGCAGATTTCATGCATAGACACATGAGAACAGAAATGTTTTTAACCTGGATTTAAAAATGTCTCCATTGGTTGAAAGTTTAATCTCCACTGGCAGTTTGTTCCACTTGTTTGCAGCAGAACAGCTAAATGCTGCTTCTCCATGTTTAGTCTGGACTCTGGACTGGACCAGCTGGCCTGAGTCCTTGGATCTAAGAGCTCTGCTGGCTTTATATTCTCTGAACATATCACAGATGTAAACCATCAACAGGCTTTTAAAATCTATTCTGTGACTGACTGGAAGCCAGAGTAAAGATTTTAAAGCTGCTGTGATGTGTTCAGATCTCTTAGTCCGGGTTAAAACTCCAGCAGCAGCGTTCTGGATGAGCTGCAGATGTTTAATGCTCTTTTTGGGAAGTCCAGTTAAAAGAGCATTACAGTAATGGAGTCTACTGGAGATGAATGCATGGATGAATTTCTCCTGGTCTTTTTGGGAGAGGAAACCTTTAATTCTGTTGATGTTTCTGAGATGGTAAAAAGCTGCCTTGGTGACAGCTTTGATGTGGCTGCTGAAAGTCAGATCTGAGTCTATCAACACTCCGAGGTTACCAACTTGGTCAGTGATTGTAAGGTCCCGATTTACCAATGCTGACCCTCTTCTCTTTGCTACCAAACAGAATGCATTAATATGAGAATTAAAGCTGCAGTCGGAACTTTTTTTTAGTCATATGCTGGATTTGTTCAGCTATCTGGGAGCCCTGCATTCAGAAATGTTGTGGGTGCAATAGACGGTAGCCACATTAGAATCAAGCCACCAACAATGCACCGAATTGACTACCTTAACTACAAAGGCTTTTATTCGATCAACATGCAGGCAATTTGTGATTCCACTGGAAGATTCCTGGACATCTTTGTTGGTTACCCGGGTTCCGTTCATGACACGAGGGTCATGAAAAACAGCACCTGCTACAAGGCGAGGCGGTACCCTCCACCAGGCTACGTTCTCCTTGGGGATGGTGGCTACCCATGTTTAGACACACCCATCAGCCTCATGCCTCCGTACAAGGAACCAGTCAGTGGACCAATACAGGGCCGCTACAACTACTACCATGCCAAGGGTCGTAGTATAATTGAGCGAGCCTTTGGGGTAATGAAGACCAGGTGGCGATGTACCCTTTTCAAGGCACTGGAAGTGAGGCCAGTATTTGCTCCTCAGGTTATTGCATCCTGTGCATTTCTCCCCAATGTGTGTCTGGACAATGGGGACCTGCTTGAGCCAGATGAGGATGTGGCAGAGGACAACATGGATCCCCAACCTCCCCGAGAGGCCCTAGCAGTTAATGAGGCGAGTGGAAATGCAATGCGGGACAGATTGGCAGCCCTGGTGTCACAGTATTGATCTGCAATGCATTTAAGTTTTGGTGGCTTTTTTATTACTGCCTTTTTTTTTTTTTTATATATTTTTTATGCTGGGCCTGGAACACGGGACATATTAGCAGCCCAGGTCTCACTGTAGAGCTGTGCGATGTATATTTTTTTTGTGACTTAAATGCTGAACTGTTAAGATGTTAATTTTTGGTTTGAGAATGTAACCCAATTTTTTTTTTATCCCTTTTGTAATAAATCTCTTCATACCAATATCCGTTCCAGTCGTTCATATGATGTTGGTGTGATAATCATGCTCACAAACCTTTTGTCTTTAAATTATTTTATTAGGTATAGTGCAAATAAAAGCTTAAAGTGTCTGGTTGTGCAAATATGGAATGAAAACAACATAAAAAGAATAAAATAACAATATAAACGGGCAACAGTGCAATCATGGAAGATGGTGGGGAGAACGAGATGATGGTGGGGTGACCGAAGCAGGAACGGAGAAGGTGCATGGCACATCGACGGTGCTGGGCTCAGTGATGTTCTGGGGGGACAAGACATGACATTATAGCATGCACTTTCATCCATTGTAAAAAAAATAAAAAAAGGTGTTTCAGAATGCGGTAGTGGTGGCTGTATGTACAATAGGTGCAGGGGGCATCAACTCACATTAAAGTTTCTCAATCATGCGCTCAAACAGAGCTAAGAAGCGCTCGGTCTTCTGCTCTGTTTGTTCGTGGCGCTGCTGCTCCTTAAGGCTCTCCTGAAGCAGGAAGTCCAGTACAGGATTGGACTTCCTGCTCCTTTTTGGGGATGGTGATGGTGATGGGGATGGTGGAGAACGACAACACGACGGTGAGGTGACCGCAGCAGGCATGGCTGAGGTGCTGGGCTCAGCATCGTTCTGGGGGAACAAGACACAACATGACATTATAGCATGCACTTTCATCCATTGACAAAAAAGGTGTTACAGAATTAGGTAGTGGTGGCTGTGTGTACAATACATGTATGTATTTTTAAAAAACATACCATGCACATTCATTATTAAAGACCAATAGATACATAAATAATACATGGCTGTATGTTTACCAAAGCATACAAACATACATCCTCCTCTGCACATGCCTCCACCAAGAGCGGAGGGTCCATCACTGGTCTTGCTCCCAGCACCGCGTGCATAGCCTCATAATACTGCCACGTCGTGGCGGTCTCCTGGCCATCCTCAGTTCCACCCCCAGTGGAGGGAGTTCTCAGCTGCTGCAGGAAGCAAAACAATTAAAACTCAATGGCAATTATAAATGCATTTCATTGCTCACTGACGATATTTCAAGAGCACACAGTATTCATCTACTTAATTGATTTGATTTGATTTGAGAGACTTTATTAATCCCCAATGGGGAAATTAAAATACTTAAAGGACATTACTTCCTGTCTACCTTGTATTTCTTTTTCAGATTCTCCCATTTTTTGGAGACCTGTTGGGAGGACACCTTCCCCTGCAACCCCAGCTCCTTTATCAGCTTCCTGTGTTGTAAATACGAGGGATAACGTCAGTTAACGCCTTAAATGCACTAAAACAAAACATTGTGAGCGACCTATGACCTAAAATAAATTACTCACTCCCACTGTTGTTTGGCCGACGCTTTCGACCTCAGAAAGCAGGTTTCATTTTCGGCGCAAAACTCAATAAGGGCTTTTGTTTCAGCTGGAGTCCCTGTGAATCACAGTCACGTTGAATACTTGTGATAATAGGTAGCGAAATGACGCTCAAATGACGCTCAAAATGAACTTCTCTATGGTTAACCAACTACATTGCTTGTAAATACTCGAGTTACAATTTCAAAAACGACAACTTTTTTGCGACTGTCGCAGCACATGCATTGACCGATTACTCCATAGTAATATCGACTTTTCCCATGTGCGTTTATAACAGAAAATAACTACACATTGCCACCATGTTAAACTCACACAACACACAAGTTATCACAACCTAAAACGGTTAAAACAGTTAAATTATGGCAAATAAATAGAGGAGCTTACATTTGTGTGGTGCTCTTGCTTCTTCCATTTTTAAAAGACTCGCGATCTCCCGGTAGTCGCGTTGTATTCTGGGAAATATATCATACCCCTTCGAACGGAGTCTGCCTGGCCGAAGCCCTCCGTTTCAAGGGCTACAACGTAGGGGTAGGGCTAAGGGGAAGGGCTTTGGAAGAGCATTGGGACAACACTACCCCTACACGTGAACGCGCAAAACGGAGGGGAAGGGGTGAGGGGTAGGGCCAAGGGGTGAATTGGGATTGGGCCTAAATGACCTGCGTAAATGATGAATCCCACTCGTGCGTATCTAAGTGCGAGTGCACGAGGATAGTAGATTTGCATACTCCACGCCCAAAATTATACCATATAAGGCAATGCTTCCTCGCTCCTGTGCCAGGAAGTGTTGAGTCATGAGAATGGCATCAAGGTGCAAAAAGAACAACTTTACGGGCTCTGAGACTGAAGTTCTGCTTCCAGAGATCCAAAAAAGAAAATCTGTCATTTTTAGCAGTGTCAGCAGTGGAATTACGGGACCTGCTAAAGCCACGAAATGGGAAGCAATTACGAGTGCTGTTAATACCATGTCACCGAAATAAAAAAATAAATGGTTTGATATGAAAATGGCTTAAAAAAAAACGTCTCGCCATGGGCAGGAACTCGATGACCGCAACTAAAGCCGTGCAATCAGTTGTTGCCTCATCATGATGGCACTTTGATGGGGTGGTCCATGAGGGGGGTCTGCTGGCACCACACCTTCTGGTCTGCCTGGGCTGGTTCAGGTTGTATGAGACCCTCGTTCATGGCAATATTGCGCAAATCTGGCATGCCTTCTCTGGGCTATAGAGCAGTTTGCCCCCCGCTGTATGGAGACACACCCACCTGGCCTTCAGCTCAGTGCGCTCCACGACAGCACGGGTGCTTTGATGCGTATATGTGTCTCGTGCTCCAATTATGATTGGCAGTCCAGCCAATTTGTACTTGTTGGACAGCGGTGTATGGGAATTTGATGTACCATAGGTGATAAACTGATGAGAGTTTTGATTACCAAGGGGAGCGCACGACTCACAGAGGACTGGGACACCCCCGATCTGTCTCCAATCTCCCTCTGAAAGGTTCCAGTGGCCAAAAATCCAAGGGTGGTGAGGACCTGGGCGTGTGGTGGAATTGGGTTTGATCAGCGTGTTTCTATCTGGAGTTGTGGCTCTAGCAAGCTGCATATTTGCAGCAGCACAGTCTTTGGGAATCTTAATTGCGATGTCAGCCATTCGTCTGTCTCCACATGGGTATCTACACGGTCTCTTCCAAGAGCCTGACGCGCTAAGGCATCCAAAAGTAGGAAGTCAGCCGCTGGTTACACTTCCCATTGACCTTGTTATATACAGATTCAAATGAACCTTCAATTAGTGCATAATTTAAGTCAAACAGAATAATGTCAGCATAATTATGGGGTATAATATATATATTTATTTATGTTTTCTTCAAAGTAATTAAATATAAAATCCATTAGTCAAGCAAACTTGATTGGAATAACAGCGGAGTATTTTAGGAAACTCCTACGACAGGTCTGGATCACTCGTAAATTCTGTTCGTACTTGAAAGAAAACGTAAAATACGAAAAGATTGGTGAATGCGCAAATTCTCTTAAATCACTCGTACACACAATTTAAGAACAAATCTGTGCGTACGAACGGTTCTTGCATGAGGCCCAATATTATCATCAGAGCTTCGGTTGGGTTTCACAGTGACTGCAGTAGTAAACTGACAAGGATTCTTCCAATCTCTTTGAGTAAGTCTGCATTTCTTCTGTGGAATAACCTTCCAGAGGTGGTTATATTGGATTCTAGAGCTGTTAAGAGTATTGGCGCAGAGTTTGGACAGAGACAGTTCATGGACTATTTCAAAGCCAACCTGTTGGGTCGAGTGCATGCTCCTGACAGGAGCCTGAAAATGTATGCTTGTGACATGGTAATGGTGGCATTCTTTGACAATGGAGATGTGGCACAGTGAAATTTTGACACTTTCTCCCTGGCATGGATCTTGCTTTAAAAGTTAAGAGCTGACTATAGCAGAATGGCACACATGCCACTAGGGGGAAGGCATCCAACCCAAAAATATTGAACATAAAATAAGTCTTTATGCTGATGATGTATTACTTTTCCTTCAGAACTCACAGACATCTCTCACTCACATGATCACACTCATGAATAAATTCTCAGCACTTTCTGACTACTCTATCAACTGGTCTAAGACCACAGTTCTTCCTACTAATTGTAGTTTCCAGAATATACCTGCTATTACTTTAGAGTCAGGAAATATTAGATATTTAGGCATAAACATTTCCTCCAGGCTTTCAGAGCTAACAAAGCTAAATTATGTTCAGCTTATAAAGACAGTAGAGAACGACCTCACTCGTTGGAAGTCATTACCCATATCACTTATGGGGAGAGTCGCTACCATTAAAATGATGGTATTACCAAAAGTATACTACTTGTTTTCAATGATCCCCATAAAACCATCCGTTACTTGGTTTAAGTCACTAGATTCATGCATCTCCACATTTCTGTGGAAAAACAAACCACCACGTATTAAACTAAAAACTCTACAGAAGACCAAGGACAGTGGTGGGTTAGATTTACCTCATTTTCAGCACTATTTCTTAGCCAATAGGTTACAATATATATCAAAATGGTTTAAACCTAGCCCACTAGATGAACCATGGATAAATATAGAACAAGCATTGTGTGATAACCTGGAAATCTTTGACCTGTCCAAACATAAAACATGACAAATGTTTGAAAAGCATTAACATCAGCACCTCTCTGACAGCCTGGTGGGAATTTCTTACAATTACAAAGTCCTCACTTCTCCTGTGTAAACTTACACCCATCTGGAACAATCCTGACATCCTGCAAAACAAAAAAAATGCTAAACTTTACTCTATGGAAGAACAAAGGAATAAAACATCTGGAACATATTATCCAAAATGGAAATTTTATTTAAGTTGATGCGCTCATATCCCAACATGGGATCAGCAGCAATAATAACTAAGAAATATATCTTCCACCAACTGGACTTACAGCTTCCTATTAGGGTAGCAGAATTTTTAAGCATCTGCACACCAAAACTGCTATCAAAAATATATAAATTATTGGAGGGGGCGCTCGTGTGCTGTAATGGAGTAAACGTGTTTTTCCTTAGCTCCGTGCCGCTACCTCCATTTTCTTAAAGCAATACTATGTAACATTTCTACCTTAAAATAACAGTTTGAAAAAAATTGTGCGGCTAGAATGAGTTTTAATATTACGATTGGCCTGTCTCCTATGCCCTTCGGGGGTCTGAGTTGGAAAAACTGCGTGCGCTGTGTAACTTTGCTGGACCGGCCCGGGAGCTGAGCAGAAGTACTTCGACTTGCTTTCTGGCACACCTACCGCAAAAACAATAGACCCCTCTCACGCTCCCAGGTATAAGGCTAAGCTAGCGCAACATTGTCAGTACGATCATCATGGCAGAGGCACCGAAGAAACAGAAGAAGACGTTGACTGATGAAGCAAGGAAGAGAAAGAGATTTACGACAGTGTCTTAACCGTACATTACCTCCAAGCCTGTAGGGGGAGCTCCATAATGGGCTTTTTGAGAAGTTACATAGTATTGCTTTAAACTACTGCACCTGAATATTATCTTTTTCGCTGCCCTGTCGCCGTCCTGCATCGTAATCGGTTGCACTTTGTTTTTACACTATGTCTAAGAAGGACGAAGGTAAAAAGATGACATCCCAGGCGAGCCCATCTGCTGCTAACACCGATGCTATATTAGCCGCTATCGCTAGCCATGGCGTCGAGCTCGTCAAGATTTGCACGCTTGTGGATGACCTGAAGAAGTCGATGGAGGGGCGCCTTGACTCAATCGAAGCATGCCTATCTACTCTTCAAAAAGAACACCGCGAAGCTGAGCACCGCCTGGACGACATGGATGAGGCTCTCTCCGCCACCGATAGCCGCATCGCGGTGCTGGAGGCCACATGCCGGGATTTATCGACGGTTAACGGGCTCCTCAAAGCTAAAGTGAATGACTTGGAGGGCTGCTCTCGTAGGCTTAACGTCAGGATAGTGGGCATTAAAGAGGGAGAAGAAAACGGTCGCCCAACTGAGTTTGTCTCACGGCTGATACCTGAGCTTCGTGGCCGGGATAACTTCACCAAGCCCGTCAAAATCGATCAGGCCCACCGCAGCCTGAGGCCGAAGCCACTTGCTAACGAACGATCGCGGATCATCATTGCAAGAATCCATAACGACAGCGACCTGGTCAGTATCTTCCGGCTCAGCCGCCAACAAGCCCCGCTACAGTACCAAGGTGAGAGGGTCTCCATATTCCCCGACTACACGGCTGAGGTATCATCCCTGCGCCAGGCCTTTGGCGCCGTGAGGAAGAGGCTTATTAATGCAGGCGCTAAGTGCTCCCTTCGTTTTCCAGCCAAACTCAAAGTTGTTCACAGCAACTAAGTGAAAATCTTCGACTCACCAGCTGACGCTGAACAGTTTGCCATCTCACTTGTTGATAAAACATGACCAATAAAGCTTCCCATATAGATGTATATACTCTGCATTTAATGTAGTTTCACAACTGATGCTGTGGTTTAGCATTTTGTCATTCTTAATGTTTAAGTGTCTCTGCATTTTAACTCTCAGCCCGGGAGTGAAATATGTCACTGGGTTCTTTTTTCCCCTATTTTTCATGGTGTAGATACCCAACCGGGATTTTTATTTTTTTAATCCATTACTTAAAGTGTTTAGCCCAACCTTGTTTACCCCGGTACGATTATGATCCATTTTTCTTTTCTATGATTGATCTACCTATGTTTCACTCCCTCAAACATTTCAAGTATGGGCTTAAGCGACTTTTTGTTATAACTATGCTCCATTAGGTGCACCTTTCTGTTATTAATCTATATTTTGGAGGTGCTCACTGTGCTCTTAGTATAAGCAAGTTTATTTCCGTGCGGTTTAGCCGTCTCTGTTACCCGGCAGCCTCCACGATGGACAAAGGGTTCTGCCGCTTAGTTCTTGTTGCGGCTTTTGGCGTGTTCTGGGGTTTTTTGTTTTTGTTTTTTGTGTGTATTAAACTGCCAGTTTCTTGTCATGTCAGCCTTTATTTTCTGTCCTTCTGTTTCCTAAATGCAGGATAGTCACCTCGCCAGGCAGGGAATGAGTCCTATTACTTTTACTTCCTGGAATTGTAGAGGTCTTGGCAAGGCACTTAAGAGGGGGAAAGTACTCTCGCATTTAAAATCCTTGTCATCTGATATAATTTTTTTGCAGGAGACCCATATTCAACCTACAGAGCAGAGGCGTTTGAGATCTTTATGGGTGTCACAAGTATACCAATCTGCTTTCTCATCTAAGGCGAGAGGGGTTGCCATCCTTATCCGCAAAACTATCCCGTTTGTATTCAATTCCATAACAATGGACACAGGTGGGAGATATGTCCTTGTTACTGGTGCAATCAATTATTTTCCATTAGCTCTTTTAAACATTTATGTCTGCCCTGATTTTTTCAGTAAGGTTTTCAATCTTTGTGCAGAATACAATACTCATAATATAATCATTGGGGGCGATTTTAATTGCTATTTTGACCCTCATTTGGATAGGTCTTCCAAAAAAGCTGCCCCAACGTTTAAATCTGTGCGAGTCCTCAATGATTTGGTGAAATCGCTCGATTTAGTTGATATTTGGAGGCTTCAGCACCCCCTTGAGAGGCAATACTCTTTCTTTTCTCCTGTACATGTACTTTTACCAGTATTGACCACTTCTTAGTAGACTCTAAACTAATCTCGCACACACTCAGTTCAACATACCATAGTATATTAGTGTTGGATCATGCTCCTCTTTCAATTCAAATTAATTTCAACCTCCACACACCTTCATACAACTGGAAATTGAATCCCTCTCTAAACTCTGATAAAGCATTTCATGACTTTATTTCTGCTAAGATTTCAGAATTCCTGCTTACTAATGATAACGGGGCAGTCTCTGACTTAGTTTTATGGGAGTCATTTAAGGTAGTACTACAGGGTTATATCATCTCATATCAATCGTCCATTAAAAGGTCCCGGCTGAGGCTTCTTGCAGCTATTGAGGCTGACTTGGCAGCATTGGAGGACACTTATCGCAATACAAATGATGTTGGCGCCATCCTGAAGATAAAGTACGACCATAACCAGATGTTGGGAGGACAGGTTGGAAATTATATACACAAACTTCAGCAAAAGCACTTTGAGCTAGGAGATAAGCCTGACAAATTACTTGCTAGGCAGTTAAAAGGCATACAGGCTGACAGGGCAATACACAAAATTTCCTCTGCCACTGGACAATTGATAACTGATCCCAAACTTATTAATGACAGATTTTTAGATTTTTTCAGTCAGCTGTATACCTCCAAATCTAACCCCACTGACTGACCTTGATAATTTTTTTAACTCTTTGAACATTCCAACTCTTAATGAAGCCGCTAAGCTTGAATTGGATTCTGACCTCACACTAGAGGAAATAAAAACGGCCATTCGCTCCTTTCCCAACGGTAAAGCTTGTGGCCCTGATGGCTTTGGAATAGAATTTTATAAAAAACATATTGATATAATTGCCCCTCTTCTTCTTCGAATGATAAATTGCTCTGTGAAAGATGGAATCTTTCCCAGTAGCGTGTATGATGCTCATATTTGCCTTCTCCTTAAAAAAGACAGGGACAGCACTAATGTTGGGTCTTACCGCCCTTTAAGCCTCCTAGACAGCGACCAAAAGATTGTTGCAAAAGTTTTGACTTGCCAATTAAATGAACATGTTGGCACATTAATCCACCCTGATCAGACAGGCTTTATCCCAGATAGGTTCGCCTTCTCCAATACCAGTCGTCTGCTAAATGCTATGTATTCCACCAATCTATCGCACTCTGCTGCTATTTCATTAGATGCTAAACAAGCGTTTGACCAAATTGAATGGAGATACATGTTTGAGACACTCAAAAAGTTTGGTTTTGGTGATAAATTCATGACTCTTTTAAAAATGCTTTATGCATGCCCCAAGTCCACGGTCTTGACTAACCATGACAGAAGTCCGCCTCTCTCATTGCATCGCGGAACTAGACAGGGATGCAGCCTCTCCCCTTTGCTCTTTGCACTCGCTCTAGAGCCTCTGGCTATCTCCATTAGATCTTGTCCTCAGATTACTGGCATCGGGCGTGGAGCATCTCATAGTTCCATTGGTCTGTACGCAGATGACGTAATTCTGACTTTGTCGGGTGTTAGGGTGTCCCTCACTCCACTTTTAAATCTTATAAAGAATTTCGGACAGCTCTCTGGCTTTACCATTAATTGGGAGAAGAGTGTGTTTATGCCTCTGTCTGATGGGCCCAAACCTGTCTTTCTCGACAACTTACCGTTTAAAGTCTCCACAGAGTACTTTGTCTATCTTGGGATCAACATTACCAGGAATCCAAAGCTTCTTTTTAAGTTAAACTATTCTGCCCTGATTGGTAAACTCAAAATTATGATAGACAAATGGAAACTTCTTCCTCTCTCATTAATTGGTCTGGTCAATATTGTCAAGATGGTAGTTCTCCCAAAATTTATGTATCTTTTCCAAAACATACCCAAATATCTCACAGCCTCTTCCTTCAAGTTGATAGATTTCATCATTATTCCCTTTATTTGGGCTGATAAGCCTTCTCGTATCTCTAAGGCTCACCTACACAAACCCACAACCGAGAGAGGTCTCAGCCTCCCTGTCTTTCGCCATTACTATTGGGCCTGTAATGCCAGAGCATTGGTTTTTTGGAGTCACCCTGCTGCTGCTGCCGAGCAGAGAGATTCCCTCTGCCCCAATTGGCCTGTAATAGAGACTCGGGCAGCTTCAGTGCACGGGGGTGCCTCCCTAGCGGCCATCCTATTCTCAAAACTAAATCTCCCTTTTAGATGTTTTAAGGATGATTTTGTAATGCTTAATACATTGAAGATTCTGAAAAGGGTGTGTTAAATCTCCCCGGACTGTTTACCTACGCCCCTATTTGTCAGAACCCTTGTTTTAAACTAGGCACAATGGATGCTGCTTTTGTACAGTGGTCCAACAAAGGCTTGACTGCCATCATACATCTTTACATTAACGACCACTTTGCGTCTTTTGCTCAGTTGCAGGCAAAATTCGGTCTCCCTTCCAGCCATTTTTTCCGATACTTGCAAGTCGATCCCTCACTTTGAAACTTTGCCTGAGCAATACATCTTTTATGACCTAATGTCCAAACCTCCCACCTCTAAACGCTTGATCTCTCAATTTGTTAACCTTTTTAGTTTGGCAGCCCCTTCCCTCCATATTAAAAGACCAAACTGAACAGGAAGTTTCCCTCTGTTTCTGCTACCTGTGATAAATACAAATTTGACGATGGGACTCTGGTCACCTTTTCTGGTCTTGCCCTAAGCTTCGGAGTTTTTGGGATGACATTTTCCACTTATACAGTGTTATATACAATAAACAGTTGATCCCTGACAGTCTTCTGATTCTGTTTCTTGTATTTATCTGGAAGAAATTCGATATTCTCTGTCAGACACTCATCACAAGTTCCTTGAAGTCTGGGGACCCTTTATTGAGTATATTAGAAACAACAGGCATCATGCTCCGGACTAGCAACACTGGACACTATTACTCTGTCTCATTCTTTTCTGTACTGTCTGCATTGTGCAGCTAATAATCTCCTCTACCTATGTCTTTACCTGGTCCTGGCTCTTTGACTCTTTCTCGGACTTTAAAATCCATCCCTGTTCCTTTGATTTGTATGCACTGATATGCACAACTGTAACCTTTGCATGTCTATATTCCTGTGGGCTGACAGTTTTTTGTTTTTTTTTGTATATCTTTTTGTGTTTTATATGTGGTTTATACCTGAAACACTTTATAAATGAAGTGTTAAAAAAATGGCAGCTGCCCTGGTGACACCTGAAAAAAAATAAAATAAATAATAATAAAATATATATATATATATTATTGTCCAAGATAGATGACACAATTTCTCTACCATCCTTAAAATGGGAGGCAGATCTATCCATCAGTTCTAATCATAACTTCTAGCTACAAATATGTTTAAACACCTTCAGAATGACTAAATTTTTTTCTTCTAATTTGCAGCTCATA
Organism: Odontesthes bonariensis; assembly: GCF_027942865.1. Classification (NCBI taxonomy): domain Eukaryota; kingdom Metazoa; phylum Chordata; class Actinopteri; order Atheriniformes; family Atherinopsidae; genus Odontesthes; species Odontesthes bonariensis. Next base: position 529,213 of record NC_134506.1, read on the forward strand.
CAATACAAAATTCTTCACAGAACACATAATACAGAACAAAGGATGTTCAGGATGGGTCTTACACACTTAAACATCTGCTCACATTGCACAGATAACACACCTGATGATTATGTACACGCTTTGTGGCCCTGGGTGGTGGCCCTACACACTGAGAATGATTCATGTGAGACTTGTGCCATGTATTTTGCATGTTAATTCACACACGTGCATTCATTCACCCAGTCACATGCTTGCTGTGCGGTTGCTGTGTTGTCCTGTGGTTTCGAGCCATCCGTATCCACAGTTATGTTATATATGCTTGCTGCTGGTGTCATTGCTGCTTGTGTTTTTTTTTTTTTTCTCTGTTCGCTTACAGGTGCTCCTGATGGTTCTCCGCCTGGTTTCCCCACAGAGGCCGTAGGATGTTTTCTGTTTGATTTCTACAGATATAGCAGTTAGTTGTCTGGTATTGTCTTGTTTTTTTTTATTGTTTTCTCTGATTGTTTCTTTCTATTTCTGTCTCGTTTCTTTTTCTTTGTTCTCTCTCTTTTCCTGTCCCCCTGTCAGGTTCGGCACTATTACATGTAAAGTACTGTGACAAAAGTAAATAAATAAATAAATAAAGCTTCCCTTGGCAAAGCAAATGTGTTTGGCATGAAACGGTATTCAGATTACTATTATTAGTCATCCCGAAAACAAAGAGAGATCTTAGAGGGGACCGTGCCTTCTCAGTCCAAAATTGTGGAATGAACTTCCTCTTTTTAAGTTATTGAAGTTCTATTATTGAAGTGCCTTAAAGGAGAACTCCGGGGCATTTGAAGCGCATTTCCATTGCTAGAGGTTGTCAAATACTGATAGTAGGACACAAACAGGTGCAAATCTGCGCTCCCTGATATTACTGGGCATGTATTGTTGTAATGTTTTAAATACTTGAACGCAGTTTTTCTAGAGAATATAATTGTTTTGTATATGGGATTATCGTCCATCGACTCTTTTGGGCTTTCACATGCGCCAGGCTACAACCAGCCGGTGAGTTACATGCTGTTTATAAAGTTGTTTTGTAACGTCCCCATGCCAGTAATGTGAGAACCATGCATATGGTTTTGATGGTAAGGCTTGTGACTTTATTGTCGGATGGTTTATAAAGTGGTGTGACGTTTCTGCAGTGTGCAAGTTGTTGTTTTACGTGGAAGGGTTAGCGCTTGCCCCTAGCCACCACGTATTAGCCTCGCATGACAGGCTGAGCGAACAGCGCGATCTCCACACAGGGAGCGCCGATTTGCACCTGTTTGTCGTATTTTTAGTGATTATAGGACTGTTTAGGTGAGTTTGTCTGCTGAATCTGCTAGTGTGTCTTGTTCTGCCTCCACCTCTGGCACCCTCTATACTTTCATTACCCCCTACCCGAACCAGGGTTTGAATCCCATTCCCGCTTATCTTACCTCTTTTATTTCTCCCCCTACCCGAACCAGGGTTTGCATCCCCACCCCGCTGTGACTGGTGTGCAGTTGGTGAGAGGCTGAGGTAGCTTGTGGCTGTAAAAGATGGTTCTATATATGGATCTATATAGGGAGTATAGGGAATTACTCACTGAGTCTGGTCCTTTATTTATTTATTTATTTTCGTTAGCACAAGTTTCTTGTGTTTACCTTGAATAGGGATGGCTCAGGTGATCCTGAAACATCCCATAGTTAAGCTGCTATAGGCCTAGACTGCTGGGGGGCCTTATCTGTCACACCTTTCCTCACTTTACTCTCTTTATGTATATGTGACATTATTGTGGTCATTAACTCGTGTTTCCCTGTTCCAACAGATATCCTTTGAATGGTGTTACAGTGCCGCCGCCGCTGCGGCCCTCCCCCCCCCCCCCCTTTCTGTCTTCTCAAACCCCAGCTGGTCGAGGCGGATGGCCACCCTTCCTGAGTCTGGTTCTGCCAGAGGTTTCTTCCTGTTAAAAGGGAGTCGTTTCTCTCCACAGTCGCCTCAGGCACGCCGCTCAGGCCGGGAGATTGGACCGAAAAAACAAAAAGTTTTCAGTGCAATCTGTTGGTTTTCTTAGCTAGGAAATTGTTTTTGAATTGGCTCTATATGAACGAATTGGATTATTTTATGAATTATGATTATTATTAATTAATTGAATTCCAATTGGCTTGAATTGGACTTACTATCTAAGTGCCTTGAGATGACATTTGTTGTATTTGGCGCTATATAAATAAAAATGAATTGAATTGAATTGAATTGTTTGTGTCCTACTATCAGTATTTGACAACCTCTAGCAATGGAAACGCGCTTCAAATGCCCCGGAGTTCTCCTTTAAGATGATATTTGTTATGATTTGGCGCTATATAAATCAGGGATGCAAACGGCGCGCCTTTTGGCGGATGCCGCCTTTTTCACGGCTGTCTGGGGGACTTGTGTGAATCGTGCAGATCCGATGAGTTTTTTTTGGGGGGGGGGGGTTGAAATGTCTGATTATAATTTCATCAAAGTTAATTCTGTATTAAAATGACTAAATAAACACATAGCCTACCGTTACAGTTCATGAAACCTAGGAAGTGTTAGACAACACTAAATCAAAAAGCTGCGCACGTAAAAATCCCATTGGCTGCGCACCATTATCTGACTGCTACGGGGCTGCCCTTCACTGCAATCACTGCAAGGATTTACATCTATCAGTCCAGAACGGTCCTACTCGAATTTCGTTCTGATAACTGTCCTTCCCCAGTGGAACTGTTTCAGTCTGCATTCGCACATGAGTCGGGACTGATGCGCCGCGCGTAGCCGTCTGCGTCAGTGACGTGTTAGCCGTTAGCCGTTTAGCGCCACATTCAACAACAAAACAACCCGGTAAAAGTAAGGAGAGAAGAAAAAACACCACAAAGAAGCTAATATGGAGAGCTGGGAGGCCACCGTGTTCATGGTCTGCATGATGGTGATATTAATCATGGACGATCACAACAGGCGTCTAACATGGAGGCTGGAAGAGCTCACAGAGAGAGTCAGGAGACGATACTTTTTCATTTCATGAAGGAAGAAAGGAGAGCAGAGCGCTGCAGACAAAGGAGACAACGTGTAATTTTAACTTATTAAACACCCACCGGTTGTCTCCGTGTCGTATGATGAAACATTTCAGCCGTGATAGCATGACATGGGGCGTAGCTACCGACCACCACACACCTCCGTCAGATGCGTTCTATAGAACCATGAAAAGACCCGACCTCAGACTGAGAAAGGGGCAGAGTGAAGTGAACTATTTTGCACTCTGTTATGTTATGATACTGTCAGGTCTAGGGTACCACTGTGGCTAATATATGCACCTTTTCATTTGCAGAATGAGAGAATTTGATGAGAGTGAGGGACTAGCCGTTAAGAAAGTGGATGAGGGTTGCAAAACGAAGTGGAACTGGTCTTGGTTACAGGTTGAAACTGAGATTGAGGTCAAGACAGCCAAACACAAGTTCAAAACATCAGACTTTTTCAAAAAAACTGAAAAAAGGGGACATGCCAAATGTACTCTCTGCATGAAAGAGATTAATTATGGTAACAAGGGAGTGCATGCTCTGTTGAATCACTGCCAGAATGCTATACACACAGAGAGAGTGGCTACCATCATATCTACCCAAAGTGTGGCCCAGCTCCTCTGTCAAGACAAGCCAGCTACAAGCCAAAGTTAGCCCCCAGCAGACAGAATAAGGGAAAGTGTAGAGCTTCCAATTCCAATGTGTAATCGTATTGCCAATGCAGAGGTGAGTGTGTGTATGTGTGTTGAAGACTAGTTATGGGTAAACAAAATTAACAAGAAGTTTACTGGACATGATGAGGACAGGACACTCTGAAAGCAAATGAAGAGATGGTAACTTTCTATGTAAACTATGTTATAATTGCATCACCTCTGAAAATGTCAGTAGGTTACTGCAAATGGATATAGATGACTTTAAAATGAAAACCAATTGAGTAATATGCATTTCTATTTTTTCTCTATAGGCAATGGTCCTGGCAGTTATTGCTGAGCATTCTCTTCCCCTCAAAATCGCACCTGTGTTGGTTGAGCTTAGCCAAAGCCTAGCTGCAGACAAGGCAGCACTAACCCAGTTGAAGCTATCCCGTACTGCAGCTTCTTATAAAATGATTTATGGTTTGGGCCAATCATTTTCTGAGAAAACCTTCGCCAATCTGCGTGCCTACCCATTCTCTCTGAACATTGATGAGAGTACATCTAATAGCTATAAGAAGGTCCTTTCCATGCTTGTCAGCTATTTTAACCCAGAACTAAATGAGGTTGTTGTAGAACACCTGGGTTCTCTTGAAGTCATAAAAGTCAGTGCAGCGAATTTGGAGAGGGTTATATGTGATTTTTTCCAGGAAAATAACATTCCCTGGTCAAACCTTATCAGCATAATGCTCGATTCATGTAATGTGATGCGTGGAAGCAAGTCAGGACTAGAGACAAGGATATGCCAAAATCACTGCCCCACTCTTCTAGATGTGGATGGGGACTCATGTCATCATGTCCACAATGCGGCAAAGAAATTTGCTGCTCCATTCTCATACTTCTTGGAGGCCCTCTTCACAGACATCCATACAGATCATCAGTGGGCATCAGATCAGGTATCTGAACATGCATTTATATCTATCTTTCTTTCTTTCTTTCTTTCTTTCTTGCTGAAAAAATGTGTTGAGTCTAACTGGATTATTAATTGTTTTGGTTTTGCTATTAGTTTAAGATGATATGTCTTAACTTGCAGTTGGATTACTTGAAGATGATTTGCGAGTTCTTGGATGTACCTTTCACAAATCCCCCAAGATTTATCTCCCATCGCTGGCTGTCAGCATATGATGTTGGACTTTGGACCAAAAAAATGCTCCCAGCACTAAGGATACTTTACTATGGTTTCATGAAGACACAGGACCAAGAAGTGTACAAGGAGGTTCTACAAGACATGTACAGAGATGATGAAGTGAGTGACCAGGTTCAAAGGAGGATTGAATTAATTCACAAGGATCTCTGCAAGAAGGGTATGTTTGTACCTAATGTATGTATGTGTGCATGTATGTAATGTAACCATGTCAAAGGAGCAAAAATGCTACCACAAATTATAGTGCTCTGTTGCAGTAAAATGATGTAGGCTATGTGTCTTATCTGCACGTGAGAGAACATCTGTAACTGCTGTATCAGTACAAGTACAAGTACAGTATTACTATTACTGCTATTACTGTTAATCTGTACCACATTGAAACCATACCATTGGTATATTGCACAAACTTTAAATCTGTATGTCCTGTTATCTATACATTATTTTTGAAGCAATGACTGGTCAGGGGAAGGCCCGAATTTGTCAGAAGATTTGGGTGGAAAGTAGAAAAGTGGACTTGCATCTTAGTGTCTACCTGGGTGTTCTCCCAATTTTGAAAGAGTATGTGATGGTCTTCCAAGTGAGTATTTTCCTATACAGTTTAATACAAGAAATCAACATAAAGAGGTTTCTGATATTTATAGAAAAACAGCAGCAAGTTCAGTGTGTTCTAAAGTGTTTTTTTTTTATGTTCATTAAAGGGAAGCAAAGCTCTGGTGCACAAGCAGCATGACAAGCAGCTTGAGGTGTTTGTCAACTTTTTGGCCTGTTTCATAAAGCCTGAGCACCTTAAGATGTCACCAATCAAATTGCTGGAATTGGATTTGGCCCAAAAAAACATTCACTCGCAGATTTACCTTGGGAAAGTGGCAGAAGACAGGGTTGCAGCCCACCCAAAGCATCCAGTTTGTATTTTAAATAACTTCACATTATTTTTGAATAATATTCTGGGACATGTTGCCATCTACTGATTAAAAATGAAAAAGCGTAATTATGAAAATTCATCATTGGACAAATAAAAATATTGTAATTTGAAAATTTACATCTAGTGTTTAATACATCTTTTACATCTTAATGTTATTTTGATTAAAGCTATGGTAGGTAATCCTAGAGAGCTAGCAAGAGAGCTAGCAAGATTCGAAAGTGTCCCCTCCTCTAAGCTCCCCTCCCCATTCCGTCAGTGCTTCATCCAAAGCCGGTAGAACCGCGTGCGCACACGGTGCAGGGAGCCGGCAGAGGGGGGCGTAGACAGAAAGCAGAGGCATCTGATTGGTTTTTTGTAGGCCTCCAATCCTGATCTCGGATTGGTCAGCTTTTTCTCAGTCCTGCAGCTGCCACAGAGGTCTGATTATTTTCGTCCCTTTTTCTAAATACATCTTGTATAGATTTCTCTCAGGATACACGGACCATTTCACCCAGTATTACAAAATGTGTTTTTGAACAGGATTACCAACCATGTCTTTAATTGATTAGAATGTTTAGACATTTTCCAATTCAGTGATGGTTTTTATGTCCTGCTTGATGCTACCATCCATGTTTAAATACATCATATGGGACAATTTTAATATAATCACCCATTTCATGATTGGAACATTTATGTAGTGGTGGTTAGGTCAGAATTCTGAAATCTTATTGTATTGTAGCAATGAAATTGGCAATATAAATTTGTGTTTTGTATGCTATGTGTTGCAGGAAATCTTGGCTTTCATTGAAAATGTTTCCAAGGCATACATTGCATGTGGGAAATACATGCAGGTCAAACTACCCCTCAAGAGCAAAACCCTGCAGACCTTGTCCTCAATTGATCCTGTGGTGAGGGGCCATTCACAGGCTGTTACCCAGCTGAAGGAGTTGGCCAATATCTTAAAGCACTTGGTGCCCACAGAATGTGACCCCAGCCTGGACATCTTGAGGTACAATGTGGACCCCAACCTGCCGAACTATCAAGATGGAGATGATATTGTGAAGTGGTGGGCCCATGTCTTCAGGCTGGAGAAGTATCCTGCCCTCACACTGGTCGTCAAAGGTGCCCTCTCCATCTTCCATGGGCCTTTAGTAGAGGCGTCTTTCAGCCTCATGGGTGATGTGATTGACAAAAAAAGTGCCAACATGAGGATAGCCACCTTCAGTGCAGTGCAAACTGTTAAATACACTCTTCGATCAAGGGGGAGGACCGGCATCACCATGTTCAAGAGGGAAGATGTCAAACTTGGGCCAGTGGATAAAACTGTCTGCCGCAACATCAGGGCAGCAGCGAAGAAGGATAAATCCCTCAGAGGGAAAATAATTGAGGAAAAGAAAAAGAGGCAGGCAGACTATGGCAGTAGAGCTTCCTGTGGAAGTGCTGAGAGGGCCAAGACCACTGCTCAAGCAGAAGAAAAGCAGGCATGGCTGAGACATGTCGCAAAGCAGAAAAATGCAGCAAGACGCAAGGCACTGGAGACACTGGCAATTGCAAAGAAGAAGAAGAAGTAGAGAGCAAGAAGAAATGTACTATACTGAAGGGACTGGCACAATAGTCTAATGAGTTCTATTTTTGAATAAAATTTATGTTTAATTTTCCAGCGTTGTCTCAGTATTCTTTACTTTTAAGAATTTCCAAGGAACTGGGACAGTGTATTTTCATATAAAGAACATTTTTGTGTGAATAGGGTGAGCCCTGGATGGCAGAGGTGGTGGCAAAATGTAATTATATGATATTTCCTGCGGGGGCGTGGGCTTCGATAATCTCACTCCTTTTTGACCATACCTCTGTTTGCATCCCTGATAAATAAAACTGAACTGAACTGAATCACTGGATGAGAATTCCGAGCTCACAGATTTGTCACAGAATTTTGACAAGCAGCCATATTGAATAAAGCAGGTTGTTTCTGCTCACTACCACTAAATTGGGGTAAAAGTATCATTTGGATTAAATACCCAAAATTAGGTGTTTTCCTTTTAAAATCTTTTGAGTAAACTGAAAAGGAAGAGAATTAAATAAAATGACATATCTGTGACAATCATTGGGTCATGTAGTTATGCAGAAGTGTTTCTATCTAAGAAACTAATTAACATTAACAAGAAAATATGTTTGTTTCAAATCTTTACTGAAGAAGATTCAGAGCAGAGAATTTGCCCTTCGAGAGTGACTGCTCGCTATCAGACTGAAAGGAGAGTGATGGAGGGCAGTGATTCAAACCGTTGAATTTCCAGTTGAGTCTAACTGAGCTTTATGACTCTCTCTAAATGTAACCCAAACTGCAGTCAGAGCTAAGCATTTTATATGGAGAATAATCTAATATGATCATTCAATTGCAATGAATTACATAATATAAGATGAAAAACATTGATCAACACTAATTAATAAATCAACACTTTGATTGTGTTGAGTGCAAAGTAAATTAGTTTAGGTTAATATGACTCTTCAGACCCATGGTGTAGTTTTTTCAGGGTTTTTTTCAGCTGTGCAGTTGCTTGTCCGGGATTGGCTGGACATCCTCTTCGGCTGTGCAATTACCCATCTGGGATTGGCTAGATTTCTCTTGCTCCATCTTATTCCTACTGCTGTTGCAAGGATTGGTCTTCTGTCAAGCGCGGCTAATATTATTGAAACATTAGTTACCGTAGTTCAGGGGGCAGTCTAAGCAGCTTGACCCCATGTACCATACACATTTGTCAGCTAATTGGAAACACTTGCTTTTGGAAGTTGCAGACTGCTGCAGACTGCTTCTCAGATTAGAGAAACTAACTGAAGCCACTTCCATTTTTTATTCAGCTGTTTGTTAAACGTTCTCATCAGATGGATTCCACTTGCTGATATATTTTGTCAAAGAAGATGAGTAGGGTGAGACAATCATACATATTTTGTGATAATCTTACATGATGATGAGGATGAGGAGTCAATGTTTTTGACCTGAAAATACAGCTTAAAAATTTCCAGAATTACTGACTTTATCTTGCAATATCTGGGTAGGGGCTTAAATGCAGTAGCAATATGCAGGATTGGTAAGATATAATAGGATGGAAGGTTTAGGAAAAGTATCTGGAGAGCACACACAATGGTGATTTAAAAATACTGCGTAGTATCTTTCACTTAGTTGTGTATGGGTAAGAGATGAGAGACTAAATTGTACTCTTCCTGCCATCAGTGGAATGTGATCTGAAGCCAAACTGTGGAAAGAGCCCAGGAAAACAACCCCATCTTTGTCTGAATCTTTCAGATTCAGGCCAGCCAGCTCACAACACACCAACACAGGGCATGTGATTATCATTGCATTGACATTAAATCCCCCCCCCCCAGCATATATAGCACAGTTTTAGCACCAATTTATAGATTGTAATTTAAAACAAGATATTCCTTTCTTCATAAATGCAAATAACTCATTAGTTTGACGTGTGGGTTTATTTTTAGGTAAATTAAGAGTCTGACAATAAAATATGTAAAACAGAGGAATCTTTAGTCAGCCACCAGAAAGGAATGAGTCAGCCATTCCTGGGCGGGTGCAGGGGTCACGTGTGCGAGGAATGTGTGTTGAGTATGTTAGATGAAATGTGAGAGGAATATGGAAACTGATCTGGATATGAATCTCTAAGTTTTCTTAGATCACCCTCTGTTGACTGTGTGATTCAAGGATAAAAAAAACAAAATGTGAACATAAGTTTGTCAACATTTAGAAAATCTAAAAGTTTGTATTTACAATATTAGATGCAAAATGATGGCGTAGAATAAACTCTGACTAGCCTACCTTAATGCTGAAGGACCTCCTTATCCTCCTTGTATTCTCCCCGAGTGTGGTGGTGTGATGCGGGGTATCTGTGTCACTGCCTCCTCCGTTCTGTGAGGAGAATTGCTGGGTCACCCCCCATTGTCTATTATGTGTATCTCCATACTCTGTGTGATCCTTGACAGTCACCTTCACCCGCCAGCTTTGACTCCGTGGCCTGCACACATCTAACACTTTCCCAGCATTTCTGTCCTGGGAACAGTCGTCATCAGTCTTAGAATGACACAGGATCAGGGACCTGGTCAATCAGAAAGTACATTTCAGTCATTAGATGACATGAAAAGCAAGGTCTGAAATAGCAAGCCACAAAAGCAATTTAAGTGAATGCTATACAGCAGAAATGTCATTGTAAAAATGTAACTTATTTATGTTTCAGGATGCAAAACACATCATATTTAGATGAGCCATGTGTTGCAAGCTTCCTTTAAAGTTCTACCTCTAAGCCTTTGACTGGTAGCTGTACCTGGAAAACATGGCCAGCTTCTTGGAGCAGTGTTTGTGGCTGCTCCGGCTGCTTTGGCCCTGGTCCCTGCGTCTTCTCTCCATCCTCCCAGCAGCTGATGTGCTGGCCTTCCTCCTCTGGTGGGAGGATCTCTGAGGCATGGCTGTCAAAGTGTGTGTTTGTGTGTGCGCTGGAAGCTCAGAAATCGACACACTTCTCCCAGCCGGTCCAAAGCTTAATGGAGAGGAGGGAAGCTCTGGAGGGCAATTAGAAAATTCAGTTAGGACAGCCTTACTGCATCCATGTTGGTAAGTGTTATGAGAAACTGCACAGGCAACTGTGGCAGCCAGTGGAGATAAAAGCCCTTTTCTTTTCCTCTTTAGAAAAAGGAAAGTTTTCCCCAGCCCTCCTGACAGCAGGTTGAATAATGCACACACACACCAAAGGTTTGAAATCACTATGTGAGGAACATGGGACGTGGAAATGAAAACTTAGGAGGCTGATGTACTCACTGCTACATAGTTCTTGTGTTTCAACTACACACAATCTTGATGTGAGAACAAATACTAATTCTTTCCATCCCATTAAAGGTGGGGTAGGGGTTCTTTTTCTGGAATTTTTTTTTACATATTGCTTGAAATACTCTTCACACCCCCATTGCAACCAATTAATTAAAAGTTTTGACACAAAAATGAAAAGTTTTAGTGGCTTCTAGAACGTACAATCCAGGAAAAACACTATCCAATCATACTGAACGGACCGTTAACAATGATTGGATTCTGATGCGTCTATCAAACTGCAATCTGCTCCTCCCTCCCCCTCCTTCCCCCTGTGTGCGTACCCTGCTCCATGAACGAATTACGCGTCCAGAAGCTTGGCAGGAAGCTAAACTAGAGCCACGTTGGCTAGCACCTAACATTATTAAACGTATAGTTATCATATACTAAATACCAGAGGGGAACCCTCAGGGCCTTCTACGCCTTCAGAGAAGGCCTTAAAAAATTCAGAACAAAAACATATTAGTATTAAATAATAATACAGTATATGTATACATAAAAAAAACTCAATCACTCATTTAATTTAATACAATACATTTAATACTACATTCTCGCTAATCTATGTTCCAAAGTTAAGTTTACTCTCAAATTCACATCGGCAATGAAAGGGTTACTGTCCTGAAACATACTATCCAATCAGAATCGTCCATCTCTATCGAAGCAAGATTAACCGGCTCATTAATTGGTTAGGACTTCACGCATCTCGGGGAAGGCCAAGCTATGTGTTTTGGTTTGGAGAGTGATGGGAAAATTGACCAATCACGGTTTGATTTGAATTGGGCGGGACAAAAAAAAAAGATCGTAGGCCTTCGTGAAGTCCGAAAAGCGTGCAGAGTGGAGCGGTTGAGAGACAGTGCACAATATGGCGACCGTTGACGTTCAAACTTGTGTGTGTGCGCCAGTACTTCCGGTGAAAACTTCCGGTGATTTGACAGCTAGCGCGTCAGGTTATGGCCAGTGGCCGTAAACAAAGGTTAACTTATAGCCGAGAAGAAAGATGATAATATAACGTAGCTAAAAAGACTAGCTTTCTTCAGTAGCCTAATGCTTACCGATTTAGAAAGCCTAGCAGCCTCGTTGCTAATGCTAGCCGCAGTAACGTTACCAACCATACCCGACGTCAAGGAGTTGGCTGAGCAGGGACAAGATTATAGGGCTGGCAGAGTTAACTTCATAATGGGTGAGTGCAGGTTTCATTCACTTGTTTTCATTCTTTCACAGGATTGATTCACTTCATTGGTTTATCCGATTGCTGGCCGCCGAGCCATTATGTGTCTGGGTTTGTGTTGGTTTCTGATCATGGTTGTTAGCAGTCGATAGTCAGGTTGTGTGATGTGTGTGTGAGTGTGTATTTTTTCTATGGGTGCGTGCCATTGACTGTATGAGCGGTCTGTGCTCGTTTTTTTTAATTTATTTAATTAGATTGGAGATACTTTATTAATCCCGAAGGAAATTAAATTTTGTCGAAAGACGAGACCAATGTTGTGGCTAGCTTGATAGCCTTTTTTCCCGCAATGATTTTTTTTCTTCAGCAACGAGGGCTGAGGTGAAGGCCCAGCCGTAGTGCTCACGGTTCGCTACTGCTAAATACTAAATACTAAATACAGCAACGATCGATGCTTGCTGTCAGAACAGCGCTCGTGCACCTTCGTGCTCGTGCGCGTTCATGTACTCTAGAGGCGTGCCTTCAGGGGGAAAGTGAAGAAAAGGGTTGGGACTTTTTACCTGTGTATTTTCAAAATGCAGCTTCGCTGGACTCAAAATCCAGGATCTCCTACCCTACCTTTAATGGGCTAGAGTAAACAATGGTCTGTACAAGCTTTTTGCTCTAGAGAGTACTATAGTATGACCCTTAAATGCATTCTACATGGGAGAGTAGATGCCCTCTCACATATGCCTTGAGCCCTCACTAATGTGGGGAGGCTCTTTGACTGAGAGCAGTAATGTCATTACTTTGCTACCTTCTCTAACCACCTTGGACATCAAGGTTCAAGTTTCAAGATTTGTTAGTTGCCATTTTTGCATAAACCAACATAGAGAGAGAGAGAGTTGTGCGGGAGCTGATAGAATATTTCACATTTATCAGATGGGAATATGACATAGTCCTCACTGTAAACCCGGATTTTGTTTTCAATTAAACGTTTTAGTGTTCATTACTTATTCTATTTTGTTTTGTAAAAATCTATGTAATTACTAAATCAAATTAGTTCTCTGGATTAGAAATTTGAAAATATACACTGCAATGATCATGTTAAGCAGAGATTACATATAAAGTTCTGTGAGGGAGGGGCGGAGCCTATTTGAGGGGCAGAACCTAACCTGTCCTGTGTGAGAGCGTGACCTGCTCGATTTTTGGAGAAAGCTGAAGATTTTCGAAGACAAGTCATATCATGCCAAATTGTAAGTATTTGGGAAGAACTTTTGGAGGAAACTGTATTACATGATCCAGTGTTAACAAGTCATCTAAATACTGAAGAAAACTTTGTGTTAATATGCTAACGTTTTTCTGGCTTTATAGCTGTTGCGCTCGGCAATGTAATGGTAAAATAGTTGAGAAAACTGAATTGTGTATTTAAAAATAAACTGTGGATGTTTTAAAGTAGTTTTAACTACACTAAGTAGACGGAAGAGCGTGTAAAGCAATTATTAAGATCGGTCTGCTTGCTACACGTTTGCTAAAGGTTAGCTTAAGACTGCACCAGTCTTAAGCTAACGTATCTATTTTCAGACATCGGTAGAATCGCAACAAAATCCGACAGTGATAATTCTCGATTCTGTTTAAAACGGGAGACGTTACGCTAACATATCATGCATTCATTGTGTCCCAGAGCGCTGTTTCTTTGCACAAATGGGTTTGTTGAAACTGTAAAAAGCGAAGATAACTAAAGACGTTATACAACAGCCCGCCGAAATTCAAACCTTTCATACATCACAAGCGTCATCACGTTAATATGGACATAAGACGATAAATTGGGATATTTTGATGTATAGCATATTAAAATATAGTTTATGCTCTGGTGGACTAGGTCCATGGTGGGACATAAATGGTTAATGTCATGTGTGTTTGCACACATGCTTGTTACTAATTGTTGTCTTACAGTAGTAACTTGGTGAACTTTTAAAATTACTATATTTTTAGTAATTATTAGCACAGCAGCAACTGAGACATTGAACTAAAAGGTTTCTTATTTTCTTTTTTTTTTAAAGTTTTTGTGAAGATGCAGTGGAAGTGGAAGTATTGCGAGTTTATATGCAATAAAAGGGGATACCTCTTAAAACATTATAGGTTAAAACATGGGAGCTACTGCAGAACTGTACCTTTACCTTGCTTACATCAAGAGTGTATGTGCACATTTAAGTCCATTAATGCACTTAAAGTCCACTTAGCTAAGATCCACCAAAAAGCCCAGGATGCACTGTGTGGAACAGCCCAAGTTACATTTCACTGTCAGTTATGTGATTTTTCTGCCCCCTGCACAGAAGACGTTTTTTTCAGACACCTGCGCAGTACACATTTAAAAGTTAATCACAGAGTTTAGTGTCCATATTAAGAGTGTGACTTTCATACAACTGTGTACTCCACATTCAATGCACATAGAAGTAGACAGCACAGAACAGACAATTGGAGGATGTTCAAGCCAGAAATAGTCTCCGATAGTGTAACTGATGAAATGTCCAGAGAAGAAAGTGACACTATAAATGATACTCCAGATGTAGAAAACAGTGAGGATTCAAGCAGTGAAGAGCTTCATGAGCTAGAAAAACAGTTAGAGCGCACCCTAGCTGCTCTTCTCTTAAAGATGCAAACCATCCTTCATATTCCAGAAAGTTCTGTACAAGAAGTCATACAACAGCTTTTTCAGATATGTCAACTCTCCCAGCCGTTGCTGCATGATTCAGTCAAGAACATTCTGAAACAACACACAGCGGTAGATGATTTAATTGTGAGACAGTTGGTCAGGGCCTTCTCAGAGAGCAATGTCATAACAAGATTTTGTGGTAAGGATGGCCCTTTATCAACCACCAAAAGGAGAACAGCATATGTGAACAAAAACTTTGCAGTGGTTATACCAGTGGAGTATATTATCGATAAAGATAAAACATCTAGTGCTGTATATGTTCCTCTACATTCAATGTTACAGAAAATGTTGAAAAGGGCAGACATTTTAGACAAAGCTCTTCCAGTTGTAACGCTTAGTCGGCTAGGCACGGTTCTGCGGTAAATGCTAGAATAAAGCAATCAGAAGTAGGTTCGACTACGGAGCCAGTGTGTGTCAATAAATCACTCAGAGACTGAAAATACCTTTTAGTATTTGTATTAAAATAATCAGGATCCAAATATCATTTGTATATGTGCTAGAAAGATATATAATAATAACAGTTGGATAAACATATGAGAAATAAATAATTATAACAGAAAAATACCTCAGACAACACCCAAGAGTTAAACTTTTCCTTGGTCCAATTGTAGACGAAATGAATTAATAGTTCATCAATCAGTCAATAATCCAAGGCAATAAATCCAATAGTTCAAAGGCAACAGGTCCATAGAAGGAACTTGGTCTCTGATACTTCCTACCACACTGTTGCGGTGATCCAGTAGCTCGCCATCCTTACTGGGTCGGAACTCGACATACATGTACAAAAACCGTCAAGTGGTTATCAGGGAAAAGAAAAGAAAACACCGTCGGCTGAGTTGTTTTCAGCCGATGCGTGAATATAACAGCGGTGATTTAAGGAAACGCCAACACTTGTCACAGAGACAGCAGTGACAGCAACAGCTGTGGAACAAGCCATCAGCTCACCTCCGACCCGGCATTTAAAGGCGCGCACCCTCAGTCCGACCCGCCACAATAAAACATGACAGTTTAGTAACTATGGGTTACACTCCCCCCCCCCCGATCCCATGTACGTCCCTGTACATGTACCAGGCTGCAGACAAATAGGTGGCTGGCTGGATTGTTGAACCCACAACTGCTCTTCGTCATTTCCTTGTATAGCAAAGGCAAAGACAGAACTCAGTCCGTTAAACAGAGTTTGAATACTCTTTAATAATGGTTTCCCAAAGTCTGTATATTGCAGCCTATCCGATGGATTCCTGGTACGATTAGATCATCTTAGGGATTGGTTTTCAGCATTTGAGGATACAGATCCTGCAGGTGAATGAGGTTCTACCACATAACTAGAAAACTCTGGAGTGTCAGACTCTTGAGCATGGGTTTCTTCTGCTCTTGAATCTTCAGCAAAATTAATCTGTCTTGAATTAATAGAGTTCTCATGGTCCATAGCTGGTTGTTCCTCGTCATCTGTCCTGAAATGCTCTTCCACAGGTTTGGCTTCCTCCTTCTCGGTCTCACTGTCCTCTTCTGCAACAGATATAGCAGATTGTGTGGGGAGAACAACCTGATCAACATTTGGAACAGGCTGCTCAGCAATAGGTAAATAATTATCAGTTATCGTTGTGACAGGCTCAAGAAATGGTGGAATGTATAGAGAGGAAGTGTTTACTTCATCCTCTGATGGACTCTCTTCATCATCAGTAACCACCGGAGAAGACACAGGTAGTTCCTTTTCTTGCGTAGTTGGCATTTCTTTTCTTGAAACGGGTAAATACCCACACGGCAACAAAAGGTCTCTATGCAGAGTTCTTAGTGGTTTGCTCTGATCTTCCGGTCTGACTGTATATACAGGAAGATTGCCGGCTCTCTTCACTACAATATATACAGCTGGTTCCCACTTGTCTGCGATCTTGTGCTTCCATCTCAATCGTACATTCCTCACTAAGACTCTGTCTCCAATGTGTAACTCTGATGGAATAACTTTTTGGTCATATAGATTTTTGTTAGCTTGCATCACCTTCTCGGAATTCTTGATGGCAAGATCATAACTTTCCCTCAAGCGGGATTTCAACTTTTGTACATACTGTGTGTGAGAGACACATCCATCTTCCTTTAATGGTAGTCCAAAAGCCAAATCCACAGGTAAGCGAGGTTGACGACCAAACATGAGTTATACGGTGAAAATCCAGTAACATCATTTTTAGTGCAATTATAGGCATGCACCAAGGGTTTTACAAAGTCTCTCCAATGGATTTTTTCCTTCTCAGTCAATGTACCTAACATGTTCAGTAATGTTCGGTTAAATCGTTCTACAGGATTCCCTCTTGGATGGTATGGTGTAGTTCTTATCTTGTGAATGCCAACCATTTTGCAGAGTTCCTGAATAATTCGGGATTCAAAATCTGTACCCTGGTCACTGTGCAACTTCTCCGGAATGCCATAATGTACAAGAAAGTTGTCCCACAAACATTTGGCAACTGTTCTGGCTTTCTGGTTGGTTGTTGGCACAGCGATGGCATACTTTGTGAAATGGTCAGTTATGACAAGAACATCTTTGACTCGACGATCCGGTTCCATGGAGAGAAAATCCATACACAGTAGTTCCAAGGGATGAGTGGTTTTGATATTGACCAAAGGTGCAGCCCGACAAGGCATAGACTTTCTTCTTATACACCTTTCACAAGTTTTTATCTTGTTGACCACATCATTCAGCATCTTGGGCCAATAGAAGCGGGAACGAACTAAATCCAAAGTTCTTTCGATTCCCATATGGCCCATTTGGTTGTGAAGTTGGTGCAGTACACTGGCTCGATACTCCTCCGGTAGCACTAGCTGGTATGTGAAGTCTTTTCCCATCTGTCTCCTTCTGACGAGAAGGTTGTTGCGGAGCTCCAGTTTATGTACTTCTCGCAGTAGAAAGGGAAGATCAGGAAGTTCTTCTTTCACCGATGATAATGGTGCTTCTCGCTCAAGTTGAATTATGACGTGATGAATGACGGGGTCATCGCGCTGCTTAGTTGCAATGTCAGCTGCGAAGAGTCGAGGGAGTGAAGAGGAGAAAAATTGTGCATCATCTGTGAAACTGTCAGGTAAACTGTTGACACTGGCAGACATAGATAGCACTAAAGCCTGAGCACTGTGTGGATTTGATCTGTACACCAAATGACAATCACAAACAGCTTGGATAGTGTGCTGGTGAATGGACACATAATCTGTTTCATGTAGGTGCTGCTGCACAAATTTCCGAACTCGTTCTTGTTCCTTTTTACAGACAAAATCATCAGACAGTTCGCTGTGAGGACGACGAGACAGTCCATCAGCATCCAGATTCTGCTTCCCGGCTCTGTAGACAATCTTAAACGAGAAAGTGGACAAAGCTGACAGCCATCTGTAGCTGGTAGCATCAAGTTTGGCTGTTGACAACAGGTAGGTTAGGGGATTACTGTCTGTCACAACAGTGAAATGAGTGCCATAGAGATAATCATAAAATTTCTCTGTTACTGCCCATTTCAAAGCGAGAAACTCCAATTTATGCGCAGGGTATCTGGATTCGCTTTGTGACAGACCTCTGCTAGCATATGCAATAACTCTATTCCTTCCATCCTGCTCTTGATACAATATGGCACCAAGACCGATAGAACTGGCATCAGTGTGGAGTAGGTATGGCTTTTGCAAGTCGGCAAATGCTAGAACAGGAGCTGAAGTAAGTGTTTCAATGATGGTCTCAAACGCTTTTTGACACAATGGTGTCCAACGTTCCCCAAATGGATCTCTAGGGTTCAGATCATTTTTGGGGTTTAGAATAGATTTCCCTTTCTTTTGAGATGGCGGATAACCAGCAGTTAGGTCATTCAATGGCATAACTATTGTTGAATATCCTGACACAAACCGGCGATAATATCCAGAAAACCCAAGGAAAGATCTTAACTCTTTCAGGCTTTTAGGCACTGGCCAGGAAGTAAGTGCCTTAATTTTTATCAGGATCTGTTTCAACGATATTCTGGGACACTACATGCCCAAGGTACTTCACAGATGTCTGAAAAAACACACACTTCTCAACTGACAATTTCAGTCCAAAATTTGCAAGCTTATTAAGAACTTTCATCAAGCGGTTTTCATGTTCTTCTAAGGTAGGTGCAAAAATAATCAAGTCATCAATGAAGACCAAAACTTCCTTTAAATTTATTTCCCCCATGCATCTCTCCATCAGCCGTTGGAATGTGCTTGGGGCGTTGGTGATCCCCTGTGGCATGCGGTTAAATTCCCAGAACCCCAAGGGACAAACAAAGGCAGTTTTACATTTATCTTTTTCATCCATCTCAATTTGGTAATAACCAGACTTAATTTCTAGCACCATAAACCACTTTGATCCAGACAGAGCAGAAAATGCATCTTCCAGTCTGGGAAGAGAATAAGCATCTTTTATTGTCTGCAGATTTAACTTGCGATAATCAATAAAGAGACGTATGCTGCCGTCCTTTTTGCGTACAACTACAATAGGTGAAGCAAAAGGTGAATCAGACTCACGTATCACCCCTGAATCAGCAAGCTCTTGCAAATGCTTCCTTACAGCATCGACATCCTGAGGATGAATCGGTCTTGGTCTCTGTTTGAACGGGGTTGGATCGGATAACTTGATTTAGTGTTTAACCTTGTCAGTCCGGCCAAAATCCAAATCATGTTTTGCGAACACCTCAGGGACACTGTCGAGTTTTTGAATGATTCGCTGTTTCCATTCTGGAGATAAAGGTGAGTCTCCAAAGTTATATAGCAATGGTGATGACTGCAGTGGCTCTGTAGGTTTGGTAGAAATCTGGACACTCTGCTCCTTTAAAATTACCGTTTGGAAGGTGCTGATTTCTGCAATAACTGCTCTTGCTGGAATACAAATCTCATGATTAGACTCATTCCGTACAACAACAGGCACATTACAGGGGCGATGTGAAGGTAAGTCAATAAGGCAGGTTTGTACTATGAGCCCACCTGGCAATGCATGGGAATCCGGATGTTCTAGGATGACTGTTTTTTCATCTCGAAATGATCTTGAAACAAAACATCCCTCCAGAACAGTGTTTTGGCCAGCAGCGATAGTTTGTGGCTGGTTCAGGGTAACGGTGGCAATCTGATCATCCAAACTCCGGGTATGGCGATGCTGAAGAATCTTATAAACAGCAGTGTAACCGGAGAGTGTAGGCTGAAAAGTTTGATCAGGATGCACATCAGAATGCTTGCTGTAAGCAACATCTAAAGTGTTTGTGCCAATGAGTATCAGTGGCTGAGACTGTTTAATATCAGGCACAACCAGAGCAAGTGTGTCAACTTCAATGGGGAACCCAAGGAAGGAAATTACATTAAGTTCTACATATCCCAAGTAGGGCACTGTTTGTCCATTTGCTCCTTCTATTTCCAACAAATTGTCTAATGGTTTGATTTCATGATCCATAATGTAAGTGTTGTAGAAGGAGTGGGGAATGGTAGTAACCTGTGAGCCTGTATCAAGGAGGCAATTAAACTGATCTCCTTTTATTTCAACTTGACCAAGGCCACTTAGTAATGATTTTATTTTCTGTCTCTTGGGACTATCAGTATTCACAGCTTCTGTGTGTCCCCCTACAGAAACTGGTTCTAGTTTAACGACTTTGTGTTCTTGGCATCCCATGCCTGCTGCTTTTGGCGTAATTGCTTCTTCTTCTGCTCAACCAGACTGAGATTTGTTTTATTTGAGCAATTGGAGGAAAGATGACCGTCTTCTCCACAATTAAAACAATACCAAGGCTTTGGCTTGGTGTTTAACTGGGATGAAGAACGGCAAGTCATTCTGTTTTTTCCAGTTTTTTCCTGTGCATGTGCTTACTTTCAGCTGGACTCTCTCTGGACAGAAGTTGAGACATTTGTTGCTGTAGTTTATTAAGTTGTTTTTTCATTTCTTTCAACTCGTCATTGGCTGTAGAATGCTCACAAGAACAGACATTCTGGGACTGGATGTGGACTTTCTGTTTTGATATACCAATGTGTTTTTTCATAAGTGACTCCTTAGCATGTTGTCTGTCTTATTCTGTCCTAAGTAAGAACAACAACTCAGCAAATGATGGTGGGTTGTCTCTCTTTTGTTCCAGCTAACTTAGTTATCACAGTATTGTCCCAACACCCACGACAAAACTGTTTCAGGAGATGTTTAGTAATGTCAGCAGCTGAAATCCCTTCCTGTTTCACAACAGTATTGAGTGTGAGCTGTAATCTTTGGAGATAGGTGGATGGCCGTTCTCCCGGATTCTGAAGGATGTTCAAATATTGTGCATACAACTCTTCACCATCTTGAACAGTTCCAAAAGCTGAGTCGAGTACCCTTAGAAAAACTGTTGGCAAAGTATTAGGACTCAGACCTTTTATCAAATCAGCTGCGGGTGATGACAGACGTTCTATGATTCTTCTTGTGACGTGCAACGCTGAAAGACTAGGGTCAGCAAGCAATAATTCAATTTGGGAACGCCAAGATTCAAAATCAGCTTCGCTACTTGGTTTGGGAAATCTTCCCGAAAAAGCACGGAGACGAAACACAGTTGAGCTGGTTAAATTGGTATTCCGAACCACATGCTCCACAACCACCCGTTGTATTTGTGGTAGATTTAAATCTTCGGCCGACAATGACACTCTCTGAGTTTGATTCCGATCTGATCGTGCCCCCTTTTTTCCTTCATCATCATCGTCATCATCATCATTATCTTCCTCATCTGCACCTGCTTCATGCAAATGTTGGCCAATCTGGCTCATTACTGCCTTCAGGACATCTTTAAAACTGCGACCTCGTCGATCCACGATTTCTTTGAGCTCAGACAGGTAATCAGAATCAGGAGGATGGCTGCTGCTGTCCACAGCTGCTGCGTACTCAGTAGCCAAACCAGTGACACGAAACACAAGGTCAGCAGTGGCTTTTGAATGGTAAGTGTAAGGTAGAAGTGGCTCTAATGCAGAAAAAGCAACCACATCTACAAACTCAACGACCAGGTTTTTAAAAAAAGTACTCGCAGAATCAGTCACATATAAAGTGCGTTTAAATTTTCCATAGCTACGCAAACAGTCTAATATTTCTTCATCAGCTTTGGTATTAGTAACACCAGTGACCATCACAGAGTGTGATATATTTACTCCAGACTGTAAAACAAAATCCATAATTTTTTTTTTTCCAAATTAAATCAAAAAGTGATTAATTTCCAAGAAATATTCACACCCACAGGCTCCTGGCTAGCTCGCCAATTGTAACGCTTAGTCGGCTAGGCACAGTTCTGCAGTAAATGCTAGAATAAAGCAATCAGAAGTAGGTTCGACTACGGAGCCAGTGTGTGTCAATAAATCACTCAGAGACTGAAAATACCTTTTAGTATTTGTATTAAAATAATCAGGATCCAAATATCATTTGTATATGTGCTAGAAAGATATGTAATAATAACAGTTGGATAAACATATGAGAAATAAATAATTATAACAGAAAAAAAACCTCAGACGACACCCAAGAGTTAAACTTTTCCTTGGTCCAATTGTAGACGAAATGAATTAATAGTTCATCAATCAGTCAATAATCCAAGGCAATAAATCCAATAGTTCAAAGGCAACAGGTCCATAGAAGGAACTTGGTGTCTGATACTTCCTACCACACTGTTGCGGTGATCCAGTAGCTCGCCATCCTTACTGGGTCAGAACTCGACATACATGTACAAAAACCGTCAAGTGGTTATTAGGGAAAAGAAAAGAAAACACCGTCGGCTGAGTTGTTTTCAGCCGATGCGTGAATATAACAGCGGTGATTTAAGGAAACGCCAACACTTGTCACAGAGACAGCAGTGACAGCAACAGCTGTGGAACAAGCCATCAGCTCACCTCCGACCCGGCATTTAAAGGCGCGCACCCTCAGTCCGACCCGCCACAATAAAACATGACAGTTTAGTAACTATGGGTTAAACATAAACATAAACATGTGCCACATGAGTACAGTTCATACAGAGATGGCTCAAACTGTAAAGAAAATGACCTCCTTAAAGGGGAGGAGTTTAAAATCGCTGTTGGACTTTACGTAGATGATTTTGAAGTGTCCAATCCTTTAGGAACATCTAGAAAGAAACATAAAATTAGTGCAGTGTATTGGGTGATAGCTAATGTGCCATCAAAATATAGGTCGACACTGCACTCCATCCAGCTTGCTGTTTTATGTAAAGTCTCTGATGTTAAAGAATATGGCTATGCTAAAATTCTCCATCCTCTCATCCAAGACCTGGTTTCTTTGGAGCAACATGGTGTATATGTTGAAAAGTTGGGCACATGTGTCAAAGGCACAGCGTTACATGTGGCTGCTGATAACCTGGCTGCTCATTCTCTGGCAGGATTCTTTGAAAGCTTTGTAGTGGACAGGTTCTGCAGGTTCTGCATGGCAACAAGGAGCAAGATCCAAGACAAGGAGGTACGTTTGGGCATCTTTGAACCCCGAACTAAAGACACTCACAACCAGCAGGTACAGGAGGTACGGCAGGATCCCACTTTGGCTAAACAGTATGGCGTGAAAGGAGGCTGTGCAGTTTGTCTTGCTCTCGGTGGAAGAGGTCGCATTTTCTCTCTGCTCCTCCCTCCCTTTTTTGTCCTGCTCAGCGTGTCTGTGTCTGTGTTTGGAGCATCTTTTTACATATCAGACCAATTCAAGTAAGATGGATCTGGTCAGCTGGTCTCTCAACGCTATTGATCAAATTTTCTCAAATGCAAAGCTGGGGAAAGGAGAACCCTCATGCCCCGATGGCACATTCTTCGCTGGATACTCGATGGACGCCTGGGGGAAGTGGCGTATCGTGTGTTTAGCGATGCTGTCAGTCGAAGACGCAGAAGATGTGTACATATTCGGATTTATGGTACTCGGGTTCCTGCTGTTTGGAGTTGGAGCATACCTGGTATTTCACGAAATTAAGCGTTCGATGGGGTCACAAGAGCAATCAACGCTCAGACTGAGATGCTACGTGAGCAGAATCGGAAGCTGGATGCGATCCTTACACAGGTTCGCAGGCTGGCTGAGATTCCTGGACTCAGAAGAGAAATGGATTAATCTGGAAGAATGGTTGATTGATCACTTGGACCGGGCGGAAAGGGTCCACATCCCACAAATTCGGCTGAATTCAGGACTTTCGCCATGAGATAACTGGCTATGGACAAAAGGACAGAGAGCGCAATCAGTTGTCTGTCTGACCTAATTAAATTGTTATTCCAATCCGGCGCCCCACACTGGCCTTGTAGCCAGCTGCAAAATCGTTCTCCACGTTTGTTATGAAAACATGATGCTTCTTTCCCATGTGCTCCCCCCTCCCCTTCCTGAGACTCCTGTGAGATCTGCTGGACTGGCTGACATATTCCAACTTTGTCAAGGACAAATCGCCTGATACAACACTCTGCGCAGACTTATTGAACACACACACATGCTCATTGATAACACACGCAACTCCTCACCTCTTCACTGGTCCCATTGCTTAATGATGTGTGTGTATGTGTTGCTTTTTTGTGCTGAGGTTTTTTTGTGATCTCAAACCGTATCCTGATATGGGTAAAGTGTGAAGTATGATGTTTTTTCTCCTCTCACCTAATGTTGTGTCTTCCTTCCTATCTGGCGGCGCACGTGGGCTACCTTTTAAAGGAGCGGCTGCGCTCTTCAATGAGCTGCGTGCCCCCTTTCTCCTGGCAGCCATGGTCACCGGTCTCCCCTGTCTGTTTTCCATGTTGTCTGTCCGGATGGGTGTAACCGCAACCAAGTTTCGTTATGCTTTAAGGTGTAATGACAATAAACATGTGCTTATGCTTATTGGCTGAGAGTCTGGAATACTTTCACGTTGTTAGTGGTTACCCCCCTGACATCCTACATGATCTTTTAGAGGCATTGTTCCTGTTGAGTTATCACTCTGCATTTCAGACCTTATTTCTAAGAAATATTTCACTTTAGAAACACTGAACCCTGCTATCAAGTCTTTTCCATATGCTTTTAATGACAGAACTGATCAGCCTCAGTCTATTGCCCGTGGCTTCTCTTCCAAAGGAACCATAGGTGGAAATGGCCATGAGAAATGGACTCTGATCAGACTACTACCGCTTCTCATTGGCCATAAAGTCCCTGAAGGAGATGATGCATGGAGCATTCTGATGCTCCTCAAGGACATTGTTGAGTTAGCTTGGGCAACAAGACACACTGAAGAGTCAATACACTTACTTGATTGCAAAGTGTCAGAACACAGAGAATTGTTGCAATCTACATTTCCTGAATACAGATTGCGTCCGAAACACCACTTCATTGAGTATTATTCACAGATGATTAAGGCATTTGGTCCACTTTCAGATGTCTGGACAATGCGTTTTGAGGGAAAACACAAATTCTTCAAGCAGGTCATTCCTAATGCTCACAACTTCAGAAATGTTGCTCTTACACTGGCTGTAAAGCATCAGAAAATGATGGCTTACTATTTAGACACAAGTTCATTTTTCAAACATTCCATTGAAATGGAGAAGGTTACCACAGCATCAATCACATCTTATCCTGAGAATATCCAACAAGTTTTCTCCAGGAGAATTCCTCAACTTGCTACAGTTCTTGTGGCATCATCAGTCTTTGTTGATGGAATTAGATATTGTCCTGATATGATACTCTCTGTTGGTTCATGTTCAGGCCTCCCAAACTTTAAGCAGATCAAACAGATTGTGGCAATTAACACAGAGATCCTGTTTGTCTCCAACACGATGACTGCATGGTGCCATGAGCATTTCAGATCTTTTCAATTCAATTCAATTCATTTTTATTTATATAGCGCCAAATACAACAAATGTCATCTCAAGGCACTTAGATAGTAAGTCCAATTCACTGTAACACCATTCAAAGGATATCTGTTGGAACAGGGAAACACGAGTTAATGACCACAATAATATCACATATACATAAAGAGAGTAAAGTGAGGAAAGGTGTGACAGATAAGGCCCCCCAGCAGTCTAGGCCTATAGCAGCTTAACTATGGGATGTTTCAGGATTACCTGAGCCATCCCAATTCAAGGTAAACACAAGAAACTTGTGCTAACGAAAATAAATAAATAAATAATAAAATAAAGGACCAGACTCAGTGAGTAATTCCCTATACTCCCTATATAGATCTGCTCCTCACACCACAACAACCATCTTTTTACAGCCACAAGCTACCTCAGCCTCTCACCAACTGCACACCAGTCACAGCGGGGTGGGGATGCAAACCCTGGTTCGGGTAGGGGGAGAAATAAAAGAGGTAAGATAAGCGGGAATGGGATTCAAACCCTGGTTCGGGTAGGGGGTAATGAAAGTATAGAGGGTGCCAGAGGTGGAGGCAGAACAAGACACACTAGCAGATTCAACAGACCTAACTATAAGCTTTATAAAAAAGGAAAGTTTTAAGCCTGGTCTTAAAAGTGGAAAGGGTGTCTGCTTCCCGGACATTTACTGGCAGCTTATTCCATAATATAGGGGCCTGATAACTGAAGGCTCTGCCTCCCATTCTACTTTTGGAAACTCTGGGAACCTCAAGTAAACCTGCAGTTTGGGAACGAAGTGCTCTGTTAGGAAAATATCTTACAATGAGATCTTTAAGATATGATGGAGCTCGGTCATTAAGAGCTTTATATGTAAGGAGAAGAATCTTAAATTCTATTCTGAATTTAACAGGGAGCCAATGAAGAGAAGCTAAAACTGGAGAAATATGATCTCTCCTGTTAGTTCTCATCAAAACTCTGGCTGCAGCATTTTGGATCAGCTGGAGGCTTTTCAGAGAATATGTGGGACAGCCCAATAATAAAGAATTACAGCAGTCCAATCTTGAAGTAACAAATGCATGAATTAGTTTTTCTGCATCACTCTGAGACAAGATGTTCCTGATTTTAACAATATTACGAAGATGAAAGAAGGCAGTCCTAGAAACCTGTTTTATATGTGAGTCAAATGATAAGTTCTGGTCAAAAATAACTCCAAGGTTCCTCACTGTAGAACTAGAAGCCAAGGAAATACCATCTAGAGTAACTATATAGCTAGACAATTTCTCCCTGAAAATTTTGAATTGTGTTGCAGCACCAACCCCTCCCTGTGTGTGGTTCAACTAAAAGAGCTGACTGATGTTTTCCCTCTTACAGCATACAAATTTGGAGACAATTTAATAGTGACACTTAGGCGTCATATTCTATGTTGAAGAAAAAAGTTATCACTGCAGTCAATCTGAGCAACATTTTAAATATAGGCCTAAATGGTCATATTTTGCAGCATTTTTCATTGATGCTTTAAACTATTTATTGATGATGCCCCAGCAACCACTCAGTGACACTTAAGCAAGCCTGTTCTTGACCACATGCATATTTTGCTAATTGTTTTTATTGTTATATTCCAAAGATGGCGGCACAGGATAAGATGACTTTGAGAGTTATTCTCACGGAGGCGGATATAAGGAAGGTCATCCTGAATACGAGGCCTGCTACATTGGAGGATTTGACATGTCAGCTTAAAGAATCACTGGGACTACATTACAATTTCAGTCTCCAATACAAAGATCCTGAATTCAATTATGAACTATGCAATCTTACACACATTGAAGACCTTCCAGAAAAAACAACACTCAAAGTCATCCCTGTACTTGATTTGCTACCTGTTTCAACATCTGATGATATCTTGAGTGACACCCCCAGTACAGCGGATACAGAGGTCCTCTTAACGACATCTCAGGAGCGACAGAAACCATGGCCAGAAATATTTGATATCCCAAATTTTTCTGTAGATTTAGAGCATAGACTTAGGCAAGCAGATCTGCTCTGTTTAAGAGATGGCACACTCCTGAAAGTATCAAGAGAGCTCAAACATGAGATCCTAGAAAGACTGGCAGAGAGTGTGTATAGCTACACAGCATACCCAAATAATTCTCAATTTGAAAGTGTCGCAGCATCCCTGATAAGCAAGCACCCCTGTCTCCAGGAACAAGGCTCAACCAGTCGCTGTTGTGGTTGGAAAAATAGTCTGAAATATAAAATGGCTAATTACAGAACAAAACGAAGAACATCAGGATGCCATGATGTTGTGGTAAATACAGGTAAACGGGGAGGGCATGCAGCAGAAGGAGAACCAGTTAACAAAATTATCAAGAAAGCAAAGAAAGGAGAACTCAACTATTTGCCAAACTTTCCGGATGGATTTGATCAGGCAGCCCTTGAGGCTGGCCGCAAAGACTTAGTTAATGAGATGCAGAAGAGAACACCAAGTGGGCCACTTGTGAAACAAAAGATGGACCTGACGTTTGCAGAAAAGAGGTGGTGGAGTCTGAACCTGCCATAAGCAACATGGTTGAGCGCTGGCCTGCTCTTTTTACAGAAGTTCAGGTATGTTCAAGAGAAAGATAATGCAAAGAGTTTTGTTTATTTAACTTTATATTATTATTTATTAGTCCTTCTGTCTTGTCATAGGTTTTGTTTACTCACCCTAGCATTTTTAAGACTATTAGTCTAAAATATAATAATATTCCACTCGTGTTTTTCAGGTGTGCATGGAGTTCAACAGGATTGTGAGCAAGAACCTCAAGCAGGAATTTTATGAAAGCATCGATCGGCACAGTCCTCGCCTTCTTGAGATATTTCGATCCAAAAGAGGGAATGTTGGACAACTGTTGACACAGCTTTCACAACAGACTAAGGTTGGACTATATCAATTATGCACTTAATTTTTCACTGCTTATCCAGTGACATGTCATAGAAAGTATGACAAGAAGGAAGGACAGAAGAAAGAAAGAGGAAGGGTGATGGAAGGTAGGAAGGAAGGAAGGAAAGAAAGAAAGAATGAAGCACTCAAGCAAGGAAGGAAGGAAGGAAGGAAAAAGGCAAGTTCTGGCTTACGGCCCGGCCTCATGTTTGACACCCCTGATCTAAAGGGACTCAATCCGTCATTTTCACCAGTATTTGTTTATTTTTGATAAACCCTGTGACCTTAGTTTTATACAAAATAATAAAATACTGTCCCACTTATCAATAGTACAATCTGTCCATCCAGTTACGTAATAACCAATCAACACCATTCCTCTTGTGTCTGCCTCTCTGACAAGGCTACAACCATTAAAATTGTTGGTTATTTTATGTGAAATGTCCTTATTGTGCTCTTATGCTTGTGTATTAAGGACTCTGATGATGATGACTCATTCCGCCACATGGACTTGGGGATCCTCCTCATTGAGAGGGAAGGTGATGCAACGTCATCCTCTGTGCATCTAAGTCCAGCCTCACTGAAGATCGTCATTGAGGGAGAAGTTGTCATGGATGACATCAAAGACCTGCCAAAAGCTATGTGCATGCTATTTGGACTCACATACGGACTGCATCTCAACTACCCCAAGTCTATGAAACTCACATTCCAATTCATCCAGCAGATACTTCTTGAGTTGGGCCACAGTGAACTAAAACCAAAGTTACAAACATTGAAGAACCAGCTTGCCACATAAAGGAATACTTTGCCAATGTACAGTCGGGGGATGTACATTGATCATGTATGGAATTGCAAAATCTGCAAGTGCTGGCTTCCATGTAAAAAAATGTTTTTGTTTGAGCTAAACCTGTTTTGTGTCTGTCTGCATCTGTCCAAAGGCAAATATTTGTAGTTATGTTAGCACTGTGTGTTCAGAATGTGATTTTACACAATGTTTAGATGTAGAGACACATTAACCTTTAGATTTGTGAGCACATTAGGAGCAGATGTTAAATAGAGAAGTGGGGAAGATATTATTTTGGGTTGTGAGTTTGTTTTTGTTTTTAAGTTGGATAAAATTAAACTGAAGTGTCACATGGTGGTGATCCCCTTATCTTCAGGGATACAAAAGAAGCTACTTATTTTTAGATTTTGTTAACAGGCAGCTTTGATGCTTATTTTTACTTTTCTTTTGATTGACAAGCTGTTATTACTGCAGTTTTAATATAAGTTTTTATATTGTCTTTGGTGGGCAAGCGTTTCATTATTGCTGCAGTAAATTATTTGTGTTAATTGTTATTTGTTAATTTCAGTGTTTTCTGAAAAAAAATAACTTGAGCAATTTAAATGTATTTTTCTTCCTTCCCATACAATTTTTTTTAAACAATATATTTTATACAATCTCTAAATCAAAACAGTATAATTCATTAATTAAATTAGAAGACAATGCTGTTAAATCAGATTCTTTATATTGGAAGCCCAAGAACCAGTTGGAGCAGTCTTAAGTTAAACAAAGTATTTATTGGAGGTCACAGGTCAAGTATCAGCGCTGGACTTGGAGAGACAGAGTTCTCGCATGAAATCCGTCCGACCAAGTCCCGAGATCCGGAAACATTTCATATTTATGTTCACCCTTATCTCAGAGGTTGTACCTACATTTGACGACGCATCATTGAATATTTACTCATGCTGTGAGCAGGCCATCCACCGTCTTCGTCATGTTCATTGGATGTGATAAGCGATGTGTGTGTGTGAGTGTTGTTTCAGGCGTGCATCTACTGCACCAGACCTATCTGTCCTAAGAGCCGCTTTATCTGACCCAGTTATTTTATCCCGCTACGTCATCTTAAAGTGTTGGACATACATTTGCGTTGTATGAGCAGAGTGTAACATACAAACTAGGAACATAGATTATCTAGAGAACTACAGAATATGAATACATAAAGTCTAAGAATAAAGCCAATTTATAACAATACATTACTTATATTAACAAATTATGTTAAGTAGTGCTTTTATATTGTGATGTCACGAGAGGCTGCATCGTGGATGGGTGCTACGTTCCAGCGAGATGGCTCCAACCACAACTCGCCATGGCCCTATTTGGTGGGGGAGTCGAGAACTGCACCCCTCTCCACAAGGCATCCGAACACAGCTGAGGCCACTAAGGGCTGATGATTGCTTGAGCTTAAGAGCTCAGTGTTGCAGTCTTTCAGACGGGGAGCTGCTGTTGGGAGAGAGTGGCTTGTGGACGGATCCTTTCACTGTGAAAACTTGTACGGACTGTTTCTTTCACGGTGGAATGCCGGGGAAATACTTACCTGGACCCTCACCTGGAAGTACGTGTGAGTGGATTTGATGAACACTGCCAGAGACTGAGCAAGTGAGGATTTCTGTTTAAAAGACTTTTTTTGGTTTGAAGAAGATTAATTTAAGTTCCCCTTTAAAGAGCCACGGGCCAAGATTTGTGTTGAACGTTTACAAAGAAGACCTTTTGTTTTAAGTTATGAACTTTGATACCCTTTGTTAAACTTCCCCAAGTACACCATTAAAACTTGGAAACTATTTTAAAACTGTTGTCCTCGCACTATTTGAACTGCCCTGCTGTTGACGTGCCTCTCGTGATATCACATATGGTGGAGAATGCGGGCGGTTCAACCTGAAAGTGCATGTACGACGAGGACACAGATAATTTAGTTGCCCTATTCTCAAAATTGACAGTAGCTCCCGTAGGCAAAATGGAGGCAATACTTAAAGCCCTTGTAGAAGGTCAGCAAGCCCAAATGCAAGCAAAAGAGGGCCAACCTGCTGAAGGCCGGAGAATTGCAGTTGCAGAAGCACATGGCTGCCCGCAATGTTCGCCCAATAAGGGCTAGTGACTTTTTATCGAAGGTCGGGGCCACGGATGACATTAAGGCATATCTGCATGCCTTTGAAGCCACAGCTACTAGAGAGGCATGGCCCAAGACACAGTGGGTCGGACTGTTGGCCCCCTTTCTGACGGGGGAAGCGTTAAATGCTGTCCAGGACCTACCCCCTGACAAAGTAACGGACTACGATGTCCTAAAGAAGGAGATCCTTCGCAGACATGGAATCACAAAATTTGGCATGGCCCAGCGCTTCCACAGCTGGACATTCCAACAAGACAAAGCTCCCCGGGCCCAAATGCATGAACTTGCCCGACTCGCCAGAAAGTGGCTGGAACCAGAGAAAAATACGACAGCAACAGTAGTGGAGACAGTTGTGGTGGACCATTACCTATGGGCTCTGCCGCAAAACGCCAAGCGGTTCATCAGTCAGCAGGCTTTGACCACAGCCGACCTCATTGTGGAAGCGGTAGAGAAATACCAGGCCACAGCGGCTATGCTCCGTGACAACAAGAAGGATACAAGGAGTATAACTCCACTAGTAAGTGTGGGAGGACACCCAAAGACCCCAAAGGCCCCCAACCCAGCCATTGCAGGGAGTAGCTATGCTCCAGCTGGGACCAGAAGTCAGACGGGTCTGGGAAGAGCATCCCAAGAGAGCAGTATAAGACAGTGTTACCGGTGCGGAGAGAGGGGACACATTTCCTGGCAGTGTGGGAAACCAAGTGATGAGCCCATGCCCACTGCAGGGGCCTCCAGCTCAACAACAACCCACCTGTATGCGGCGCTGGTGGGGGTCACACACGGTGCCCCAGATCGGAAGCCCATCTGCCCGGTGACCGTGAATAATCAGGACGTGGAAGCGTTGCTGGATTCGGGCAGCCAGATCACTCTGGTGCGAAAGGACCTGGTGTCTCCATCAGGCTTAACTACCAGTGAGACCCTCCCCATCTCCTGTGTGCATGGAGACACCAAAAACTACCCCACCACAGAGCTCACCCTGACCACTACTCGGGGAACCATTCACACAGTGGCGGGAGTGGTTGATTCACTTCCTGTTGCGGTCCTGATTGCAAGGGGCTGCCCCGCCTTCCAGTCGCTGTGGAAAGAGACGCAGGAGAAGAGGACCCGAGCACCCAGGAAATTGAGGGGTGCAACCCTCGGAGCCACCCATCCCTGCCTCGGTTCTCGCAGGAGTGGCAGGCACCCTGAATGACTGAGACCGGCCCCGACAGCGCAGAGGAGAACGTCAGTCCAAGACAAGCTCCAAGCTCCAGTGAGGAGGATATCCAAGCCACCAGTTCAATTCAATTCATTTTTATTTATATAGCGCCAAATACAACAAATGTCATCTCATACCAGTGAGCTGCCCCCTCTTACAGGCGAGTATGGCGGTGCACAATTACAGGACCCCACCCTTGCAAATGCCTTAAAAAATGTGCAGGTGTTAGAGGGAGTGGTGCTAGGGGGTAGAGCAGGCCCTACTTACCCCCATTTTGCCATAAGCCGAGGCTTAGTGTATCAGATAGTAAAAAAGAACGATACAGTACAGGAACAGCTTCTTGTACCACAGCCCCATCGAGCCACTGTGCTGAACCTAGCACACACCCACCCCCTAGGGGCCCAACTAGGAGTAGAAAAAACAAAGGAAAGGATATTACAGCGCTTCTATTGGCCAGGAGTGCACAAGGAGGTAGAAAACTACTGTAGAATTTGCCCAGAGTGCCAGCAGGTGGCGCCTAAGCCCACATACAGGAACCCACTCATCCCCTTGCCCATCATCGAGACTCCTTTTGAGAGGATAGGACTGGACATAGTTGGTCCTTTACCAAAAAGCTCCAGGGGACACCAGTACATTCTGGTCATTGTGGATTATGTAACCCGGTACCCTGAGGCTATCCCGTTGAGGAAGGCTACATCAAAACAGATTGCCAAGGAGCTGTTCCTCCTCTCTGCCACTCTGGGCATTCCAAAGGAGATACTGACGGACCAAGGAAGTCCGTTCATGTCAAGAGTAATGAAAGACCTCTGCACACTGCTGAGGATCAAACAGTTGAGAACGTCCATCTACCATCCACAGACAGACGGGCTGGTAGAACGTTTCAACAATATACAATATATGCTTCTGAAGAGTGCAGACGTGTCTCTGCTTCCTCCTGCTGCTTAGCCTATTGCTTTATTCGCTTTTAAATCATTCTACTTCTTTCCACAAGTCTTGGATATAATTTTATTCTTTTATTCTTTTTCTTTTAATTGTATATTTGTAAATGGTATTAGCCCTCCTGTTTACAAAGAGAATCGGGGACTCTATAACACAGCATGTCAGAATGGCAAAGACGGAAAATATAACTTTTTCTGATACATCAGTCAGGGAACTGATAGATATTTTGCCGACCATTCAGTCTACTCATTCAGATGGCACGAGGACCATTGTCCATACAGGGTCTTTTGATATTCTGAGAAGGAAGAGTGGCTCTGAGATCCTGAAGAAGGATTTTTCTCTGCTGTTGGAGAGACTGTGTCACTATGGAGCACACCGGGTCTCCATTTCTGGCCCCATTCCTACTGTGGGTAATGGAATTGAACTTTTCAGCAGACTTCTTGGCCTGAACACATGGTTGTCAAATGCATGCATCGCCCATGGGATTAAGTTCATTGATAACTTTAAGATTTTTTGGAACTGTAAGGAGCGTTTCAGACCTGATGGCGTGCATCCAAATCGAACTGGATGCAGATTACTTGGTGCACACTTACGTCATGCTGTTGGGACGGCAAACCCAAACATGACTGTACAGATTAGACTGAAGGACACAGCAGCGAGGCAAACAACCCCCAGCCCTCCCCCCTCACCAGACCCTTTACTCCACATCACCCAAGGTCTCCAAAGGATGTCTCTATCCCAGCCAGGACTCCAGCGACCACCATCAACCAAGAAATGCAGGGCACCCCCCCAACAGAGACCAGTGTAAACTCCACAAAGCTAGCCTTACTGAATATTAGATCTCTGTCCAATAAGTCACTGTTAGTTAGTTGACTTCATAATTTCACACAATTTAGATTTCCTTTTTCTGACAGAAACATGGTTAACAGAAAGCACAAGTGCTACTGTTCTTAATGAAGCAGCCCCCCCAAACTTTAGTTTTATGGATAAATGCCGAAATGGTAAGAAAGGTGGTGGTGAAGCTGCCTTTTTTAAAGATACATTCCAGTGTAAAGAGATCTCATTTGGTGATTTAACTTCTTTTGAATATCTGAGTTTTATTTTAAAGGGTGTTCCTAAAATCCTGTTCTTAATCATTTACAGAGCTCCAGGATACTGTGCAAGTTTTATTGATGATTTTTCTGAATTATTGTCTGTTATTTCGACTGATTTTAACCATTTTATCTTGACCGGGGATTTTAACATTCACATAGATAACATGATGGATGGTAATGCCAAAGAATTTTCTTCTGTGTTGGACATGTTTGGTTTGTGGCAACATGTAACAGAACCAACCCATCTTCGAGGTCACGTTCTGGACCTGCTCATTTCTGAAGGTGTTGATATTTCTTCTGTTGTGGTTATTGATTTGGCCTTGTCTGACCATTTTTGTATTTTATTTGATTTACATATTACTCAGAATGTTCAAACAACCAGCTTCTCAGTTAAGAAGAGGTATATCAATGAGAAAACAGGTGCTCAGTTTAGGGAGGCCATAACTATGTTACCAACAATGAGCGCAGAGTCGGTTGAAGGAATGCTGGATCATTTTAACTTGAAAATTTTTAATGTAATGGAAGCTGTTGCACCGATAAGAATCAAGAGCACCTTGATCAAACAGAAAACCCCATGGAGAAACACCACTACGGTCAAAAACCTGAAAAGAGAATGGAAAAAAAGCTTCAGATTCACTATGAGCTGTACAAAGAAAGCCTGCGTAGTTATAACAATGAGCTGTGCAAGGCCAGACAGCTGCATTTATCTGAAATGATTAATAAGAATGTCAACAACTCTCCTAAACAGTCAAACCCAGACCTCCTCTCCACTTAGAAATGCAACGATTTTGCCAACTTTTTTAGCCAAAAAATCAAAACAATTAGACAAAACATTCACGCAACACAGACAAACAAGAAAACTAATTTGTGTCTAAAACTTAGAAATAACTCTGACGTTATGTCACAATTTAATATTGTTAATTTAAAAATCCTAGAGGAAACAGTTCGGCATCTGAAATCAACAACTTGTTCTCTGGACATAATACCATCCGACCTTTTAAAAACTGTTTTTACCTCAGTAGAAGTGATCTCCTACGAATAGTTAACAGCTCACTGGCATCAGGCATTTTTCCCAAGTCACTAAAGACAGCTGCCATTAAGCCACTCCTAAAGAAGGGAACTCTAGACGCCTCTATGATGAACAACTACAGACCTGTCTCTAATCTCTCTTTTATATCCAAGATTATTGAGAAAGTTGTATTTAACCAGCTCAACGACTTTCTGAATGAAAGTGGAAGTCTTGATAAGTTTCAATCAGGCTTCAGACGTCATCACAGCACTGAAACAGCTCTGGTAAAAGTGTTAAACGACATCAGGTTGAAAACTGATTCTGGTAATGTTTCAGTCCTGGTTCTGTTGGATCTCAGCGCTGCGTTTGATACTGTAGATCACAGAATCCTGTTGCACAGGCTGGAAAACTGGTTTGGACTTTCTGGAGCGGTCCTTAACTGGTTCAGGTCCTACTTAGAAGGCCGGAGTTATTTTGTTACAATTGGCAGCTATGAATCTGAGCGAGTGGCCATGACTTGTGGAGTCCCCCAGGGGTCAATTCTTGGACCTCTTCTGTTTAACTTGTATATGCTCCCTTTGGGTCAGATATTGCAGAATTTTAACATCAATTATCACAGTTATGCAGACGATACACAACTTTATGTGTCTCTGTCACCATGGCGACTGCAGCCCAGCAGACGTACTGTGTCAGTGTCTGGAGGAAGTAAACACCTGGATGAGAGAGAATTTTCTACAATTAAATGAAGACAAAACTGAGATCATTCTGTTTGGGAGCAAAGAGAAGAGGGTCAGCGTTGGTAAATATCTTGAGACTCGGGACCTTACAATCACTGACCAAGTTGGTAACCTCGGAGTGTTGATAGACTCAGATCTGACTTTCAGCAGCCACATCAAAGCTGTCACCAAGGCAGCTTTTTACCACCTCAGAAACATCAACAGAATTAAAGGTTTCCTCTCCCAAAAAGACCAGGAGAAACTCATCCATGCATTCATCTCCAGTAGACTCCATTACTGTAACGCTCTTTTAACTGGACTTCCCAAAAAGAGCATTAAACATCTGCAGCTCATCCAGAACGCTGCTGCTGGAGTTTTAACCCGGACTAAGAGATCTGAACACATCACACCAGTTTTAAAATCTTTACTCTGGCTTCCAGTCAGTCACAGAATAGATTTTAAAAGCCTGCTGATGGTTTACAAATCCCAGAACGGTTTAGGCCCAAAATACATCAGTGATATGTTCAGAGAATATAAACCCAGCAGAGCTCTTAGATCCAAGGACTCAGGCCAGCTGGTCCAGTCCAGAGTCCAGACTAAACATGGAGAAGCAGCATTTAGCTGTTATGCTGCCAACAAGTGGAACAAACTGCCAGTGGAGATTAAACTTTCATCAAATGTAGACATTTTTAAATCCAGGTTAAAGACATTTCTTTTCACATGTGTCTATGCATGAAATATCTTTTAACTTATCTAGACTGTTGCCTGTTTTTAAATTCATTTAAATGATTTTATTTGTTTCCCTTTATATTCTTTTATGTATTTTTAATGCTTCTTCCACTCCCTGCTGCAATGCTTTTATTTTATGTAAAGCACTTTGAACTGTTTGTACATGAAATGTGCTATATAAATAAATTTGATTTGATTTGATTTGAACAAGACCTTGAAATCAATGCTACGGAAGGCCATTGAAGAGGATGGGCGCAACTGGGACCAACTGCTGCCATATCTGCTGTTTGCGGTAAGGGAGGTTCCTCAATCTTCGACAGGGTTTTCGCTATTTGAGCTCTTGCTGTCTTACAGACTGAGGGGGCTGCTGGACATCGCCAAGGAAGCGTGGGAGGAACAGCCGTGTAAACAACGCACCCTGATCGAACATGTGGGGGCCATGAGAGACAGAATGAAGGCCATCTACCCCATAATTCGGGAGCACATGGAGACCGCTCAGCGGCAGCAACAGGCCACATACAATCGACCGGCCCAGCCAAGGGAGTTCAAGCCAGGGGACAGAGTACTTGTACTGGTGCCCACTGTCGAATGCAAATTCCTGGCAACCTGGCAGGCTCCATATGAAGTGATAGAGCGGGTGGGGGAGGTAAACTACAAGGTGCGGCAACCAGATAAAAGAAAAACTGTACAGATCTATCTTGTTAACCTCCTAAAGAAATGGCACGCCAGGGAGGCGCTGCTCTCTTGTTTACCTCCCACAGAGTCCAAGGAACCTGCAAGAGATGAGGTCCAGGTGGGACAAATGCTGTCCCCCCATCAACGGCAGATGGTCCTGGAGCTGGTTGACCGGAACCGAGAGGTCTTCTCCTCCCTCCCCGGACACACTGAGGTGGTCCAGCACGAGATCCGCACCATCCCGGGCCAAACGGTAAATCAGCATCCTTATCGGGTCCCAGAGGCTCGAAAAAAGGTTATCCAGGAGGAGGTAAGGAAGATGCTGCAGCTTGGAGTGATAGAAGAGTCAAAGTGCCTGGGCTAGTCCCATTGTACTGGTCCCAAAACCAGATGGTTCAGCGCGATTTTGTAATGACTACAGGAAGTTAAACGAGATATCAGAGTTTGATGCATACCCAATGCCTCGTGTGGATGATCTGGTGGACTCCTTAGGACAGGCTCGCTTCCTGACCACTCTCGATCTCACAAAAGGTTACTGGCAGGTGCCCCTGACCCCAGAGTCCAGGAAGAAGACTGCCTTTGCCACATTGGAGGGCCTCTACCAGTACACACGGCTCCCGTTCGGACTCCACAGTGCACCTGCCACCTTCCAGCGCTTGATGAATCAAATCCTTGCTCCCCATAAAAGGTACGCAGCTGCATTTATTGATGATGTGGTTATTCAAAGTCCAGATTGGGACAGTCACTTACCACAGGTACAAGCTGTGATCGATTCTCTAAGGGAGGCAGGTCTCACAGCAAACCCAAAGAAGTGCAGGCTGGCGTTCAGCGAGACAAACTACCTGGGATACACAGTCGGACGGGGACTGGTCAAGCCGCAGGAAGCCAAAATTCTGGCCATACAGGACTGGCCACAGCCAATCACCAAAAAGCAAGCGAGATCCTTTTTGGGTCTAGCGGGATACTATAGACGTTTCATTGCAAACTTTGTGACTATTGCAGCACCCCTGACAGAGCTGACGACCAAACGCCACTCAAGGATGGTGAAGTGGAATCCGGCAGCAGAGGCGGCCTTCAAGAACCTGAAACGGGCCCTGTGCTCCAGCCCAGTCTTGATGGTACCGGACTTCGAGAAAGAGTTTATCGTTCAGACCGATGCTTCGGAGGTGGGTTTGGGGGCTGTGCTCGCCCAAGTGCATGAAGGCTAGGAACAAAGAAACCATTGGTAGGGTCACCAAATGGTTCTTGAGTTTGCAAGCTTTTAATTTTTCAGTTGTTCACAGGGCAGGCAAGTGTCACGGCAAAGCGGATGCCCTGTCTCGGCGAGATGCCCTCTTCACCTCCTTCAGCCCGATGAGGACATCGGTCCAGAGGGGGAGGATGTGTGATGTCACGAGAGGCTGCATCGTGGATGGGTGCTACGTTCCAGCGAGATGGCTCCAACCACAACTCGCCATGGCCCTATTTGGTGGGGGAGTCGAGAACTGCACCCCTCTCCACAAGGCATCCGAACACAGCTGAGGCCACTAAGGGCTGATGATTGCTTGAGCTTAAGAGCTCAGTGTTGCAGTCTTTCAGACGGGGAGCTGCTGTTGGGAGAGAGTGGCTTGTGGACGGATCCTTTCACTGTGAAAACTTGTACGGACTGTTTCTTTCACGGTGGAATGCCGGGGAAATACTTACCTGGACCCTCACCTGGAAGTACGTGTGAGTGGATTTGATGAACACTGCCAGAGACTGAGCAAGTGAGGATTTCTGTTGAAAAGACTTTTTTTGGTTTGAAGAAGATTAATTTAAGTTCCCCTTTAAAGAGCCACGGGCCAAGATTTGTGTTGAATGTTTACAAAGAAGACCTTTTGTTTTAAGTTATGAACTTTGACACCCTTTGTTAAACTTCCCCAAGTACACCATTAAAACTTGGAAACTATTTTAAAACTGTTGTCCTCGCACTATTTGAACTGCCCTGCTGTTGACGTGCCTCTCGTGATATCACAATATATATTTATGTGCATTTGACCTAAAATGGTTGGCTAGACCTCAGAAAAGAGATAAGTTATGTGAACTAATGGTTTTGAGCAAAGATTACTAATGTAAACTTGAATATGTCTAAGTTATCTATGCCAATACAACTTAAAAGGTTTAGTTTCATGTTTTGTAAAAACTTAAACGGGATAAGGCAACGGGTTTCCACGCGATTTTCTAGTAAACTCAACTAGTTCGGGTTAAGAGTGCTGTTTCACAGATAATAGAAGTAACATTTCCCATGTTGCACATGTCAGTAAAGTTAGGTAATATTGTGTTGTTTTCCACTTCTTCAGTAGTTTGGTTTTGCCATCAATCTGACTGTGGCAGAAGAAACTGTTGAAAAGCCATTTTTATGTGATGCTGCTGCTCTGCTGTCTCAGGTTGGATGTGCAGCGTTGTGTCTGAGCAGGGACTGAGCCGGATGGAGAGAGTTTGATTCCCTCTGCTCTTTTCAGACGTTTTGTCCCTATTATCCTCTCTGCAGTCTTTATGACTCTTTGCAGAGCCTTCCTCTCTGCCTGTGTGGTGTTTCCATACCTCACAGGGATGCCTCTCCATCAGTCCTCTGCAGGCCTGGGTGAGAGGGCCATGGTTCAGACCAGCTTTCCTGAGCAGCCTGATGAAGTAAAGCCTTTGCTGGGTGGTGCTAAGAGTCCAGCTCAGGTCAGATGGAACCTGCAGTCCCTGTAACTGTCGGCCTCCTGTAGAGGAGGATGATTCTTCCTGAAGTCCGGTATTATTTCCTTTTCTTGTCTGCGTTGAGGATGAGGTCGTTCTCATCTCCCCCCTTGATGAGCCCCAGAATGGTGACACACAAATGTCTCAGCAGCAGTGATCTCAAAACGGTGTAGAACTGAAAACAGTAGTGAGATCTTTAACCAGGTCTTCTCTTTAACACCTGCCCTGTCCGGGGGTTCAGTCAATGAGCTCGTCAGTAGCTTCAATGCTAAAATGTTAAATGTTATGGACAGGGCTCTCAAGTTTTCAAGTTTGCTTGGAGTGAGATTCGGGCGGGGCAGGGGCCGGGCCGTGTGCGTGGGGGGGTTTCTTTCGGGTTTTTTTTGGGGGGGGTCCCTTGCAGTATCCCATCGCCATAAACTAGCTACTTAAAGAACAAAGAAATTGTTTTATTTATACCAAAATCACAAATCTTCACTTTTACACTAAATTCTGCTATATTTTAAAATAAATTGTTTTAGGTATGCAAAGTCTTAACAAACAAAAAAACAGACAAATTAAATTAAGAAAAACAAACATAACCCCAAATGGGCCCCTTGAGCAGTCCCTCTCTGTGTGTGTTTGTTTATGAGTGTTGTTGTAAGTGTTTGTGGCAGATTTTGATGCTTGATGACTGATATTGGGGGCTCCCATTTAAAGCACTGTGGCTCAATGTCAGCCATTTTCACAGTCATGATGGATGACAGAGTTCCATTCAGAAACAAAGTGTTCCTGGTCTTGGTTTTATTGAGCCCCACCATGGAAAAAACCCTCTCTGCATCAGCATTTCAGTGTGGCAGAACTAATACCAGTTTGGCAATTGTAGATAGCCTTATTGGGAATCTGTTCATACCAGTCACCTTTGAAAAAAATTAACCACGGAAGCCTAATTACACTCCTACATATTTTTCATTTTTCATTAAGTTGCTCATGTCAAAGGGTGTGTGCTGAATATTTAGGTCTACTACTCCAACGAACACTTTAATCGGCAGGTATTGGTCTTTTACAAAGAGTAGGAAAACTATAGTAACTAATAAAAGATTCAAATAAATGAAGATATGACCTGCTGATGATCCTGACGGTTCTCTTCCACCTCCAGCTCGTCTACAACTTCTGCACGCATTCAGAGCATAATAGGCTATGTCCGCTGTGCATTCATGGGACGCGTGCTTGCAGCTGAAAGCTATTTCACACCCGGCGACAAGAAATTCTGTTTTCTGATTGGCTGAGAAATTCTATTTTGTGATTTTCCGATGGGTTGCTAAATCAAGACAGCTGTACCAGAGCTATAGTTCTGAGCTGTACGAGCGCACAGTAACCTGCCATTGACTCGTTTATAGTATCGGCCATTAGAATTTCTGTGCGACGAAGTTGATCATTTCTCAGCGTGAGAAATGGCATGTGTGGCGTGTGAGCGTGTGAACTTGTTGAAATGCGTATGTCTCACGCTCATTGCGTGAGACTTGAGAGCCCTGGTTATGGATGCTATTGCTCCCATTAAGGTGAAGGTTATCTCTGGAAGGAAGAAGTCTCCATGGCCACATTCCACACTGGTGAAAGCTGAGCGCAGATGGAGAAAAACAAATCTCCAGGTTAATTATAGCATCTACAAAGAGAAACAACTAAGGAATGCAAGAAAGTCCTACTTCTCTGACATCATCACCAAAAACAGTCCTAATGCTCGGGCCTTATTTGCTACAGTTGACAGGCTAACAAACCCTCCTGTGTTAGTGGCAACTGAACTTCATTCCACCATGGCCTGCAATGACTTTGCCAAATTCTTCACAGACAAAATCCAAAATATTAGACAAGCAGTTGGTCCATCATCAGCAGCAGGTTCAGCATATGTACAGTCTCCACCGAAAACCCGTTTAAACACCATGACACAGTTCCAACCCATTAACAGCAAAGACCTGGAGGACATCTTACATCAGCTGAACTCCTCCTCTTGCTGTTTAGACATCCTGCCAACAGCTTTTTTCAAAAGGGTCTCAAAGATTTTGGAGTCAGACCTGTTACTGATGGTGAACTTGTCTTTAATGTCGGGTGTGTTTCCAGAGCCACTAAACACAGCTGGAATCAAACCTCTGTTGAAAAAGACACAAATGAATAACTACAGGCCTATCTCAAATCGACTGGAGAACTGGGCGGGTCTTTCCGGAACTGTATTAAACTGGTTCAAATCATACTTAGAGAACAGGAAGTACTTTGTGTCAATAGGTAACTTTACATCTGAGCACACAAGAATCACATGTGGAGTTCCCCAAGGTTCCATCCTGGGACCTCTTCTGTTTAACATCTACATGCTCCCACTGGCACAGATTATAAAAAAAACAACAAAATAAACTACCATAGCTATGCAGATGACACGCAGATATATATTACAATGTCACCTGGAGACCGAGGCCCTGTACAGGCTCTTGGTAAATGCATTGAGGAGATTAATGACTGGATGTGCCACAACTTTCTCCAGCTAAACAAAAACAAAACTGAGGTAACTGTCTTTGGAGCCAAAGAGAAACGATTACAGGTCACCACAGAACTTCAATCTATACACCTAGAAACTACCAACCAGGCCAGAAATCTGGGTGTAGTGATGGACTCAGACCTAAATTTGGAAAAACACAATAAGGCAGTAACAAAGTCAGCCTACTATTACCTTAAGAATATATCAAGGTTAAAGGATCTGATGTGTCAGCAGGACCTGGAAAAACTAGTCCATGCATTCATCTTCAGTAGGCTTGATTACTGTAACGGCATCTTTACAGGTCTACCTAAAAAGTCAGTTAGACAACTGCAGCTCATTCAGAACTCTGCTGCTTGAGTCCTCACTAAGACCAAAAAAGTGGACCCCATCAGTCCAGCTCTGAGGTCTTTACACTGGCTTCCTGTCCTTCAGAGGATAGACTTTAAAGTTCTGATGCTGGTATATAAAGCTCTGAATGGTCCAGGACCAAAATACATCAGTGACCTCCTGACCCAGTATGAACCTTCCAGACCCCTCAGGTCATCTGGATCCGGTCTTCTATCAGTTCCCAGAGTCAGAACCAGACATGGAGAAGCTGCATTCAGCTTCTATGCTCCACATGTCTGGAACAAACTCCCAGAAAGCCTCAGATCAGCTGAAACACTCAGTGTGTTTAAGTCCAGGCTGAAGACACACCTATTTTCAGCTGCGTTTGAATAAAGCTCAAAACTTAATCACATTTTAACTACTGATTCTATCTATTGTTCTTATTTCTTTCTTTTTTGTTTAAATTTTAAATCATGCTTTTTATTTCTACTGTTTTAATGTCTCTGTAAAGCACTTTGAATCACCTTGTTGTTGAATTGTGCTTTACAAATAAACTTGCCTTGCCTTGCCTATATTGAGAATCATGAACTTTGTTTTATCTCCCCCACTAAACTCAAGTCCAATGGCTCAGTCAACATTAAGTCCAAGCACATTCACCAGCTGATCATACTTCTTACGCAATAGAACAGCGACACCGCCAAGTATTCTGCCATGAACTATTCCATTGCTTCGAGCAGTGATTGAATAGCCTGCTCCATGGAAGTCTTCATGCAGGGAGGTAAGTCCTTCCAAATCTTGCTTTGGTAAAAAATACACGATGTCTTGAATACACAGTTTCCACAGGTCGCAAAGAGCTTATTTACAGTTAGGGGGTGTGATTTAAGTGGAGCGTCAGGCACGAAGCTGTTGGACATCACTGTAGCAGTCTCAGTGTTGGATTAAGAAGCCTTCAACCTCTGAAATACCAACATTCCTGTGGGGGATGTATCTGGATAAAACCCAGATCTTCATTTTTCCACAAAGGAGAGAGAGACAGAAAACTGCCTAAGTGACAACGACCTTCGGCCCTTTGAAAGCTTTTGGGGAGTGGAACTAGCAACAGACACTTGCCATAAATTGGAATAAGCTCAAATGAACAAAGAACCTTTCTTTTGGAAAAGTGGGAGGCTCACCCCTCTTATCTGGACCAATAAATCGAAGTTGACACTCAAACCCCATGTCCCCAGATAGGGGACCAGATGGCTAAACACAAACTGAAAAAACTTTACCAAGACTTACTTTTAGTCTAATCTTAAAACTGTATTGAATGTGTTTGATAACCTTATTCAAGTTTTTCAGGTTTCCAGTGAGATCACAAGACGCATATAGAGACAATTTGTACGATCCTGGCTTAAATATTGACGGAGAACTGATCTTGTTGGAAAATGACCAACCTGCCTATGGAACCACATTGCCCACTAGTGGTCTGTAGTGTTGAAAATTTAAATCCCCAAGGACCCAGTAAACCGGACAGTTATATGCAACAATTTAACTTTTAACGATGTCCCGTCGGTATCTATTTGTTATTGTTTGGTATCCCCATTGTTAACACAGAAAATTAACATTGTGTGGTTCGCTATTCATATGTCACGACTTTACAGATATTCATCTGAATTTTGAGACTCATAATCATCTGTATCATGTTGTGTTATTTGATGTCTTTATATCACAAGTCTATGTTATATCTTTAATCTGCATATCTTAACAAGTTGTTGTGTTTTCAGAATCACCGAGACAAATGTTCTATGAGACGGAATTAATGGAGAAATAAGAGTTTCTTTGTTATATTTAGAAGTCTTTTTAAAGATGCTGAACAGAGCACCT
The DNA here is from genome assembly GCF_027942865.1 of Odontesthes bonariensis. Lineage (NCBI taxonomy): Eukaryota > Metazoa > Chordata > Actinopteri > Atheriniformes > Atherinopsidae > Odontesthes > Odontesthes bonariensis. The sequence continues at coordinate 574,040 of NC_134506.1, forward strand.
CACACACACACCCAGGCAGACGTCACCACAGTTCAGGCAAATCATTGGCTGAAAGAGTAGTGTAAGCTTACGTCATGCCCCGCCTCCGAGAGTCAAACCACGGACCCCGCGAACCCAGAGTTGAGTAGAGTTGCTCAGAGAGATTTGATTTGATTTTCAGTTGTTCAGGTTTTCAGAGATGTAGAGATGATTTGAGAAGAGAAGAAGAAGAGGAGAGCTCACCAGAGTTTTGGGAGTTTCCCAGAGTCTCAGGAGAGAGCGGAAAGACGAGAGGATGAGCGATGCAGAAGACGACAGGAGGAAGCCATCCATAACCAAGGGAGGCCCCGGAGACGAGAAAGAAAGACCCGAACAAAGATAAGAACAGAATGAAGTTTTCCTACCAAGAAAGCCAACTCCAAGCAACCTTTTATTAATCTTCTGTGAACTTAAGTTCGCTTCATCAGAGAAGCCAGCAACCAACTCTGACACTCGGACGAGTTTAATCATCCTGCACAGTGAAGTCTTTGGCACCAGCGTTCCTGTTTCCCGGTGAAGAGAAGCAACCGTCCAGGCCGCTGCAAAGCCCGCTGAAGTAATCCACGACCAGGGAAGGCCCCCGGGAGCAGAACGCAGAGAAAACCCCTCGGACTGCGTGGCCACCACCTGCCATGTTCCGAACCGACTAAACAGAACTATTTTCCATTCACTAAGTGTTTATATAATCACCCATATTCAATGCATCTCCTGTTTGTCTTAAGGTTCATGTCTTTGGTCATATCATTGTAATAAACAGTTCATATATCTATATATATGTTATAATCACAGATTGTGTCGTATGCTTTCTTTACGTAATGTCTGTCCAACCAAACGAGAACTTTCACGAAAGTAGCGAGATATGAGACTGATTATTAATTGAAACATTAATTTAACATACCAGGATCGTAGGATTTTGTGTTTTTCCTTCATTCGAAGGTGGTGCCCCTACATTTGAGGTTTAAGGTTTATTGAGACAGTGAGAACGTCTTATAAATCCTTATATTTGATACATATAAATGCCCAATATCGCTACATCACCATGTCCATCCATCCTTGAAGGCCTTCCATGTATAGTACAGCAGGTAGTTTATTGGTTTGTATCTATATTGGTAGCCTGGATTATTGTGAAATAATAATAAAATAAATATGCAGTTTTGCAATTTTGTATGTATGAGAATATCTTCATGTCTTCACATGAATAATCCTTTTGCCAGTATTATTAGCAGAGACTCCTGCTGAACAGAACCTGTTTGAGAGGGCAGAGCGGGCTGGTCATGCACCTGAACAATGTGTTTGCTGTTTGGACATTTCACTGTGGATTTTTCCAGACCGTAATGGGGAGCATGAGAGCTCCAAAAGAAAGAACCTCTTCATCATATTGTGAATGGAAAATCCACTGCTTTTATGATGTACATGCCAAAAGAATATGAGTCTCAGTTTTGAGCTGAGTTGATGTTAAAGCAATACAATGTAACTTCTCAAAAAGCCCATTATGGAGCTCCCCCTACAGGCTTGGAGGTAATGTACGGTTAGGCACTGTCGTAAATCTCTTTCTCTTCCTTGCTTCATCAGTCAACGTCTTCTTCTGTTTCTTCGGTGCCTCTGCCATGATGATCGTACTGACAATGTTGCGCTAGCTTAGCCTTATACCTGGGAGCGTGAGAGGGGTCTATTTGTTTTTGCGGTAGGTGTGCCAGAAAGCAAGTCGAAGTACAGCTCCCGGGCCGGTCCAGCAAAGTTACACAGCGCAGTTTTTCCAACTCAGACCCCCGAAGGGCATAGGAGACAGGCCAATCGTAATATTAAAACTCATTCTAGCCACACAATTTTTTTCAAACTGTTATTTTAAGGTAGAAATGTTACATAGTATTGCTTTAAATTATTTTTTTGCAGATGATCTCACACTCTGCGGGGAGGCTGAGTCGGTCTGGCATCTGTTGTATCAGTGCTGTGAAAAGTCATGTGGTTATGTATGACCATTTTCTGATAACCTTTGAGTTTACATTACTTGACTATACAGTTTCTGAGAAGAAATTTACGTATAGAAGGTGTCTATCAGAGGATGCTGTAACCAGATTTAAAGAATTAATTCCATCATCCTTTTCTTCACTGCCATGTGCAGATATGACAGAGGACGACTACCTAAACTTTACTCCAGCAGCACTTGACTCTCTTGTTGACAGCACTATAGTTTCAATGCGTACAGCACTGGACAATGTTGCCCCTCTGAAAAGGAAGGTAATCAGTCAGAAGAGGTTGGCTCCTTGGTATAATTCACAGCTGCGTGCTTTAAAGCAGACTGCAAGAAAGCTGGAGAGACAGTGGCGTTCCTCTAATTTAGAAGAGTCTCAGTTAGTCTGGAAAGATAGTTTAACAATGTATAAGAAAGCCCTTCGTAAAGCTAGAACTGCTTATTATTCATCATTGATAGAAGAGAATAAGAATAATCCCAGGTTTCTTTTCAGCACTGTAGCCAGTCTGACTAAGAGTCCGAGCTCTGCTGAGCCAGGTATTCCTTTAACTCTCAGCAGTGATGATTTCATGAGCTTCTTTATTAATAAAATTGTTTCTATCAGAGAGAAGATTGATAGAGTCCTTCCCACTATTATCAGTGATGTATCATCAAGTACAGCAGCTTTAGAAGTATCTTTAGAACCTGATTTGTATTTAGACTGCTTCTGCCCAGTTCATCTCTCTGATCTAACAACAGCAATAGTCTCTTCTAAACCATCAACTTGTGTTTTAGACCCAATCCCAACCAGACTGTTCAAGGAGGTTTTCCCATTAATTGACACTTCCATATTGGATTTGATCAATCTGTCTTTGTTGACAGGATATGTACCTCAGCCTTTTAAGGTTGCTGTAATTAAACCTTTACTTAAAAAACCTACTCTTGATTCAGAAGTGTTGGCTCATTATAGACTTATATCCAATCTCCCTTTTATGTCTAAAGTTCTTGAAAAAATAGTTGCAGCTCAGCTTTGTGATCACTTACACAGAAATAATCTGTTTGAAGAGTTTCAGTCAGGATTCAGAGTGCATCATAGCACAGAAACTGCACTGCTGAAAGTTACCAATGATCTCCTCTTAGCCTCTGATAGCGGACTTGTGTCTGTGCTTGTCCTGTTGGATCTCAGTGCTGCATTTGATACGGTCGATCACAGTATCTTATTACACAGACTTGAACATGTTATTGGGATTAAAGGAACTGCATTAGGCTGGTTTAAGTCATATTTATCTGATAGATTTCAGTTTGTTCTTGTAAATGAAGAATCTTCCTCACACACCAGAGTAAGTCATGGAGTTCCCCAGGGTTCTGTGCTTGGACCGATTCTTTTTACTTTATACATGCTTCCATTAGGTAACATTATTAGACAGCATGGCATAAATTTCCATTGCTATGCTGATGATACTCAGCTGTACTTATCTATAAAACCAGATGAACCCAATAGGTTGGTCAGACTACAAGCATGTCTTAAAGACATAAAGACCTGGATGACTCAGAACTGTCTGCTGCTAAATTCAGACAAAACTGAAGTCGTTATCTTTGGACCTGAGCGTTTCAGGGAGAAATTGTCTAGCTATATAGTTACTCTAGATGGTATTTCCTTGGCTTCTAGTTCTACAGTGAGGAACCTTGGAGTTATTTTTGACCAGAACTTATCATTTGACTCGCATATAAAACAGGTTTCTAGGACTGCCTTCTTTCACCTTCGTAATATTGTTAAAATCAGGAACATCTTGTCTCAGAGTGATGCAGAAAAACTAATTCATGCATTTGTTACTTCAAGATTGGACTGCTGTAATTCTTTATTATTGGGCTGTCCCACATATTCTCTGAAAAGCCTTCAGTTGATCCAAAATGCTGGAGCCAGAGTTCTGATGAGAACTAACAGGAGAGATCATATTTCTCCAGTTTTAGCTTCTCTTCATTGGCTCCCTGTTAAATTCAGAATAGAATTTAAGATTCTTCTCCTTACATATAAAGCTCTTAATGACCGAGCTCCATCATATCTTAAAGATCTCATTGTAAGATATTTTCCTAACAGAGCACTTCGTTCCCAAACTGCAGGTTTACTTGAGGTTCCCAGAGTTTCTAAAAGTAGAATGGGAGGCAGAGCCTTCAGTTATCAGGCCCCTCTATTGTGGAATAAGCTGCCAGTAAATGTCCGGGAAGCAGACACCCTTTCCACTTTTAAGACCAGGCTTAAAACTTTCCTTTCTGATAAAGCTTATAGTTAGGGATGGCTCAGGTGATCCTGAAACATCCCATAGTTAAGCTGCTATAGGCCCAGCCTGCTGGGGGGCCTCATCTGACACACCTTTCCTCACTTTACTCTCTTTATGTATATGTGATATTATTGTGGTCATTAACTCGTGTTTGAAAACTGAAAATAAAGTCCGCACACCAATCTCCCGTTTCTCAATTTAATGTGACGTTTCGGGCAGCCTGCCCTTCCTCAGACATAGATACATTAACTCGTGTTTCCCTGTTCCAACAGATATCCTTTGAATGGTGTTACAGTGCCGCCGTCGCGGTGGCCCCCTGCCCCCCTCCCCCTCCCCCCCCCCTTTTCTGTCTTCTCAAACCCCAGCTGGTGGAGGCGGATGGCCACCCTTCCTGAGTCTGGTTCTGCCAGAGGTTTCTTCCTGTTAAAAGGGAGTCGTTTCTCTCCACAGTCGCCTCAGGCACGCTCAGGACGGGAGATTGGACCGAAAAAGAAAAAGTTTTCAGTGCAATCTGTTGGTTTTCTTAGCTAGGAAATTGTTTTTGAATTGGCTCTATATGAACGAATTGGATTATTTTATGAATTATGATTATTATTAATTAATTGAATTCCAATTGGCTTGAATTGGACTTACTATCTAAGTGCCTTGAGATGACATTTGTTGTATTTGGCGCTATATAAATAAAAATGAATTGAATTGAATTGAATTGAATTATGTCTTAGTTTCTGAGTGACTGTGAGTAGGGTATAAAGGAAACTCAGCATCCCACCTGCTGCTCTAACAGGATTGTGCGTGCTCTAAAGGTTACCTTGGGATAGACATCCATAATGTTATGCACAGCTGCACGGTGGTTAGGTGGGTATAGAGAATGGATGGAATGTTATGTAATTAGTTATCACACAGAAACTCACTCACTGTTTTAATGAGTGAGTTCATAAACATAAATACACAATTGCAAATATAGCGACAAACTATATATAAATGATAACACATACAGTGGATGAAGTTTAGCTTTTTTTCTTTTATGTTACATGTTATTTTCAGTCTTGTGAATGTAAAGTCAAATATTGGAATTCAGATGGTTATGTCTGCACAAAAACTTTTCAGCATTGGCCATGAAGTCTTACTCACCGTAGTCAATCATGCTGCTTGAGATAGCATCCACACTTTTACTGAAGGTGCAAATGGGATCAAAATGATGATTTCAGTCCAGACAGAAATACAGAGTTGAAGTTTGAAGTCCCAAACTGAAGTATCACTCAAAGCAGGGCTTCCTCACTGCAATTAATCTGAGCTAACTTTACCTCTTCTCGCTTTGTCCTCTCCTTCTACTGGAGGACATAACAGTGTGTCTCAGAAAGACATGGCTCTCCAAAGTGACTGCCCCTTCCGTGTGAGCAAATTCCAGAGAGGAGACACACTGCACTTAACTGTGGCTGACCTCACACCTACACTGACATACTGGTTGTAGTCTTTTACAAGGCTCTGAGAGTGTGTGTGGGTACAGAATGGATGAATAGGTTCCCTGTGGTCCTCTCCAGCTTACACATTAACACAGACTCCTTTTTTCAGTGTATGTGTGAGTATGAATGTAGTTTTCTGTCTGGCTCAGTGGTGTTTGAACTGCAACATTAGGTAGTTAATATAGCAACTGAATTTATTTAGGTAAAAACTGTGGGAGAGAAGCCTTTTCCTGTGAGCTCAATCAGAGGATCTTGTGTGTGGTGGAGGATACAGAGGGCCATTGATACAGATGTGCCGTGTGTGTGCCTTTTGGCCCAGATATCGTCTGTTCTATGGTCACCATACATGTTGTTATAGCTCCCTCTTGTGTTGATCCTGAGTCATTGTGGTGTAGAAGGTTGAACAAGGTTCACCTGTTCTGAAGTTGGAGGTCGGATTTTATTCACAGGTATGTTTGACAATAAAAGAGACAATAAGGTAAAAGTAATATATTTTTTATTCATAACGCACTTTACATTTACAACAAAGTGCTACAGTGGGATAAAAGACAACTATTAAGATCAACAGCAGGGATAGTAAAATGCAAATAAAATGCACAAATAAAAGTAGTGAGTCCATTAAATGCAAAAATAAATAAAAACAGGACAGAGCATTTAAAGGGAGATCCTTAAAAACATTGGGTAAAAAGAAAGGCTTTCCCGGCCTGTTTTAAAGTGTTTCACAGTCTGTGGAGCCCTCAGCTCAAAGGGGCTTTTTTTCAATGACAGAATGTCAACAAAAAATGTGTTTGTTGAAATACTACTTACTACTAAAAATGACTTAAGTTGCATGTTAATATTCCAATCAGTTTAGTATTATAATACTAATAATTATTTTATCATTTGTATATAAACATTAAACTCAAACTTTACTCTTTTTGGGATCTCAGACAGTAAGTGTTGATGCTGTGTATTGTACTTGTTTCCTCGTAGAAAACAGAAGCAAGAATCAATAATGGAATTAATAAAAAAATCATTTCAGTAAGATGCATTGATAAAGGCATTGTTATGATTCTGATTCGTCTGCCTGCTCTGCTCTCCCTGTTTGCATTTAGTTCATCTCATCCACCTGCCTGCTGCTGCTCTGCGGAGCCCACCTGTTCAGCAGCCCTTATATTCAGCCTTCTGACAGGCAGACGACGCCAGATTTTTGAAAGCCTTGTGTTAGTAGATATCCAGCGTTCCCTCTCTGCCGGACCTTCTTCATGCTTCACCATCAGCAGTAAGTCGTCCTTCCACCAAACCTTTCCAACTCAAGTTACCCAGTTACTCACCATCTCCACTTCCGTTTCAGTGATCCAGTCTCTCTTCACCATTCTTCATTTTTTGTAATAAACTTTATTCTGCCAAATACCTTCCTAAAACCATGACACACAGCTGGTCGAAATGTGCAGTTACTCTGACACTGTATTATTGTTATTATTTTAACCTTTATTTAACCAGGAACATCCCATTGAGATTAATAACCTCTTTTTCAAGGGAGACCTGGCCAAGATAGGCAGCAGCAAATACAAAACACAGTTACAAATTACACAGATAAAAACACAATCAAATGAAAGAAATTAAATTGAAATTACAAGCAGATTTTGAAAAACAAGTACATGTAGTGGAGTCGGCCTCAAGTGCCTCAAATGATTGGCTGCCCTCTCCGGGGGAGCCTCTCTCCCCCGGTCTTCTAGATCCCCATACCCCTCTCCCTTCTGGCTCCTGTACAGAGCACACATTCACACACGTAGGGTTTGAGGGCGGGTGTGTTCTGTGGGGGGCAGCGGATGGGTCCACGTAGGTGGTCCCCTTTGCTGCACTCTGCAGCCCCCCGCCCTTGTTTTAATTACACCTTAGACATTACTAATCATGAGACACACACCCACACACACACACACACACATTAGGTTTTGGGGGGTGATAGCACTGAGTGGTATCTGGTGGGCGGGGCTCTTTGGGTATGTAGGCTGCCCGGAGGGCCACGCTCCCAGTTCCACAAGGTTGCTTGCCCCTCAATTTTAAATGCTCACTATTAAGAAATATCAAAGAGCCAGAGGGGCGAGGGGAGGGGTCTTCCCGCACCCCTGTTGCCTGGTTGCTGCCTGGGGCGGGGGGGGCCAGGAGGAGGAGTTGTCCTGCTGGTTCGGGGTCTGTGGTGGCTGGGGGGCTGCTGGCCCCCGGATGTGCCCGCTACGCCACACTCCAGCGGAGGTGGGGGATGGATGCATGTGCTGTGCGAGTGTTTGTAGATGTGTTTTTTTTTCTTTATGTATGTATTTATTTATTTTATTATTATTATTATTATTTTTCTCTTATATGATTTATGGGGTGACCGGGTCTGGGTCTGGGTCCTGCTGTCCTCTGGCCTGCTTGTGCTGTTCCTGATGGGGGGGGGGGCATTGCTTCTCCCCGCTGCTCGCGGCCTCACCCACCTGTGGGCACGTCTTGACTCCCGGGGCGCTTGCCCAGGGGTACTGGGGCAGGCGCTGGCCCACTGCGGTTGGCCGTCTGGGGCGCCTGGCCCTCTCGGGTGTTGGGCGGGGCCCCTGCCGGGGGTTTTGGTGGCGCTCGGGCTCGCGGGGGCCGGTTCCGGCGCGTGGCCCATGTCTGGGCGGCGGGGGCCTGGCGGGCCTGGTAGGCTGCTGCCTCTGGTCGGCGGGGGGGCTCTGCCCGATGCTTGTGGGGGCTCTGTCCGGGGGCTTCCTCTGCTGTCTTCTGGGGGGATGCGTGGTTGTCCCTATGGTGGGCTTCACGGGTTCTGTGCTCCTTGGGGGCTGTTGGTGGCCTGGGTCTGGGGGTCCTCTCGGCCTGCTTCTGATTGCTGGGGGGGGGGGGGGGGGGGGGGGGGGGTTGTGACACTATACACTGATATTTAAGCATGGTTATTATGTGGGACCATCTATGTGTATTGCATGTTCATGCACACACACTCACACTCACACTCACACACATTCATTTGCCCAGTAGCATGCTCACTATGCTCACTAAGCAGTTGTTGTGCTGTCCTGTGGTTTAAGGTCACCTGTGTATTATATGAGATTGCTGCTGCTTGTGTTTTTTTGTTTTTTTTGTCTGTGTGTTTGTTCTCTGCTTGTCTGCTTCCAGGTGCTCCTGGTGCTTCTAAGGTTGGATTCCCCACAAAAGCTGTCAATCGTCTTCAGTTTTGTTTTTACAGGTGTAGCAGCTGGTTGTCTGATTTTTCATTGTTTTTTATGTTTGTCTCTTCATGTTTCTGTTCTTTTTTTTCTCTTCTTCGCTCACCCTCTCTCTCTGTCCCCCGGTCCGGTTCGGCACTATTATCATATCATGTTAAATATTGTAACAAAAATAAATAAATAAAAATGAGGAGTTGATGGGCGTCAAGGGGAGCTTTACATTCATAAAGCTTCCCTTGGCATTGCAAATGTGTTCAGCATAAACGGTATTCAGATTACAATTCTGCTGCCATAATGCTGGACAGGACAAGGGAAAAAAAAAAAATAATAATTTAAAAATTTAAAAAAAATAATAATAAAATCAGTCGAAATAACAGACAATAATTCAGAAAAATCATCAATAAAACTTGCACAGTATCCTGGAGCTCTGTAAATGATTAAGAACAGGATTTTAGGAACACCCTTTAAAATAAAACTCAGATATTCAAAAGAAGTGAATTCACCAAATGAGATCTCTTTACACTGGAATGTATCTTTAAATAAGGCAGCTTCCCCCCCACCTTTCCTCCCATTTCGGCATTTATCCATAAAACTAAAGTTTGGGGGGGCTGCTTCATTAAGAACAGTAGCACTTGTGCTCTCTGTTAACCATGTTTCTGTCAGAAAAAGGAAATCTAAATTGTGTGAAATTATGAAGTCAACTAACTAACAGTGACTTATTGGACAGAGATCTAATATTAAGTAAGGCTAGCTTTGTGGAGTTTACACTGGTCTCTGTTGTATTCTGAGTTGTACGTGGTACCGTTAACAGATTAGATAGATTCACCCAGCAGGCTGACTGTTTTCCATTCCTTCTTTTACTAACTAATACAGAAATCCTATTGGGTCCCAGCTTGTTCTAAGAACAGCTGTCAGTAGTGGGATGACTATAGCAGGGACCCTGAACGCATCATGGCATGGTATCTTTGTTCTGAACTCTGGATGTTCTGCTGCTCCTTGAACATCCTGCACCCCCCCCTGTGCCCTGCTCTGCCAGGACAGTTAGCACGGTCTCACATACAGTGGCCTGTTTAGATGTGCACTGATCATCTTCATTTTAAATACTTGTTGTTGAGCTATTTTGAAAGTAAACAGGTATGACAGGAGCTGCAGCTATCTTTCTTTTATACTGTCATAACTGTAATGTCACCCACCTTTCTCCTGGTTTGAAGAGAAGATGAGTTAAAAACAGGATTTATGAACGTTGCTCATTTCCTATTGGAATCACACACAGCTGTCTTACACACTTTTTTTTCGAATGGGAAGGATTGATTTGAATTCACGATGTAGAACATTACAGTTGGTTCTACATTGTTCTGTGAAATAATGTAAATGAAATGAATTGTGACTGTTTAAGTCAGAAGAGTGGCTGAGGATGTGAACTGAGGTGTAGTGTTTGTGTGGAAGGAAAGCAGGGGATATGAAGTGCATGTTGGGAACAAAGAAGTTGGTTTGTGTTCATATGTTCGTACTCTGTTAGTGAGCAGGAAGCTCTCCAGTTACTGAGTCCAAAAATAAATCCTAAAAGCATTGTGGGTCACAGGGATTGTGTCATTGTCTTGCAGGCAGGTCCGGAAGAAAGATAATGTGAAACCTGGCCTAATGGAACTGAGAAAAATGGAGACGAGAGAACAAAAGTTTCAACTTTAGATCAACCATCTAGATCAAATTAAACACATCATGCACAATCCTAGTGGTTAAATCCAAGTTCAAATGACCACAGCAAAACATGCAAGATGTATATAGAAATCCCATCTGGAACGCCACATAGACTACTCTTCTCAATAACCAGTAAGGACCACCACAAAATGAAATGGTCATAGCTATTTGCAGACTAACTTCAGAGACATGAAGGTTTTCTGTAATCATTTATGTAAAGATCCGTAAAAAGTCCTCCCGGATGTCATAGAAATAAAATTCAGATGCACAAATACATGATTTTCTGTCACATGACTATTTCACGGTTTTCTGTGAGACAAGCCTGGCAAGGCATATCGAGCACAGCTGAAAGGGCACGATTAACTTCAGTCCCTCTCTTTCTGCAGGACGCATCTGGCCTTCCCTCCCAACACAGGAACAGCTCCCCTGCTGTCCTGTCTTTGCTTCCAGCAACTGTAAAGCTTGAAAACAGCCTGCACTACCAAGAGCAGCAGTAAAACTAGAAAGCCCACTGATCCATTTTGGTTTCCCAAGCTCCTTGCTTCCTCCACTCACAGATTATTACCATCAATCAGTAATTAAATAAGATCTGCACGCCAGTGGCTTTATTTTTTGTCAGAGTTCTGGCGTATGTGCCAGCTTGAAATGCTAACAAGCAGCGAGGTGGGAGGAGTTAATCTCTTGAATGAAAGGAAATATGTCTGCCAGAGCAAGACATACGTTTTTAAAGACATCCCTTTAAAAACACCATGATCTATCAGAAAAATCAAGATTTGTAGAGGACGTGAGAATGCTGTGTTGCATGCTGGGAGACAGATGACGTGCAGCAAAGACACGAACCAGACCGGTGGGCTGGAGCTTCAGCTCCTGTACTTGGGGCAACCCAAGTTTATCCACTCAGCTGCTCAAAGTTTGGCACAGCACTCTCTGATGATATATTGCCATGCCCTATCAGAGGTAATCTGGCAGATCTTAATAAATGCTGCCTTAGATATATTGCCAAACGTTCTATTGACTGATCAGCTGCTTTAAAGTGATTCTCGTTTTTGTTAGTCTCAGTGCAACTCTCCCCAGCAGGCTGTCAAATGGCTCCCTACTCAACAAATCCTCCCATAGAAATGACCATATGGATCATTTGTTCATACCCCTAAATATAACAAACAACAAATGAGTGTTTCCACATCAGAAATATGACACAATGTGGTCTTTACTAGCTGAATTCTGTCACCTTCGCTGTACATTGGGCTATGACAGCTATTCAAAGCGCAACTTGAAGGGTTAGGGGTTAGGGTTACCCTAAGCCTTAAATTATTCCAAAGGCAATACAGATAAACACATCACATAAAGTAAAAGAATGTTCACATTCAAATTGGCTAAATGCAAAGTCCAACTAGGATCGTGACGCTTGGACGCTTTGCTTTGCGATAAGACGTATTGCATCACTTCCTGTTACCTTGCTTGTGCACTGTGGAATTTCTTGCTCCTCTTGGAGTACTGATAATCACTTTATTTCTATCTATAGCCCCTTTCACACTGCGACCCGCTACCTTAGCGGGTCCAAATTGCACCTTCGACCCGCGTCGAGCAATGTGAACGCTTGGCGTGTCAGGGTGACCCGTGTCGCCTGAAGCCGAGTTCAGGGGGCGTTGCCTAGTGGCAGAGCGTCACATGAAACACATAAAATGCTGGGCGTGTACAATGACGTAGTCACAAGCCATGCGCCGGAGGTTGGGTTAAATACACCTGTCTGCATCAAATTTTTCAAACAAACGATGGCGGGACACCTTGAGAACTCGTTTTTGCAATGCAGTTCATGGAGATGTTACTTTACGGTGCGTCTTGCTGCGTGGGAAACCGCGTTCTCCCATCTTTCTCGCCAGCCCTTCCAGCAGAGGTCCATCTTTCACCGTCCCTGACATGTGGCGGTAAATAACGTCCTCTGCTCGGAGGCTGAGGAGCTCGCGGACCTCCTGGTCTCCCCAGTTGGCCATATTAAAAAATGTCTCGAACTTGATGTGTTGTGGAGAAATTAGAGTCGAATCCCGCGTTGGTCAGCCGTCCATTGGGGAGTTTATTGAACAAACTGTCACAGCAAATATGCATACAGAATGTACAAAATGTCCGACGAGCTCATCTTGTGACACCCTTTTATACCCTTTTATACCGTTTTATCATAACAAGTGTAGCTTTCGCAGTTTATCATAAACACGCTCATTCTAACTATCAACAATATTCATATGAACCAGTCAACAAGCACAGGATGTAACTAGGCCAGAAGTCATGACATCCTTCTCCCACATAGTCCCCCCTGAAATCACTTATCAGTGATTTAATAAAGAAATAATCTAAAATGAAAGAAAATCATCTCACATAGTTAATTAAGAATTAATTAACATAATCAACACTGAATTATCCTAATAATTCTACAATATCAATCAACGGGACCATTTTGAATAAATGAAAAGGAATATGTATATGTGTACCCGAATCACATTAAATGATTAAATTAAATTAAACGATATTGAATTCACCAACACTACAATTTTTAACATTGCCATCACACTTGTCCACTGTTCGCAGTGCATAGGTGCGAAAAACCCACCGGCTGCTACTTTCGTAACTCATGTTCTTATCTTGGGAAAACTCACCTACGGCCCCCCCCACTGGCGACCGACCACTTTACCAAAGGTCGCACTCCGAACAGTTGACTGACACAATCGGCAATGGACATATCAGTGATCAGTTTTGATTGATAATACACATAGACTGAATACACCACCTTCAAATCAGTTAATCACCGTTTTGTATCAAGTACAATACATAAAATTATGGATTATCACACAACAATAGTAATAAAATGCAATGTAATGCAGCTCCTCCAGTCCCGTCCCATCTCCCGTACTCTGGTGTCGTCTGCTTCTGGCTGAACATCCGTCCGGCTGGGTCTGGAACTGCTAAGCTAACTCTGGGAGGAGAGGTCACCAGTACGTCACTCCCAATCAAAGAGATCTTCAGCATCTCTTCTCCCTGTCAGACTATACTTGGTTCCACGCTCAAGGAAAGAAACTTGTGAACCGTCCGTTGATAACCTTCATTCGTTGACCCGCTCTCCCATGCGTTGGTCCTCAGACCTGGTCTCGCATGGTCATCCGCCTCCAGATTCCTTCCCCTGTATGTTTGAACATCACTTGCAGCAAACACCTTCTCAGAATGGGTATAATGCAACACACCAATATTGCTATTCCCGCCTTAACTGCCATCGCTCCCCCTTCTCCCAAAATCCCAAACAGACCAGTCCACTACCATTCGCCTCCACCAGCATCACACGTCAGCTCGTTCTCTGATCTTCTTCACGGCCGTTGTAAACGTACCATCAGCTGCAGTGTTCCCGGGTATAAATGTACAACATTTTCCCAACCATCTGGCAAACACCACTTTTCCCTCCTAATATACATTCTAAAACTTGTCTGTTCTACCAAGCCATCATACTCGTCTCATGTAGTTGTTCTCCAAAGCCTGCAAACCCTTCACTCGTGTAGCTAAGAATTCCCTGTTGGTTGTATCATATGTAATTAATCCACTCCCCATTTTGTTAAATATGATCCACGGCAAAATAGCCTCAAATCCAGCTGCAGTCTCCCTGCGTGCTTTGAGCTCAAAAGGAATCCCTCTCGGCTGCCCTATTGCATCCAAGTAAACGTGCTTATCCATGATGTAGTTACCACTATATGTTTTACCTCTCCCTTTCTCCACATCCAAACCTCGCATCTCGTTTACCTTGTCATACACTACCACAACTGATGTGTTCCTCCTCACCAGTGCCCAAAGACCTATCTCCCTGTTGGGTAACACATTTAACAAAACATCATCTCCACACATCCAGTAACTCTCAGCTATCAGGTGTGTCTGATCCCCAAAAAGATATAGAGTTAAAATGATCATTTCTATATTTTCACAATTTGATCCAAATAAATAAATCCTAATACATATTGGTTTCATTTAACAGTAGTATTACCTACGTGAGTTCCAAAAGCATTCAAACTCACCATCGTAATCTATTCTATAATCCGTTGGAGGCCCATCCTGTGATGTACTCAGATTAAATTCAGCACAAGAAGACTCCAATTTGTGGCCCTCCCTTATTTTGAAAATAACTATGTAATTTATTTGGCCCAAACATCAATCTGCACTTAATACCACACATAGGAAACAATAACCATTTATCCTCTGCCGATGTGAACCTACCTTCTCTGCATTCCCGTTGCTGGACCACCGCACAGTCTCTGAAGGTGTGTGGCTCTGGAACAACAACAGGCAATGCTCCTGGAGCGTCTGCGCATATGAGACACTCTGTCGCTGTCAGTTCTCTTGTAGTGTACCATGCCCATCTATACCACATATCCTGTGCTGCCTTAACCCATCTTCCACAGTTACACTGTTTTCCTGTCTCTACCTGTGCATGTACACTCCGTCTGTTCTTGGGTTAACATGATTATTCTGTCCCGTAGTGCTAATGGTATCAAGTCCCCCTAGACTTCCACGAGAAGTCTTTCTGTTCTTACAACCATTGTGAACAACTACTTCTGACCCGATCTGACATGATCTTACCAGATTGCCCCTTTGTTGTGGCGTCCAGAGGCGGTGATTTGGTCGTCTCCTCCTCCGGACCCATGATCCACCCCTCCTCACACTTACCCCTACTTACTCATATTTACTCATCCTTCCTCACACTTCCTCACCCTTTATTCCTACGTACTTAAATTCAAGCTTAGCAGATGCCTCTTCACGACTAGCTCTAGTGTGTACTGCTGGCAAAGTTCGTGGCGTGGCATGGTCTGAGTGGGTGTGTATTGTTGCATCATACTCATCTGACCCAGGCTGGCTACTTCCCTGCGGGGTGGCTTCATCACGGGACCCTTCCAGCCTCTCCTGTCTGCGGGATCCTGTCCAACATTTCCAGGCTTCGTTCTCCTGAGCCCATGCTGTCGGCCAACACCCACACCTAGATGCTCACAGTGTCAGAAATCTTAACCTCTTCCTTTTGTTCACCCTTTCCCTCGGACTTAACTCCGTCTGTGTCTTTAGTCCGAACCTTAGTGCAGTGATTCAAAAGGTACCATGTGTTGCTACCTTCCACTTGAACTGCTGTTGACGTTGCTCGCACCCTTGTGTACGGTCCTTCTCGTCTTGGCTCGTGCCACTTCCTTCGGAACACTTTGATGTGCACCTGGTCGCCTGGCACCACTGGTCTCTCAACCAGCTGTTCGAGACTCAAGTCTCTGGACTCCTCCTGTAGATAGATTGTTCTGTGGATTGCAGTTAGTTGCTTCATGTAAGCTGTCCACTCTGTTTGCACCTGCTCGAGTGGGGGCTGAGGTGCCGGCATGGGTCGACCCGTTAGCATTTTTATGCGGTGTTAGTGCGTGACTCTATGAGTCTGCATAGGAAATCTCATTAGTGCAAGCGGCAAAGCATCTAGTTAGTTTAGTTGAAGCACAGATTCAATTCAATTTCACTTTCCAGGTTCCATTGATCCTCTTACCCATCCCTTGACTCTGTGGATGATAAACGGCCCCACAGCGCTGCTTGATTCGCAGCTGCTGCAGAATGCCTCTTGCACTTTTCTAAACAAACACTTAACCATTATTTGAGCTAATCTCTGATGGAATGATAAACAGATGAATCAATTCTCTTACCAAAAAAATTTTTACGACTATTTATCCAATATGTATGACCAATATCCTTGTGGTGGCGTGACATCTGGCTCCAGTAACACCATTGGTGCCAAGACAGCAAGCTGGCACTTTGATGCTACTTTTGCTGCTTCATCAGCCGCGTTATTACCTTTACTGACCACTTCGCTACCTTTACGATTATATGACCCTTTATCACTGCCAGCTTTCCGTGGAGCATCATGACTGCAATCCGCTCCTTCATTTGGACCTCATGTCGCACTGGACTTCCGTCTGCCCTCCTGAACCCTCTCTGCTTCCAAACTGCTTCAAACAAATAGCAAATATCATGAGCATATGCAGAATCTGTGTACACATTCGTAACCTTACCTTTCACCAGTCAACATGCTTCCGTTAGTGCCTTCAGTTCAGCCAACTCTGCCGAACATGGCCGTTCACACTTCTCAGCTTTCACCGTCACAAAGTTTTCCACCTTCCTGTTTCACAACTGCAAAACCTGCATGATTACCCAAATGATCTCACAACATGATCCACACACAACATAAGTGACATCAGCCTGCACAAGTGGAGTTGCTTCTAAGTCATGTCTCAGTTTAATGTATCTCACAGCTTCTGCCACACGCTCATGTGGTTCTCCTTCCAACTCACGTGGAATGACATCCGCAGATCCCGATGTAGTACCCTGCTGTATTCACATCTGGACGTGTCAAAAGATGCACAACCTGCAAACATCCTGTCCGAGTCACAACATACCTACTCTGATTTATTAGTTCTGAAATCTTATGGTGTCTATTGGAGACATATACGAAAAATGGCTTCTCATAGACTAATGTTGCCCGTTTCGGATGACCCTTGCTAATTCTGTTTCAAATTTTCAAAGGCTAACTTAGCCTCGGTTGTCCTCTCCAGTTGTGCTTTCAACCTTTGATCTTTGGATTTTTCATGATTCCTTCCAGAGGAAGCGCATTTTATTGCATAATCCTCCCAAAAGAAGATCATACTTGTTGTATTTTAATTTTATTTATTTATTCATTAGTTATTTATTCATTTATTCTGGACATGGCGCTTTTCTTACTCCCTCCAAGTGGGATGGAGAGATATCAGTAATTCCCTATGGGCTAAATAGATACTCTAATTTAGGCTATCAATGCTAAAATTTAAATTAGAAACTTTGTTCCGTTCAAATTTTAGAACTTCGTAATAGTGGCACATTTAAATTTTAAATTCAGAAACTTTGTTTTGTTCTGTCCTAGTAACAGTGACCTATTTAAATTCAAGTTTTAGAAACTTAGTAGTCGTGACACATTTAACTTAAAAACTTAGTTTTGTTTTGTAATAATGACACACCTGAGGGCGGTTTTTAAACCCTTTTGAGTACGTCTGGTGTAAGTGTACTTCTTACCTCTATATGTCAATGTAAACCAATACTGGGATTCCTCTGCCAGAGGAACGCCTTGGACCTGCCGGGCCACTTGCTCCGCCCCCCAGGGACTGGCCACGGTCCTGCCGAACACTCGGGTTTCTCGGTGCTCTCGGACAGCTGTCAGCAAAGTGTCCCCTCTCGCCACAGGCCCAACATGCCCCCGAGGACCTTCGTCCTCCAGGTGCACCTCTTCTTGACCTTTGACAGGGTCGACGATGGACTTGCCCCTGTGATGGCTGTTCAGCGGCCCCCGCTGTCATGGCCTCATTTCGTACTTCTTGCTTCACTTGCAGTTCTTCTAACTGCAACCGTGCAAGTTCCCTTTGCATATCCTCCTCCTGCTCCTTCCGTTTCAGTTCTTTTCTGTATTTATTTACTGCGTGCACCACGTGGTCTCGGAATTGTCCATGTGACATTGAATTCAACCCCACCACATCCTCCAGCCTCCCCTGAACTGGGGCAGGCAGAGCCTCTTTGATGGAAACTCTGAACAATGTCACCCAAGCTGGGCTCTTCTCGATTTCTCCCTCAGACTCTTGTCTCCATTTCTTCAATTGTTGTGCAATGTACACAACCGGACTCTCTGTTCCTGACAGTGGTTCCCCCTTTAATGCTTCGAGGTCCACTCCCACAGGAAACTCAGCTCGTAACGCTCTCCAGAGTGCAGCTCGATATGCATTAAAGTCAGTTCCATCAGCTCGGTGGCTTAACATCCAGTCATTCTCACTGTGTCTCAAAATGCCCTCCATGGTAGAAGTTCCAAAACACAGTGCCCACACTGCCTTAATGTGTCCCACAGACAACAGTTTATTCACAGTCTCTTGTTCAAAAGCTCTTATCCATCTACTTGCACCTGTGTGAATGTCCGGCAGTCTGGCAACCAGCCCCCCTAGGACGAGCATCTGCCACGGCACATACTGTCCCTGCGTCATTTCTCCCAAACTCGCTGCTGACGCTGTTGGACTCTTATGTTCTTCAGAAGATGCCTTTTGAACTGGAGGTGCCAGTTCTGGTGATTTTTGGTATTGTGGGAGCTGTCCACTCGCCTGATCTGAATTACAGACGGCGTCTGGCTCAGGAGCTCCATGACTGCTTTATGTAGCTATTTGTGGTTCTGGACGTTCATGAGATATTTTGTGATCTTTTTATTTCAGAATCTCCTTGTATGTTTGCTGCTCCCGGCAGTGTTGGAAATAGCTCTGCATTTTCAAAGAAATGTAAAACTTTTAATTCAAGCTCTCTCTTTTCCTGTCTCTTTTTGCTTTTGTCCTTTGGTTTGTAAGCTTTAATCCTTTGTTCCATAATCTTACAGGCAGCTCCATTAAAAGTGCCACCTTTTGGCCAGGGTGAGAAATTATTCTTTGTTCGTTTTTCCCATTTTTGAGATATCTTCTTAATGACTTTGGAATGTTCAGGATACTTGGCGCTGATGGTTATTGTTGGTGTTACATCCATTGTTTCACCTAGTTAATTCCCTTCTTTTGACTTTCGATTTACTTATTTATTTTCCCTAATTTTATTTTATTCTTATTATCCCCCTTTTTTTTTTTTTTTTTTCAGACAATTTTTGAAAGTCAATTTGAATTCACTAATTATTTAACTCTAATCAATGCTAATTTAATGCTCGGCTCAATTTAACTTAGATGCAGCTAATTATTGGATTGGATATTGTCAATGCTAATGTTAAGGTTAGCCTATGTTAGCTTTGAAAGCTTATGCTCTAGGTTGGTTTTTTTTTTTTAAATTAAACCAATGTTAATTCAATGTTAGGCTAATTTAGCTTTTTGACTTCTAGTTTGGAGTTAGGTTACTATTATTGCTAATGTTAATGTTTGCTAACCAATGCCAATTGATGTTAGCTTCCTAGCTGTTGCTAATCAATGCTAACCTATTGCTAATTAAGATTTAAACCAATATTTGCCTTATTGCTATTGCTAATCAATGCTAATTGTATTTCTGATCAATGCTAATTATGGCTAACGAAATGCTAACCAATGCTAACTATTGCTAATCAATGCTACTTATTGCTAATCAATACTAGCTTCCTTGTTGACCAATGCTAATTGAATGCTAATTATGCTATTCAATGCTAATTATGCTATTCAATGATAGTGATTGCTAATCGATACTATTGATTGCTAACCAACGCTAATCAATGCTAAACAATGCTCGTTCTTGCTAATCAATACTAATTATTGCTAATCAATACTTGCTGTATTACTAATGCTACCCAATGTTAATCTATTGCTAATCGAAAGCTCAGTTAATGCTTACTCTGTTTGAAGTGACTCAGGCTCAAGGCGTTGCCCCAACCTTTGCTCACATCCGGATGTTTCCGATCCAATCCACACACAATGTCCTCCACCAATCCAGATGATACAATGCACGTCACAGCTACGTCAATTCTGACCAATGAATTAAAAATATATATATATTTTTTTTTTTTTTTGACCAATGAAATCTGAACACACCTCTAAATCTATCTCCAATGAAACACGTCTGAGACACGTAACTTCTAACCAATAAAATATGAACACACCTCTAAGTCTACTTCCCAGGCTGTTCCTAACTCCTCCCAAACATAACAATTGAACCAGACATAACAATTGAACCACACCCCAACTCAAAATGGCGTTTGTCACACTTTTTGTGACAAGTTAAGAAAGAGGAAGAAATACAAACTTTCCAGCTGGACAGAGAAAAAATACAAACCAAACAACACAGAAATAACAGTTGCACTATTCTTCACCTCAAAATGGCATTTGTTAAGAAAGAGAGAGAAATACAATTTAACACGCTGTGGACGGGGAAACGACAAATCAAAAGATACAGAAACAATGCATAAGCGAAAAACTTTCTTTATCAGGAATGTCACATTCACGTCGAACGGCGTGATGAATCAATGGCCTAAGGACAGAAACTCTCCCTTAGGAATTGCGAAACCAACATTTACTCGACTGATAACAACTCTGCAATTAGCACATTACCAAAAAGAAAACTAATAATTATTACAGTTCAACCATAAAGTGCCCCTGGAAGACACAAGGAAAGAAAATGCGGTCACACACGAACATTTGCAGCAGTAGAAAAATGCCAAGGACGAACCACGCGCCTACACACCAGCCGCGTGAGCGCGCAGCACTCTCTGTCCCCCTGAGAGCCAAAACACCTTCACTCGCCTGTTGAGAATAGAACTTTAGAAACTTAACACCAATCACAGCAGTATTCAATAATTCAATAATAACAAGATGCACTCAACGAAAATACAGAATCTTAAAGAAATAAACACTCAGCGTTTAAAAATCACAGCACATTACTGCAACAACACCTTATCTCCCCAAGTTATTAATGTGGCAACTATAACAATTAAGCAAATTATAACAATGAAGCAAATCTGAGTGTAACTTAAAATACTACGAATACTCAAAAGTCAAGGGATGATATGAGTCAGAACCTTTTTTCTTTTCTTCTTTTTTTAGATTCACATAAAACAGCAGGATTTCACACACATTGACAGACAAACAGAGACCGGTACCACACACTCACACCAAGTCAGTTGATCAAAGTTTTGTCAGTCACCGTTCAAATCTTCACAGTTTTAAATTATCAATTTCTTTCATTTAGACTTTTAATTTTTCAGGAGATGTTGGTGTCGGCAATATATGGAATACAAAATGTGTTTTCCCTTCAAGCCTTGTGATATGGTTTCTTGACCAAAGCAACAGATGCTGACATGTACTTTACCAGCCTCGCTGTGACCTCTTAATATAATCTCCTGTGGCCAATTTCATAAACGAATTTGAATTTTCTTCTCAAAATGTCTTTATACTGAGGTCTCGGATAACTCCAAAGAGTTCTAAGCAGATATATAAAATGATATAAACATATATACTTAAAATGTGCCCGTATAGAACTGGAATTGACTTTTTCGGAGTTTTCTTGAACTGCTCTTTTGATTCCACCTTCAAACTTTTATGTTCGCAAGTCAATCAATTACCAGCATTCGTCTACTCCTTGACTAGTGAAAATAATTTTCACATATATTAATGACTAATGCGAACCATAGTCCCACGGTATTCCTACCCCCCATGCATAAAAGGTCGGCCGTTGGCTCTATGACATCACTATGAACGAGTGATTTCCACTCTACCCGCTCTAAAAGCGTATCCACTATTCCAGTTTAAACTCATCGATTTATTTCCTGCCCGAGCATGAGCGACTAGTCTTCCTTAATTACCACAAAAAAAATACAACAACACAAGCCAGACCAACTGACCACAGCTGTCTGCTTTACAACTCACATAAGCTGCTGTTTACCCAATTTTATCCCAATTCACACATATGGCACCTCTTGGCCCAAAATTTCAACAATTACAATTTCAGCAGCCCCCCTGCGCAGAGGAAAGCAATGGGATGCTTACCGAATGTAGAATCCGTACTCTCTCCTGTGTTCTTTTAAATTTGGGGAAGCCGGGAGAAGCCGTCCGCTGTGCTCCACTAACAGAGATCAACTGCGTAATGGTAGGAAAAAAAAATCCAACCTGCCGGCTTGTTACAGCTGATGTCGGTTGTCGGGGCACAGAGGACACGCTCCGCCGGGATCCAGATGCAAACTCTCACGAATTCGGGTTATGTTGTGGAGAAATTAGAGTCGAATCCCGCGTTGGTCAGCCGTCCATTGGGGAGTTTATTGAACAAACTGTCACAGCAAATATGCATACAGAATGTACAAAATGTCCGACGAGCTCATCTTGTGACACCCTTTTATACCGTTTTATCATAACAAGTGTACGTGGCCCTCTCTGGAGGCGCCTAGCTTTCGCAGTTTATCATAAACATGCTCATTCTAACTATCAACAATATTCATATGAACCAGTCAACAAGCACAGGATGTAACTAGGCCAGAAGTCATGACATCCTTCTCCCACAGATGTAGGCTAAAACAGAGTAAAACTTGTCCTCACCTGTCGCTGTTGTTCTGAATCAGCTGTCCATTCTGTCTTTTAAACTCCTCACGTCACGCCCACGTCCGACCCGCGTCGATTGTGTTCACATCAAACTCGGCTCGGCAAAAAGACTAGGGTCCGACGCGGGTCGAAAGGCGAGTCTCGTTGACGCGGCAGCCCGGGTCGGCAGTGTGAACACAACAGCGGAAACGCTAAATTCGCGAATTAAACGCGGGTTATTCGGCAGTGTGAAAGGGGCTTATAACTTACAGAATTTTGCATAGTTAAACTCTACAGCTTACCGTTCTGTTCTAACACACTCCTACAGATCTTTATTCTCACTTTTTAACGGTGTGTCTGGTTCTCTAGCGTAGCATGGCTACCGGTTCTCTTCCTCCTTCTCCTGCTTTCACCTGCTCCGTGTGTCAGATGTTTAGTTACTCCTCTGCCTCCTTTAGCGATAATGGTACATGTGTTCCAACTATAGAGGGATCACACTCCTCAGCCTCCCTGGTGAGGTCTATTCGGGGGTACTGGAGAGTAGGATCCGCCGGATAGTCGAATCTCGGATTCAGGAGGTGCAGTGTGGTTTTCGTCCTGGCCGTGGAACAGTGGACCAGCTCTATACCCTCGGCAGGATCCTGGAGGATGCATGGGAGTTCGCCCAACCAGTCTACATGTGTTTTGTGGACTTGGAGAAGGCGTTCGACCGTGTCCCTCGGGGACTCTTGTTGGGGGTGCTCCGGGAGTATGGAGTGCCAGACCCCTTGATATGGGCTGTTCGGTCTCTGTATGACCGGTGTCAAAGTTTGGTCCGCATTGCCGGCAGTAAGTCGGACATGTTTCCTGTGAGGGTTGGACTCCGTCAGGGCTGCCCTTTGTCACCGATTCAAGCTCAATTAGCCTCCCCCTAGCAGAACCTGAGCAGCCAGGATTACAACGTGGCTGGGTGACTGTCAGGAAGAGGCATAGCTCTAAAGTCAAGCCCGTTGTTCACCATCGACCTGTCCACGCTTCAAACAGATTTTCCCCACTCAGCGACACACCCGCTGAGGACAAAACCCTGGTAACTGGCAGCTCTATAGTCAGAAACGTGGCATTAGAGACACCAGTGGCCATAGTCAAATGCATTCCAGGGGCCAGAGCGGGCGACAGAATCCTATTTAAAACTGCTGGCTAAGGATAAACGTAAATATGGTAAAATAGTTATTCACGTCGGCGTTAATGACTCCGTAGTTTTCTCTGGACCCCTGCCAAATCTGACCAGTGATGACATGTTTAGCCGCATGTCGTCCTACAATCGCTGGTTGTCTAGATGGTGTCCAGCAAACAACGTGGGCTACAGAGATAATTGGCAATCTTTCTGGAGAAAACCTGGTCTGATGAGGAGAGACGGCATCCATCCCACTTTGGAAGGAGCAGCTCTCATTTCTAGAAATATGGATGAATTTATTTGCCACCCTAAAACATGACAACCCAGGGCTCAGACCAGGATGCAGAGTTGTAGTCTTACACACTTCTCTGCAGCTTCCCACCTGCTGCTACCCACCCAATCAATTAACACAAAAGGAGCAAATCCTCTTGTGCAAAAAGAAATTATTAAAACAAAAACTTTAACTGAACAAAAACATAAAGCTATTAAATGTGGTTTGCTGAGTATCAGATCTCTCCTTTCCAAGTCTCTGTTAGTGAATGAGTTGATTTGTGATCATCATATTGATATATTTTGTCTTACAGAAACCTGGCTGCAGCAGGAGGATCATGTTAGCATCATGTTAGCTTCATGTTAGCATTAATGAATCAACTCCCTCTGACTGTTTAAATGTTCACGTTCCTGGAACCACAGGCAGAGGAGGAGGAGTGGCAGCTATCTTCAGATCAGGGTTACTAATCAGTCCCAGACCCAAGATTAGTTTGAGCTCTTTTGAATATCTGATTCTCAGTTTTTCCCTCGCAAAGTGGAAATCCCAGAAACCTCTTGTGTTTGTTGTTGTGTATCGTCCACCTGGCCCTTATTCTGAGTTTCTGTCTGAATTCTCAGAGTTTTTATCCCAGTTAGTGCTGAGTACAGATAAAGTCATTGTAGTGGGTGACTTTAATATTCATGTAGATGTTGAAAATGACAGCCTGAATATGAACTTTAATTCTATATTGGACTCTATTGGATTTTCTCAGAGTGTTCACAGACCGACTCACTGCCTTAATCACACCCTTGATCTTGTGCTGACTTATGGCATTGAGAGTGAACAGTTAACAGTGTTCCCTCATAACCCTGTCTTATCTGACCATTTTCTGATAACCTTTGAGTTTACATTACTTGACTATACAGTTTATGAGAAGAAATGTACATATAGAAGGTGTCTATCAGAGGATGCTGTAACCAGATTTAAAGAATTAATTCCATCATCCTTTTCTTCACTGCCATGTGCAGATATGACAGAGGACGACTACCTAAACTTTACTCCAGCAGCACTTGACTCTCTTGTTGACAGCACTATAGTTTCAATGCGTACAGCACTGGACAATGTTGCCCCTCTGAAAAGGAAGGTAATCAGTCAGAAGAGGCTGGCTCCTTGGTATAATTCACAGCTGCGTGCTTTAAAGCAGACTGCAAGAAAGCTGGAGAGACAGTGGCGTTCCTCTGATTTAGAAGAGTCTCAGTTAGTCTGGAAAGATAGTTTAACAATGTATAAGAAAGCCCTTCGTAAAGCTAGAACTGCTTATTATTCATCATTGATAGAAGAGAATAAGAATAATCCCAGGTTTCTCTTCAGCACTGTAGCCAGTCTGACTAAGAGTCCGAGCTCTGCTGAGCCAGTTATTCCTTTAACTCTCAGCAGTGATGATTTTATGAGCTTCTTTATCAATAAAATTGTTTCTATTAGAGAGAAGATTGATGGAGTCCTTCCCACTATTATCAGTGATGTATCATCAAGTACAGCAGCTTTATAAGTATCTTTAGAACCTGATTTGTATTTAGACGGCTTCTGTCCAGTTGATCTCTCTGAGCTAACAACAGCAATAGTCTCTTCTAAACCATCAACTTGTGTTTTAGACCCAATCCCAACCAGACTGTTCAAGGAGGTTTTCCCATTAATTGACACTTCCATATTGGATTTGATCAATCTGTCTTTGTTGACAGGATATGTACCTCAGACTTTTAAGGTTGCTGTAATTAAACCTTTACTTAAAAAACCTACTCTTGATTCAGAGGTGTTGGCTCATTATAGACCTATATCCAATCTCCCTTTTATGTCTAAAGTTCTTGAAAAAATAGTTGCAGCTCAGCTTTGTGATCATTTCCACAGAAATAATCTGTTTGAAGCGTTTCAGTCAGGATTCAGAGTGCATCATAGCACAGAAACAGCACTGCTGAAAGTTACCAATGATCTCCTCTTAGCCTCTGATAGCGGACTTGTGTCTGTGCTTGTCCTGTTGGATCTCTGTGCTGCATTTGATACGGTCGATCACAGTTTCTTATTACACAGACTTGAACATGTTATTGGGATTAAAGGAACTGCATTAGGCTGGTTTAAATCATATTTATCTGATAGATTTCAGTTTGTTCTTGTAAATGAAGAATCTTCCTCACACACCAGAGTAAGTCATGGAGTTCCTCAGGGTTCTGTGCTTGGACCGATTCTTTTCACTTTATACATGCTTCCATTAGGTAACATTATTAGACAGCATGGCATAAATTTCCATTGCTATGCTGATGATACTCAGCTGTACTTATCTATAAAACCAGCTGAACCCAATAGGTTGGTCAGACTACAAGCATGTCTTAAAGACATAAAGACCTGGATGACTCAGAACTGTCTGCTTCTAAACTCAGACAAAACTGAAGTCGTTATCTTTGGACCTGAGCGCTTCAGGGAGAAATTGTCTAGCTATATAGTTACTCTAGATGGTATTTCCTTGGCTTCTAGTTCTACAGTGAGGAACCTTGGAGTTATTTTTGACCAGAACTTATCATTTGACTCGCATATAAAACAGGTTTCTAGGACTGCCTTCTTTCATCTTCGTAATATTGTTAAAATCAGGAACATCTTGTCTCAGAGTGATGCAGAAAAACTAATTCATGCATTTGTTACTTCAGGATTGGACTGCTGTAATTCTTTATTATTGGGCTGTCCCACATATTCTCTGAAAAGCCTTCAGCTGATCCAAAATGCTGCAGCCAGAGTTTTGATGAGAACTAACAGGAGAGATCATATTTCTCCAGTTTTAGCTTCTCTTCATTGGCTCCCTGTTAAATTCAGAATAGAATTTAAGATTCTTCTCCTAACATATAAAGCTCTTAATGACCGAGCTCCATCATATCTTAAAGATCTCATTGTAAGATATTTTCCTAACAGAGCACTTCGTTCCCAAACTGCAGGTTTACTTGAGGTTCCCAGAGTTTCTAAAAGTAGAATGGGAGGCAGAGCCTTCAGTTATCAGGCCCCTCTCTGTGGAACCTGCTGCTAGTTTGGGAGGCAGAGCCTTCAGTTATCAGGCCCCTCTCTGTGTAATAAGCTGCCAGTTTGGGAGGCAGAGCCTTCAGTTATCAGGCCCCTCTCTTGTGGAATAAGCTGCCAGTAAATGTCCGGGAAGCAGACACCCTTTCCACTTTTAAGACCAAGCTTAAAACTTTCCTTTCTGATAAAGCTTATAGTTAGGGATGGCTCAGGTGATCCTGAAACATCCCATAGTTAAGCTGCTATAGGCCTAGACTGCTGGGGGGCCTCATCTGTCACACCTTTCCTCACTTTACTCTCTTTATGTATATGTGATATTATTGTGGTCATTAACTCGTGTTTCCCTGTTCCAACAGATATCCTTTGAATGGTGTTACAGTGTTTGTTGTCCCCTCTTTTCTGTCTTCTCAAATCCCAGCTGGTGGAGGCGGATGGCCACCCTTCCTGGTTCTGGTTCTGCCAGAGGTTTCTTCCTGTTCAAAGGGAGTCGTTTCTCTCCACAGTCGCCTCAGGCACGCTCAGGACAGGAGATTGGACCGAAAAACAAAAAGTTTTCAGTGCAATCGGTTGGTTTTCTTAGCTAGGAAATTGTTTTTGAATTGGCTCTATATGAACGAATTGGATTATTTTGTGAATAATTATGATTACAATGAATTGAATTCCAATTGGCTTGAATTGGACTTTATTATCTAAGTGCCTTGAGATTACATTTGTTGTATTTGGCGCTATATAAATAAAAATGAATTGAATTGAATTGAACTAAAGCCACACAGCAACTTGAAACCATATGGGCAAACACAGGTGAGGCCACCGTGGAAACTGCGGACAAACCCACCTAGGACCCTTATCTGCAGCCCAAATTTAAACCTTATGGACCCCACATGGACATGGTGGCTGGGATGGGACCAGAAATGAGCCAAACACTATTTCCATCCAGGGAGAAGAGGTGGAGGTGGTGGAGGAATACGCATACAGTGCCATGCAAAGTATTCACCCCCTTTGGCATTTTTCATGTTTTGTTGCCTCACAACCTGGAACTAAAATGATTGTTTGACAGTTTGCACCATTTTATTTTCAGAAAATGCTTACAACTTTGAAGATGTATTATTTTTTCACTGTGAAGCAGACAACAAATAGGACAAAATAACAGAAAACTTCAGCGTGCATAACTGTCCACCCCCCCTCAGTCAGTATTTTGTAGAGCCACCTTCACCTTTTGCAGCAATTACAGCTGCAAGTCGCTTTGGATAAGTCTCTATGAGCTTTCCCCATCCTGCCACTGGGAAGGCAAAACATCTCCAGCTCCTTCATGTTGGATGGTTTTCGCTTGGGAACATCAATCTTCAAGTCTAACCACAGATTCTCAATTGGACTGAGGTCTGGACTTTGACTCGGCCATTCCAACACTTTCAAATGTTTCCCCTTAAACCACTCGAGTGTTTCTTTAGCAGCTTTGGGTCACTGTCCTGCTGGAAGGTGAACGTCTGTCCCAGGCTCAAATCACAGGCAGACTGGCACAGGTTTTGCTCAAGAATATCCCTGTCTTTAGCACCATCCATCTTTCCCTAAACTCGGACCAGTTTCCCAGTCCCTGCTGCTGAAAAATATCCCCACAGCATGATGCTGCCACCACCATGTTTCACTGGGGGGATGATGTTCTTGGGGTGATGGAATGTGTTGGGTTTGCGCCAGACAGCGTTTTCCTTGGTGGCCGAAAAGCTCCATTTCAGTCTCATCTTTTACCTGAGCACTTTTCTCCATACATTTGGGGAGTGGTCCACATGCCTTCTGGCAAACTCAAAACGTGCCTTCTTATTTTTAACACCACGTAATGTTTTTTTTCTGGTCACTCTTCCATAAAGCCCAGCTCTATGGAGTTCACGGCTTACTGTGGTCCCATGGACAGATGCTTCAGTCTCTGCTGGGAACTCCTTCAGGGTTACCTTTGGTCTCTGTGCTGGCTCTCTGATTAAAGCCCTCCTTGCCCGGTCTTTGAGTTTTGGTGGGCGGTCCTCTCTTAGCAGGTTTGTTGTGGTACCATGTTCTTTCCATTTGAAGATGATGGATTTGATGGTGCTCCGGCGGGTCATCAAAGAGTTGGATAGTTTTTTAGAACCCCCACCCTGACTTGTTTGGAGAGCTCCTTGGTCTTCATGGTGCGAGGCCTCCTGCTTAGTGGTGTTGCAGCCTCTGGGGCCTTTCAGAAAGGGTGTGTTTACACTGACAGACCATGTGACACTTAGATTGCACACAAGTCGACTTCATTTCACTAATTATGTGACTTTTGAAGGTAATTGGTTGCACAAGAATTGTTTAGGGGCTTCATGGCAAAGGATACATATGCACATGCCAATTTTCAGCTTTTTATATATATATATATATATCTTTTTTTTTCTCATTTCACCAACTTAGACTATTTTTGTGCAGATCCATCACATAAAATAAGATTTTAAAACATTTGAATTACAGGTTAGAATGTGACAAAATAGGTAAAAAGCCAAGAGAGGTGAACACTTTTGCAAGGCACTGTACCTGGGAGTTTAGTTGGCAACAGACGAAACAGAAATGCAACATTGAGGCGGTCTAAGAGACGGGACAGATGTTTCATATTTTCTACAAGTCTTAGGGAATTAGGTAAGCTAAGTACAGTCGTTTACATAATTCTATATAATAATTCAATAATTATCTTTTTCTTCATTCGACCTCTCCCTTTATCAGGGGTCGCCACAGTGAGTCGATCTCGCATCATCAGTTTGGCCCATGTTTTACGCCCTTCCTGACGCAACACTTGGGACCGGCACTAGAAATACGCTAGCTTTATCCATTATGTCAGAGTTAACCAAGTGGTAGCCAAATGTGTGTTCTGCAGTGGTTAAGCAAATTAGAGTTTTCTCAAGGAAATAGTTTTTGGTGTTATAATTTAAAAAGGCTATGTGTCTCACTGCGGCTAAGCTGTCGTACAGTCTATTTGGGTTAAACTTTGCTTGTTCATTGTTAATTCAAGCAAATTCCATCACGAAAGAACCTTCACCTTACCACTATAGTGATTATTTCTCCCTATTTCTTGCTTACCCCGTTTCTCAGGGGTACAACACAATCTGCTTTGCAGGATCTGTCGGGCAGCAGCTTCAGAGCCAGAGACTCAAAGAAAGTGAACAAACTGATAAAGAAGGCTGGCTCTGTGCTGGGGGCTGCTCTGGAGCCCCTGAAGCTGATAATAGAAAGAAGAATGTTGCACAAGCTGATGATCTTGTGGAGAAAAGACTAGTCAGACTTTTATCAACGGCAAAACTACTAAATCAAAAACCATTTGTTTGTCAAGAATCTACAATCATCATAAAAAAAACAATACACAACATTTACCCATGATGTGCATGTGAATATCAACATAACTGACATTTTTTTAAAACTGGAAATGATAATCATGTGCCGAGTGGTGTAGTGCAGCTCAGTCACTTCTGGGGCAATCCTGTCACCGCTGGCTGCACTCGTCTCATCCTGGCTGAGCATCAGTTCAGCAGCCTGATCCGGAGCTAGCACAGAAGGTGAGGTTACGAGCACTTTGCTTCCATGGAGGGGTCTTTACCCCCTCCTCTTATCTAACTAATCTTCTTTTCGGACATTTCAAGAGAGAATTCAGAATCATTTTCTTGACAGTGGTTGAAGGCTGTAGATCATTGACAGTTTGGCAGCCGTTTGGTGGAGCGCTTAGCTTCGTCGTCCATCCTTTTGGGCCCTCATTGTGCACATACGGATGAAGATTGTGTGATTGTTCCATCATCATCTTGGCATGATGGGCACACTTTCCAGAATTTGTCAGTCACCTGGCAGTAAAGCATTAATTAGAAATGCAGTAACATCAACTTTTGCTGAGGAAAAACTTCAAAGCATTCAGAGAACACATCAACACAGAGACACAATAAGACTCACACAGATTATTTGGGAAAACTTGAGAAGTTTTAATAAACCATGGTTAATTCTTGTATCATCCTGATGAGACTTAGTCTTGTCTTTATGTTAATTCTTCCAAATTCTTCCACTGCAGTTTCTCCTCCTGTGTTGCTGTCTGCTGTCTAAGTGCAGGCTTCAAGGAGAAGTTTGTTTTTTTTAAAACTGGCATAAAATACGTTCATCTACTCACCTATAACAGTTTGGTGATGAACATATTTTACGCCAGAAACAAGGTCCAGGTTTAAAAAGAACAAACTTTTCCTTTAAGCAATACAGTGACGTGGTCAGCGAGTCAGAGGTGGGGAGGGGGGCAGCCCTGTACGCTCCTTTGTGGCAGGTCCAGTCCACTGTGTCATTTCCCTGTCGTGAAAGATCTACATGCTGGTAGAGTTTATGGATCACAGACTTTAGGTCTGCATGATTGTGGTGGCCAGCCACAATGAGGCATTCGTCTGGGCGTGCTGTTTGTTGTCCATTGATTCAATTCAATTCAATTAATTTTTATTTATATAGCGCCAAATACAACAAATGTCATCTCAAGGCACTTAGATAATAAAGTCCAATTCAAGCCAATTGGAATTCAATTCATTGTAATCATTGATGACATCATAAACTTTGTCACCTTTGTCCCTCCATTTACAGGGGCTCTGTCTGCACGGTAGCATGTTAGCTGCTCCAGTTCAATGGCGGATTCCCGGATATCGACTTCAGAAGGCGATTATGGTATATTTTGTTGTCCAGGCAGCGAACGTTAGCCAGGAGCATGGTCCTGGCTTGGGTTCCTCTGTGCTTTCTTCTCTTCTGCCTCATTTTACACTACTTGCAGCATTTGTGTTCTTGATGGAGGGCAGTAGGCGAGGTCAGTGTTTCCCAGCGAAAAAGTCCCAGACCCTTGAGTTGCTCAACAATTGTGCCATTCAAACTGTTAGGTGCAGTCATTCTACCAATGTGACTATACACTGAGCCAAATGAAGAAGCCAACTTTTCCGTGCACACAAACACAACAATCCACATGGGACATACTTAAACCTTCTCATGTCTGATGGAGCAGGGTCGCTGCCTGTACACCTATTGCCAACTTGATAGTTTGCAATGCAATATTTACCTACTTTCTTCATCACGTGCATTAAGAAAATAAAAAAATAGGTACCGCATTCTTCTCATGCAAACTGTAACAAGCCCACAAGAGCAGATCACCTATCATATGGAGTGTGGGTGTCGATACAGTGTCAGACGATAAGCCAACAACATGGAATTTCATGGATTCAGTCTGAACGAACCAGAAAGCTGCAGGGCCAAAAAGCAAGATTCATGGGTTAGTGATGTTGAGACTTTAAAGTCTAAATATTTAGTATCATAAACATGCCTCTATTTTAACATACTGTGTTGGTGCCAGTCCTGGATGGCAACCAGTCCTTGCAGCTTTGTCTGTTTGTTGTTTTTGTTTTGTGTTTAAAGTTTCCCATTTCATCATTTTTAACTACTAACACAACATGTGGTCCGGATTGCAGCAGGACCGGTCTACACAAGGGGTACTCTTGGACAATTCCATTTGTTCAAAGTGGGAATCCAGCGCCCTATCCCAGCTAAGCTGAGAAAGCTACTGTGGCTGTGGGGCTGACAAGGTTAAAAGGCTACATTTCAAGCCCTTTCTACCATCAACTATCCTGGGAAATGTAAACTCACAAAAGAAATTTGATGAGCTGGTGGCTCTGGTGAAGAACATTAGAACTTACCGCGAGTGCAGTCTTATGTGCTGTCGACATGACTGAACAACAACATTCCAAATTTGTGTGTGGACCTAACTGGCTTCACCATGCTGAGAGCAGTTCTGGACTGCACAGCATGTGGCGAAAAGAACGGTGGTGGCTGTTAACAACAGGTGGTGCAACTCCAGTCATATTACCCCAAAGGAGAGCATCTGTAGTCGGGATATAGAACTCTTTGATGTTGGACTCAGGCCTTACTATGTACCCACCACTATCCACCAAGAGCAGATGTTGATGTGGCATGTGACGTCATACACGGAACTGTCGCCAGAATTCCGACCCAGCACCTTGAAGCCCTCATACAGATGTCAGGAGATTTGAATCACGCCACCCTCTCCGCCCACCTTATGGGCTTCATACAGTTTGACTGTAAAACCAGGGACAGTAAAACACTTGATCTGACGTATGCCAACATAAGACCTCACCTCTACCACCTCTTGACAAGTCAGATCACAACCTGGCATTTCCCCAGCTACGCTACAAACCTCTTGTGATGAGGCACTCAACAACCACCCGAGTAGCCAGGAAATGGCCACCATCACCTTGTGAGGCTCTCAAGGACTGCTTGGGGTGTACAGACTGGGATATCCTGCTGGGACCGCAGGTGTACAGGGCCAACAGTGATATTGACAGGACAGAAGATATTGTTGCAGATGACATCAACTTCTGTAGAGACACTGTCATACCAACAGACTGTCCGCTGCTTCCCTAATAACAAGCCTTGGATAACCAGCGACATCAAAGCTCTTCTGCACAAGAAGAAGAAAGCCTTTAGAGATGGAAACAAAATAAGGGAGGTGTAACGTGAGTTGAAGAAGAGACAGCGCCAGGGAAGGGATGACAACAGAAAAAAGCCTGCAGCATCACAACCATGGTGATGTTGACAGAGCCAATGGGTTCAATTTGTTCTTCAACAGGTTTTACAAACCGGGTCACGCTGCCCCACTCTGCAGCAGCCTGAACCCTGCGCGAGCACCCACACCTGGTACCAGTACATGCACCTTCTTTGCAACTCCCCGCCTGGCTCCTGTGGTCTTCATCTCAAGTAATGCCAACAATACTGAATACTTTAGTTTTCATTAACATAATGCAGTGAACATGTTCAATAATTAATCATGCACCTCCCCGATGGTGTGGTCCCTTGCTCATGAACTGCTAATGATGTGACCACTGATACATTTAGAAAGAGAAGTAGGAGTTTCTGTGTCTCAGTGGGTATTCTTCACTGGTCTCTGCAGCAGTGGGAGCAAGGCTTCTGAAGACAGCCAGCAGACTCAATGCAGAGGAAGGAATCAGATGCTCTTATGGTGGAGGAGGCCAGCCTTTATGCTGGGTCACTGCAGAAGAAAAAATGACTTCTGAATAAAAGTTTTCATTCTTGCAGTTAGTGCTTGAGAGTACTAAATAATTCAAATGTGATTTACCTGCAGCTGCTGCAATTTCATTGTGTTAAGTGTATCTGTTTCTCTGAAGTCTCAATAACCTCTTCTAAGTGGTGTAACATTACATATTGTGTTTCTGAGACAGGTCTGCAGATTAATGTATTAGACAGAAAGAGAATGTTTCTCCACCTGGAAAAATGTAATAGTTGTTACAATAATATCCAGCGATGACAAGAAATGTTGACCAGAGTGATATCATATGGTGTCTTAGTTGTTTTAGTGGCTGTTATTCTGTTGAATGAATCAGCTCCAAGTAATGGAAGCACCAGAGGTTCATTTTAGTTTCATATATACTGTATATGAAGAAACCCAACTGTTCCATCTGAAGAAGCGATTGGTGACCAGGAAAAAAGGTCCATGATGCACTCAGCATCTCCCCTACCTTCTCTGCTGTGTGGCTGCAGGCTGGGCCTACAGCAGCTTAACTATGGGATGTTTCAGGGTCACCTGAGCCACCCCTCGGCTTAACTATAAGCTTTATCAGAAAGGAAAGTTTTAAGCCTGATCTTACAGGTAGAGCGGGTGTCTGCCTACTCTACCCTCTCATGATCATCATCTCAAGTTTGATAAGAGGAGTATTGCATTCTGTATTTCTGTTTGTACATTCTCAAGTGGAAGCGTTCTCATTTAATGATGTCACACATAAATAATGCACCCTGTGTATCAGTTAGCTTCTCTCAAGTTACCACAACACATAATCAGCTGCTGTACAAATGTGGGCCCCACATAAACAAAGGCTCATAGTGTTCTGTTACAGCTAACGGCTTGATTTTTATTTATTAACCTGCTCAGATGGCGGTGCAATAACCTACGAGTTTACAGCTACCTGACGAGCTCTTCTGCTGGCTTTCCACCTGGATGTCACTCACTGCTGTTTTGCCTACAGGGAGATTAATTTAAGACCAACTTGGGTCTCCCTCTATTGGCTGGGGCTTTGACTGTACCATTTTTTAAATTGAGTTGACTGAATTATTTTGTTTGTTGTGACGTCATTGCTTTGTTCAGGCTGTTCCTGTTTATTTCTTCCAGGAACCGAGACTCCGTGTGGTGGTGGTGGTGACCCCTGGTGGCGGTGTCTCGTCTTGTGTGTTTATTTTGTTGGAGCACCCTTTTTCTTGTTTGCTGTGGTTTTTTTGTAGTGTCTAGGGCAGAGATACTCATTGCGCGGCTCCTCAAGCTTTAATTGGCGGCTCGCACTCGCATTGTAGCTTATAACAATATGGTAACAATAACAATAATTTTTTTCAAATAACATACAGCGAATACTGCACAGTATTAGGTATTTTTATGAAGTATTAATTAAGGCTTAATGGTGTTTCCTAAAGGGGTTACTGTTAAACCTGGCAACGCAGCCCGCTTAAACCACCGTCACACTTGAACGCAGAGCACGCTAGCTCCTTTAGCCAGCGTGAGATGCAGGCACAATGGATCGTTTTTTGATTAAAAAAGGGCAAAAACCAGCACAAAAACCATGATCATCTTAAATGTCTCACTATGATTACAACAACAAACTACAAATACAACATGAAGAAAGTCAAGGACAGGCATGCCAGCTTCCGCTCATCCCAGTATTAAGGTAAATGTGGTCTTAATTGAAAATGTATTGGCTGTGTTGTTTCTTTTTTTGTGGGATGTTTTATATGTAGAAATGCAGATTTGCAAAAAGGGGACTTTAGTATGTTGTCGTAAAAGTGGCTCTTTTCTTGTGAAAAAAAATAGTGAGTATCACTGGTCTAGGCTAGGGTGATCCCGTTTTCTTCACTGGATGTTGCCCCCCCCCCCCCCCCCTCTCACTGGTAAGCCTCAGTTTCCCCTGGAAGTAAGCATCGTTTGTTCAGCCCAAATCTTAGTGACCAACCGTCAAATTGTTTTATTTTTGTCCTTTTAAAATACTGGAAATTAAAAGAAATATTTTAACTATTGAATTGTTTGGCACTTTAATAAATTTTGTTAAACTTTTCTTGTCTCCTGATTGCAGTAACAAACCTGTGTCCTTTTACTAATTCAATTTCCTGGAGTAAATTCCAGGTGGCGTTATTGGTTTCCATTTCTCATTACAAACTGACCATAGCTTTGACCATCATGGATCCACAATTTTAAAGAAAACCCACCTCAAGCTGCCACACTAAATTTCAGCGGTTATTTGCTGGCTCTGTCTTCTGTGGCCCTACAAGGAGTCTGCTCCCCGAACAACCCATGGCCATCACAGGATTCACTGACTTTGCCAACCTATTACGGCCAATCGAGAGGCACGGGCAAATAAAGGTCGTGTAGACTGTGCTGTGAAATTGAAGCTCTTTGGATGTGTCAGGATTACCAAAGCCTTGGATTTGCGTTCAGTGGATCAAAATGTACCCGAGAAACGTGTGGACAGGACAGACTTGTCAACTCAGCCAACATATCCATCAACTGTTGTTGTGAAGGACCTTAAAGTCAGAGAGATTTCACCACATCGTTAATAACCACTTCACACCTATGAAAGACAGAAGAACGGCGTTCCTATTCAAACAGGCTGTGTGGAATGTACAAACTTGCCCCACTCTAAGTTTGCTATTGACTGAACTCCCCATGTAATTGATGTCATGTTGGCTGGATATATTGCTTATGTCTGGGGACGGGTGGTTACTAAAGTAAAAATTGGAACCAGGATCAGCACCTATAAGAGTATACTCGTTCCTACAGATCTGCGTGGCTGGTCCTATAGGTCTTATTGAATAGTAGAACAAAGAAAAAAGATAAAAACATTGAAGGTTTTATGTGGAGTGTTGGTCAAGTTACTTTTTTTTTTTTTTTTTTTTAATGTTGTAATAACTGTAATAATCAATACACAACAGAGTGTAATAAAAAACAAACAAGCAAAAAAAAAAAAAAAAAAAAAAAAAAAGAAAAACAAAGGAAAAAAAGCTAACAGCAAAATAAAATAAACACAAAACACACAATTAAATCCCCTCTGAGGTAAGATGGTCCAAACATTCTTTCCCACAATGGTATTTTAACCGACCCGAAAGTACACAGTGAGTGGAAAAGGGCAATCCTGTTAATGTGTCACTGAATTAATAATGGTATGACAGGGCTCCACCTTATGTTAAAGACTGTTTTTTGAAGTCTTAAGGAATATGTAATTTCTTCCATCAAATAAATGTCCCAGACTTTTTGTATCCATGTGTTATATGTAGGAGGCCCTGGCTTCAGCCACCTGATAGTTATGCATTTCAAAGCTGCCGTAAGCAAGATGTTTAGAAGATATCTATCTCCCTTCCTGTCCATTCCATTTGGCATTACTCCCAGCACTGCCACCAGGGGTTTTTTTGGAACATCTCTCCTAAAGATTACCTTGAGGGCTTCAAAAATCTCCTCCCAGAATACACTTAGTTTAGGACACGACCAAAAGACATGCGTATGATTTGCGTTCTGCGCCCCGCAATTCCTCCAGCATGAGCTGGATTGTGTTGGGCCCATTTTACTAGTTATTGCTGGCGTTCTGAAAAACCGGACTATTACTTTCCATTTGAATTCTCTCCATGTATTAGAATTTGTTGTTAATTGTGCTTCAGTGCAGATTTCTTCCCATGTGTCCTCTGCAATTGATTCCTGTAGTTCAGTCTCCCATTTATCCTTTATGTTCCTGGAATCGTTCAAATTCATTGCTAGAAACAAGTCATATATTTTACCAATTACTTTTTTATTTCTCTTTCCCCTTTGTATGTCCATTAGGAAATTTTCTATAGGTGTAGGTTCGTGGAGCTTAGTCCAACTATCATGTGTCATCACGAAGGTTCTGATTTGTAAATATCTATAGAAGTCCGTCTTAGGGAGACCAAATTCACTTTTCATCTGCTCAAAGGTTTTGAAATTTCCCTCTTTTAGTAATTGATGGATATGAGATAGTCCATAATTAGACCAGGTTTTGAACCCAGAATCTAAATTGTTTGGTGCAAACGTCTTCATAAATCCTATACTTGATAAAGGCGACATCTTTTTTAATAACTTAAAGGCCGATTGGATTTTGTTCCAAATTTTGAGGGTATTTTTTGTCCAGATTGTCATTTCCTTTGCAGGAGCATCTAAGAAAGGTAATGTTTGCAGTGGTACTGAGCACATGCTTTCTTCTATTTCCAACCATCGAGTATCCTTACTGTTCTGTAGCCATACTAATAAGGGTTTAAGTTGTGCAGCCCAGTAATAATATTTTAAGTTTGGGAGTTTGAGGCCTCCTTTGAGTTTAGATAACTGCAGAGTTTTTAGTCTGATTCTAGGACGCTTTTTTTGCCAAATGAATCCAGTTATCATTTTATCTAAGGTGTAAAAGGTGGATTTGGGAATCTCCACGGGCAGCATCTGGAATAAATAGAGTAGTCTTGGTAAAACATTCATATGGATACTTTCAACACGGCCAATCAAGGAAATAGGGAGGGTATCCCAGCGCTCCAGATCGTTTTTAATGGCTCGTAGAAGTTTACTGTAGTTTGCATCATAAAGATTACATAGAGATAGAGGTATATAGATACCCAGGTATTTGATACCGTTCTTGGGCCACTTAAATCCACTCTGTAATTTAGTGGAGTCTGAAATTGTACTGTTTACATCCATAGCTTCCGTTTTTTCTATATTAATTTTGTAGCCTGAGTAAAATCCATATT
Organism: Odontesthes bonariensis; assembly: GCF_027942865.1. NCBI lineage: Eukaryota > Metazoa > Chordata > Actinopteri > Atheriniformes > Atherinopsidae > Odontesthes > Odontesthes bonariensis. Next base: position 612,952 of record NC_134506.1, read on the forward strand.
GAGAGATGAGCTCTTTTAGGCGGGTGATTGTTGATTTAGGCTCCGTCAAGTACAATAATACATCATCGGCATATAATGAGATTTTGTGTACTTCCTTGTTAACTTCTATCCCTTTAATATTAGCATCATCTCTAATGATTTGAGCTAATGGTTCAATACTAATGGCGAACAGAAGGGGTGAGAGCGAGCACCCTTGTCTGCACCCCCGTTCTAGTGGAAATCTATCAGACCTAAAGCCGTTAACTTTAACTGCTGCCTGTGGAAAGGAGTACAGTGTTTGCACCCAGTCAACAAAATGTGGACCAAATCCAAAGCGTTTCAGAGTATGAATTAGATATTTCCAAGACACTCTGTCAAATGCCTTTTGGGCATCTAAGGATATGATTGCTGATTCAATCTTTCTTTCTTTTAGGATACTTGTTAGGTTTAGTAAGCGCCTTAGATTATCAGCATAGTATCTGCCTGCAATAAATCCCGTCTGATCGGGGTGTATGATTTGGGTGATGAATTTGTTAAGTCGTCTAGCTAGGATTGCTGTGAGGATGCGTAGATCTGTGTTCAACAGTGATATAGGTCTATAGGACTGGCAGTCTGTAGGATCCTTGCCCTCTTTGTGGATTACCACTATTGTGGCTTCTGTCCAAGATGGTGCCATAGTTTTGGATTTTAAAGCATGGTGATATGCTTTTAATAGCAAGGGAGCTAGAAGGTCTATGAAGGTTTTATAAAAGTCGTTGGTGAAGCCGTCTGGGCCTGGGCTTTTGTTGTTCTTAAGCGATTTAATTATCTGCTTGATCTCCCATTCCTCAATCGGTTGATCTAATATCGAAGCCGCATCATCCGTTAAGTGGTTCAGTTTTATGTTATTTAAAAAATCTGTAAGCTCTTGGTCATTATTACAGGTATCGGTATTCGTATACAACAATTTGTAGAATTTTGCAAAGGTCTCTGCTATTTTGTCAGGTTTTGTCTCAACAGTATCTTGGGATTTTATTTTATGAACCATGTTAGAGGACTGTTGTTTCCTCAGTCTAAATGCCAATAACCTACTAGCCTTCTGGCCATATTCAAAATATTTTTGATTAGTGAACCTCAAATTGCCCTCTACCTTATCTGACAATAGCTTGTTTAATTGTCTGCGGGTTGCATTTAATTCCTTCATAATTTTAACTGACGCGTGTCTTTTATGTTTAAACTCTAATTCTTTGATTTTATTCTCCAGATCTTTTTGTTTAGCATTTTTCTGTTTTTTTCTTGCGGACGTGAAGGAAATTATTCGGCCCCGAAGGTATGCCTTAGCACAGTCCCATATTATCAGAGGTGTTGTTTCTGTAGATATATTAGTTTCTAAATACATCTTGAGCTCTTCTTTAATAAATGCAATGAATACACTGTCATTAAGCAGGGATGTGTTAAGCCTCCATTGTTTAGATGTTAGCCTGCATCCTATGTCCCATTTTAAGAAGACAGGTGCATGGTCAGAAATAGTAATAGGTAGTATTTCTATATCTACTATTCTATGCAGTTCTGACTTTGGGGTTAAGAAATAGTCGATCCTAGAGTAGGATGCATGCCTGCTTGAGTAGAAGGTGAAGTCTTTAGTTCTGGGAAACCTGCTTCTCCATACATCTACAATTCCTGCCTCTATCATCTGACATTTTAGCATCCTACTCATTCTAGAGAGTGAGGTTTTTGGAGTGAGGAATCTGTCCAATATTTGTGATTGGATACAGTTGAAGTCCCCACCCAGCAGCAGCAGCCCAACACTGTGCTGCAATATTGCCTTAAACAGTGACTTTATGAATTCAGGAGTATCCGTATTGGGTGCATACACATTTACAAGCGATACCTCTGTGCCATCAATTGCACCATTAACCAATACATATCTGCCCTCTGTGTCTCTATGTAGCAGCGTTTGTGTGAAGTTAATCTGCCGGCGCAGAAGTATGACAACACCCTTTTTATTCCCGGATCGGTGGGATGAGTAGAAAGCCTGATCTGCCCAAGATTTTTTCAACTTTTCATGCTCTGTATGAGACAGATGGGTTTCTTGCAAAAATGCTATATGACAGTTAATTTGTTTTAATTGATTCAATATTTTCTTTCTTTTGACTGGATTGTGGAGCCCTTTTACATTATTCAATTTTAAGTGGGTCACCCATTATCTCTATAAGATTTATGTTTTGACATCCAAGAGAATATCATGAATGGTAACACGCCCTTTATGCATAACACTGTCTTATCTGCATGGGGTCTAAGGAATATAGGTACACAATGTACATCCAACCAGACAGAGAGGCTTAAAACAAAGTTTTGGAAACTGTAACCAGCATTTCTGGTGTCAACAAAACGAGAATGAACTAGTAATGACACAAAAAAATAACAAACGGAAAGTAATTTTGCAGAAGAAAATTGCGCAGGGTCCCCGGGGAACAGAGGGACCAGAACTAGAAAAACACAGAACAGGTAAATACTGTGTTTAAGTACTTGGGACATAGTCCCCAGCAGCTTAATTAAGCCGCTAAAGTGCACAGCAAAGGTAGAATGCGAGTGTGCAGCAAGTGAGCTTAGACACTTATACAAGGTGGAAAATAAACACAGATCACAGTGGAGTAAATAATATAGCTTCTCAAGCTTCGAACATACTGCACAGCTCCTGCAAACCTTAAAAAAGAAATCTAAAGTTGAACAGCGTATTTCCTCATATCGTTAAAATGTACAGATTTGTCTTCCTAAAACTTATAAAGAGAGCTGTATGAAAGTTAGCCATAACAATGAAAATATGTTCCAATATTATTGTCTCTATAGGCGCACGGTACCTTTAGGCTGTCTCTGTTGGGGAAATATTGTTCCGGACATAATCCATGGCTGTTTTGGGGTCAAGGAATTCCTTTTCTTCATTATGATATGTAATCCGAAATCGGGCCGGGTAGAGGAGGCCATATCGGACCTCCTTGATGCCCCGCAGCGCCCTCCGCACCTCCGTGAAAGTGGCTCTTGCTTTGGCCACGCTGGCCGTGTAGTCGGGGAAGAAGGCGATGCGGTTCCCGTTGTAGGAAAGCGGGGCTCCGTCTCGGGCTCTCCTCAGGATCTCCGCCGCGTCCCCGTCATTATGTAATTTAGCGATGATGACTCTTGGTGTCTCACGGTCCCTGGGTCTTCTCCCGGTAAGTGTGCGGTGTGAGCGGTCCACCTTTATGTCTCGATCCATCTGCAGAACTTCCTTGATGATTTTTGCCACAGCTTGTGGGGAGCTGGAGCCCGGGCGTTCTTCAATGCCCGCTATGCGGATATTGGACCGTCTCATTCTCCCCTCCAGATCTTCACATTTATCTTTCAGCGTTGACATTTCTTTCTGTAAGCTTGTTACATCAGACTGCAGTGAAGTGACTTCGTCGGACCACGTTGATAGGCCACCCTTTAAGTCCAAGACGTCCGTCTTTAAAATATCCACTTCAGCTTGTATGGTCTTTGAGCTGTTAGCAATCTCGGTACGGACCGCCTGTAGCTCGGATCTTATAGCTTGAAAATCTTCCGCTAGTGCGCCTTTAAGTTCGTCTCTTATCACTTTAGCGATTTCTCCTCTGAGTGACGATAAGATGTCCGCTTTCATTTCTTCATTACTCATGTTTGGACCTTCAGTCCCAGTGGTTGTCGGTGGGTCTGCGTCGCCTGTGGTCCGCTGCCTCGTGGTCCTAGCAGGCCTTATAGCATTAGCATCGCTTCCGTATCTATACTTTTGCAGTTTTTCGGCCATTCAGGATGATTTTCTAAGAGTTGTCCAGCTGTTTGTGACCCTAAGGTGTTCTCTCCAGTTTTACGACTGATATTAACGTGGTTAATGCTGTTTTTTCTATGTAAATTTACGGATTTTGCAGGAGCTCTGAAAAGTACGTCCTACGCCATATCTTGCTCACCAGCCCTCGGTCAAGTTACTTTTAAAAAGTAATTAGTTATAGTTACTAGTTACTGCTCCCAAAAAGTAATTGAGTTAGTAACTCAGTTACCACATTGTAAAATTAATTAGTTACTCAGCAAAGTAACTATGGCATTATTTTTTGTGTTCTATAACGCTGTTATGTTCTATAACATCAAATATGTTTATATTAACTGATTTAATTCATTCAAGGTAAACACAAGAAACTTGTGCTAAAGGAAAAAAATACTCCCTATATAGAAGATATAAAAACACTAAATACAGTAATTTAGAACATTCGGTATTTATTTGAACTCAATAGATTGCAGCCTGCCATATGATGCATAGAAATAAATTAATAAATAAATTCTGACCCGAAAAATCGAGTATTGTTTGTTTTCGAGTGGCTCCGTCTCCTTCGCTGGGGCTCACGCTAGCTGCATTTGGGCCTGGGGTTGGGTTAGCTAACTGCCTTTGGGCCTGGGGTTGGGTTAGCTAGCTGCCTTTGGGCTTGGGGTTGGGTTAGCTAGCTGCATTTGGGCTTGAGGTTGGGTTAGCTAGCTGCATTTGGGCCTGGGGTTGGGTTAGCTAGCTGCATTTGGGCTTGGGGTTGGGTTAGCTAGCTGCCTTTGGGCCTGGGGTTGGGTTAGCTAGCTGCATTTGGGCCTGGGGTTGGGTTAGCTAGCTGCATTTGGGCTTGGGGTTGGGTTAGCTAGCTGCATTTGGGCCTGGGGTTGGGTTAGCTAGCTGCATTTGGGCTTGGGGTTGGGTTAGCTAGCTGCCTTTGGGCCTGGGGTTGGGTTAGCTAGCTGCCTTTGGGCCTGGGGTTGGGTTAGCTAGCTGCATTTGGGCCTGGGGTTGGGTTAGCTAGCTGCATTTGGGCTTGGGGTTGGGTTAGCTAACTGCCTTTGGGCCTGGGGTTGGGTTAGCTAGCTGCATTTGGGCCTGGGGTTGGGTTAGCTAGCTGCATTTGGGCCTGGGGTTGGGTTAGCTAGCTGCATTTGGGCCTGGGGTTGGGCTAGCAGCTGCAGAAGCAACAAGTGTCATATTCGCATTGGGTTGATGTGAGGTGCTTCATTAGATTTGAGTTACTTGAGGCAGACGTGGATAAAGTTTTTTGCCCTGGGCATAGCGTGCATGTTACATACACATTCTTGCCTTTTATCTCCACGGGTGAGAAGTAGTGCCGGTACTTCCAGTTAGAGAACGCTACCTGTGAACTTCCCTGGCTTGTCGCCGCTGTCTTGTGTGTGTTTAGCGCGTGCAGTGAGACAGCATGAGCAGGGAATCCGCCCACACAGCCAATCATCATCGCATTTGCAACGGTGTCATCATTCCCACCCCTGCTCTCTCCAGGTAGCATGCAGCTGATGTGTAGCCGAAAGCAACGGGCCACTTTATATTCTCAGTAACGATAACGGCGTTGTAACGATGGGGAAAGTAATTAATTAGATTACTCCGTTACTGGAAAAATAACGCCGTTAGTAACGCCGTTATACTTAAACGCCGTTACTCCCAACACTGACTATATGGAATAGCTTGTAGTTTATGATACTGTACATGTGACCTGTTGATATTAGATAATCTCTTTTCCCATTATCATCTCTTGATGATTTTTTAATGTTCTTATTTTAAATGTAAGCTAATGCATTCATGTGAGATGTTTTCACAAATAAAATAATAAAGTGTCTAACACAAGCTCGTATGTGTGCATATGGAGGTGAGTCCCCATGCCCGAGCACACAATCCCCAGTAGTCACCCCACACCGATGCAGTATCTCCCCATTTTACAACATAATGGCTCCTATATACCGCCATAGATAGATATATATATGTGGGTCCCTTCATGTACGTTTGGCTTCAGAACTGACTCATTCAGATCCAAAGTTACTGCCCTCTCACCCCACCCTCCATGACTTCTTCTGCTTCTACGTGAAGTCTCTTCAGTTTTTCTTCCCCCCTGTCACCAGGTGCTGCTCACACAGAACTGTTCTTTTTTTATTACTTATATAGAGCATCCTCAAACTACTTTGTATCGTCAACTGCAGAGGGGAATGTAACGAAGTATTTTTACTTCGTTACTGTACTTAAGTAGTTTTTTCTGGAATTTGTACTTACTTAAGTAAAAATAAAAATGAAGACTTTTACTTTTACTCCGTTACATTTTGGGACAACTATCTGTACTTTCTACTTCTTACATTTCTGGAACTGACGTCGTTACTCGTTACATTTAGTCAGTGCTTAATTGGTAAATCATAAGGTGCCGGAACGTAAAGTACATATGACAGCTCAGGGATGACGAGACGCGTACAGGTCCCGGAACGTATACAGAAAAGGTGCTGAAAACAACATGAAAATGTCCACTTGAAACGCTGTGGGACTTACAAGCCTCAATTTCAAATAATATCCATGGTATAAATGTTATGACGATAATTTATAATTATTTTAGGCTAGTACGCAAAACATAGGCAAATGCCCACATCACCACAGGTGGGACTTCAGTATACAGCCAGCAATTAATTTCTCAACATGTCTAACGTGTAAAAAAAAAAATTATTATTCAAAGCTTAGCACGGCGGCCTATTAATAGACAGTATATTTGCTCACCATATTTAGTTGTTTAAAACACCCCACATCACGAGCATGTCCGGATTGTCCTCTACCTCTTTTTTTCTGCTTTTACTGCGTGTGTCTGTGGCAGTTCTGTGTCCTTTGGCCACCCAGGACCTCACGTACGGGACTGGATTGAATTTAGCCAGGGGGGTCCAACAAGATTTAAGAAGAGTAAAGATGACATGGTGGATGTGAGCAAAGAGCTACGGTTGGGAGTGCAAATCAAGTTCATTTGAGAACTAGCGACCGCAAATTGAATTTGCTCCGGGGCTAGTCTAGTCACTTGTGGTTGTTTTGCGAGGCTGCAAATCGAAACTTAATCAGGCCAATCAAATCGTGAGGAGCGGGGTCGGAGGCCGGGCTACCTAGTGACGACAGAGGTGCTACGTTTCAGTGTGTAGTTCCAGAGAGAGGTAAACAATGGCTGCGCCCAGCAAACAGTCTTTCGAGTTGGCTTTGGCAGCGACTCTAGAAAATTTAGATATACAGTTTTCTTTGCGAGACGAACAGATAACTGCACTTAAGTTTTTTTTAAAAGGACGTTTTCGGAGTTTTGCCCACCGGGTACGGTAAAAGTTTAATTTACCAGCTTGCTCCGTTGGTCCGTCGCACTGACTACGTAATCCTTCTTCATCGCTCTGATTGGTTGTTGCGCCATCCTATTGCGTGGCGTTGAGTGCAGAGGCAACTTGACAGACAACCGTTTATCCCGCCCACACTGCTATCCAGCGTCACGGGTCTGGCTTGCTAGGCTAACGTTGCTTCACTCCTAGGTCAGAGACATTTTTTTAACTCTTTTCAGATGGTTTTCATGTTGGTTTTGTGAATGGTGTTCCTTTCCAATACAGATTTTGATAATTCAGCATGTGTCTTTTTTTAATCTTATTTACTTCTCTTACTCTTGCACCACGTAAGACAGAGATAGTTTCTCTACTTCAACATGTTTGTTGTACATGCTGCTGGATGTGGTAACAGAATGTTGTTGATAAAAAAAATTAAGTCCTAGCACCTTTTATAAGTTGTTGTTTTCCTTTTACTGCTCTCAACAGAGCAGTGTTGGAGAATATGTTGGCAAGGAAATTACTTAATCCGTTAGTGGTAAACTAGTAAATGTGTTGTCATTCACAGAATTAGAAGTAGAACTATGCACTGTATTGCCAATCACACACAATATCGACACCAATCTTTCAGTACACATACTGTTTATTGCTGTGAGCATTTAGAAGTGACATTGGCAGGTCTGCGGTTATGTAATTAAGAACTATAATGGCACAGCCATGACATGGAGAAAGACAGCCCATTGCTGCTCAATACCCAGTACTTTTACTTTTGTACTCAAAAGTACATTTAAAAGTTAGTACTTATTACTTTTACTTAAGTACATTTTTGGTGTACTACTTTTACTTTTACTTGAGTAAATATTTCGCAGGGTACTTCTACTTTTACTTAAGTACAAGACTTCAGTACTTCTTCCACCTCTGGTCAACTGGTGCCATAGTAAGTTGGAGAAATTGAAATGAAAGCTTCAGACAGCTGGGAGCCAGAGCAGGTCGGCCTGGCTGTGTGAAATGTGGGGTGGCAGCTTCCTTGGGGAAAGGACAGGCAAGTGTTTCCCTCCTGCAGCAGGAAATGGGCGAAACCTCCTTGCACAAAATTATAACTCCAGCAGTTTGTCGTGTGAAGGAAGCCACTCCTGATAGCAGCGGCTATAAATTTCCTGTTGTGGTCCCACAGTTTTGGCTTCACTGAGAGCTGTCGAGAGGGCTGAGAAATGTTGGATTGAGAGCCACCAAGAGCCCCTCAGCCCCATTATTTAACAAATAAAGCTGAAGCATGACACTAACATGCCTGTTTATATGTATTCATAACTTTTAAGGTTAGTTGCTTCAATACAAGAAGTGCACAATAGTAGAATTATTTGTCTGTTACACTCAGCGCTCCACTTCTTGTCTGTTCAATAAGACTCAGACATAAACACCCTTTTTATTGGACTGTTTTGACTAAATTACTGTTGTGTTCCAAGTCACTTACAATCCATACTAGTGGAAAAAATATTATATATATTATATATTAACAAAGGTTTGTAGATTTGATTGTCGTTTGAACCGTAGACTTGAAAAGGTCCACCTTCTTTCATCTTCGTAATATTGTTAAAATCAGGAACATCTTGTCTCAGAGTGATGCAGAAAAACTAATTCATGCATTTGTTACTTCAGGATTGGACTACTGTAATTCTTTATTATTGGGCTGTCCCACATATTCTCTGAAAAGCCTTCAGTTGATCCAAAATGCTGCAGCCAGAGTTCTGATGAGAACTAACAGCAGAGATCATATTTCTCCAGTTTTAGCTTCTCTTCATTGGCTCCCTGTTAAATTCAGAATAGAATTTAAGATTCTTCTCCTAACATATAAAGCTCTTAATGACCGAGCTCCATCATATCTTAAAGATCTCATTGTAAGATATTTTCCTAACAGAGCACTTCGTTCCCAAACTGCAGGTTTACTTGAGGTTCCCAGAGTTTCTAAAAGTAGAATGGGAGGCAGAGCCTTCAGTTATCAGGCCCCTCTCTGTGGAACCAGCTGCCAGTTTGGGAGGCAGAGCCTTCAGTTATCAGGCCCCTCTCTGTGGAACCAGCTGCCAGTTTGGGAGGCAGAGCCTTCAGTTATCAGGCCCCTCTCTTGTGGAATAAGCTGCCAGTAAATGTCCGGGAAGCAGACACCCTTTCCACTTTTAAGACCAGGCTTCAAACTTTCCTTTCTGATAAAGCTTATAGTTAGGGATGGCTCAGGTGATCCTGAAACATGTGGAGTGGACTACAAGCCATCACAGAGTACAAAGGGAGGGGCTGCAGTGAAACCCAGTTCTCTGCACTACAACCAGACGAGCTGAACGCCTTTTATGCTCGTTTTGAGAAAGAAGGTGACCCCCCTGTAGCGGAACTACCTGATGACCGTGACAGCAGTATGTCTACTCTGTCTGTAGCAGATGTGAGGCAGTGCCTCAAAAAGGTCAACCCTCGCAAGGCCCCGGGCCCCGATGGCATCTCAGGTAGGGCCCTCAGGGGGTGCGCTGACCAGCTTGCAGGGGTCTTCAGTGACATTTTCAACCTCTCCCTCAGCCTATCCGTACTCCCCACCTGCTTCAAGAGGACCACCATCGTCCCTGTGCCTAAGAACACTAAAGCCACCAGCATGAATGACTATCGCCCGATAGCATTGACCTCTGTCATCATGAAGTTCTTCGAGCGGCTGGTCAAATCATTCATCTGCTCCTCACTGCCTCCCACCCTGGACCCGATGCAGTTTGCATACCGGTCCAACAGGTTTACAGATGACGCCATCGCCCTGACAGTGCACACCGCTCTCTCCCACCTGGAAAAGAGAGATTCGTATGTGAGGATGCTGTTCGTTGATTACAGCTCAGCGTTCAACACCATCATCCCCTCCAGACTCGTCTCCAAGCTTGCAGATCTGGGACTAAACACCTCCCTCTGCAAATGGATCTACAGCTTCCTGACGGGGAGGCCACGGGTGGTGAGACTCGGTGACCGCACCTCAGCCACAGTGGTCACAAACACTGGCACCCCCCAGGGTTGTGTGCTCAGCCCCCTCCTGTTCTCCCTGTTCACACATGACTGTGTGTCAACGCACAGTTCCAACCTCATCGTGAAGTTTGCTGATGACACAACCATCGTGGGCCTATACGCTAACAGTGACGAGTCAGCCTACAGAGAGGAGGTGCACACCCTGACAACATGGTGTCAGGAGAACCACCTCTCTCTCAACATCAGCAAAACTAAGGAGATGATCGTGGACTTTAGGAGGCGGCAGGGGGTGGAGCATGCACCCCTCCACATTAACAGATCTGAGGTAGAAAAGGTCAGCTGCTTCAAGTTCCTTGGGATTAATATCAGCCATGATCTCACCTGGTCTGCCCACACAGACAAGGTGGTCAAAGCTGCCCGGAAACGCCTCTTCTTCCTGAGGAGACTCAAGAAGTTTGGCATGAACCCAGTCATCCTCACCAATTTCTATAGGTGCACTATAGAAAGCATCCTGACTGGCAGCATCTCAGGGTGGTTCGGGAGCTGCACAGCCATGGACCGTAAGGCCCTACGCAGTGTGGTCCGATCTGCTGAGTGCATCATTGGTAGGAAACTCCCAACCCTTCAGGACATCTACCACACACGATGTCTCCGTAGAGCTGGCAGAATCCTAAAAGACTGTCATCACCCATCCTTCAGACTGTTCACCATGCTGCCTTCTGGTAGGCGGTACAGAAGCATCTGGTCTCGCAGCCGCAGAATGCAGAACAGTTTTTTTCCTAAGGCCATCAGGCTCCTAAATGGACTGTAATGCACTCTCATCTCTTTCACACTCGACACTTATACTTACACTTATGCTTTACACACTTTATACTTACACATGCCTACCTCCACTGCTGATTGCACTGCAACCTTAAATATTGCACAACATTGTATTTCTTTTTTTATTTTCCTTATATTATAGTTAGTATAGGTCTCTGATTAGCATATGCTATTATGTGTATTATATGTACAGTACAGCTCTTGTAATTAGTGTTAAAAATGTATATTGCATATTGTAATATCCACATTGCCTATCTATTCTACTGTCTTGTAAATATTTTTAGTAGAGTACTTATGACATGACATGTTACGGCATGTTATGTCCTGTCTTGTTATGGTAGCTGCTGTACGGTGTCCTGTCCCAAGAATTTCAGTGCCCAGTCCGACTCTGTTGTTCTGTGTATCTGACAATAAAAGACTTGACTTGACTTGACTTGACATGACATAGTTAAGCTGCTATAGGCCCAGACTGCTGGGGGTCTGAGGCAGATGGCCACCCTTCTGGTGGTCACCCTGGTTCTGATGGAGGTTTCTTCCTGTTAAAAGTTTTTTCTTTCCAACAACATATGCACACTCCTGATGAGTTTTGATGCAATCGCTTGATTTCTTTAACTCAGCAACTCTTTATGAATTGGACTAATTTGGAATTTTAAAAAATTGATTGCACTGTATTGGATTATCATTTGATTGAAATAACTTGTTGTGAAATGGTGCAATATAAAGAAAAGTAGCATGAAAAAGCATGAACACAAGTTATCTTTTTTTTTGTTTTTATTATCTCATGGTCCCTGGCCCACCTACATGTTTTAGGCACATACACATTTATTTGCTTCAGCTGTTTTTGTTTTAAGCAGTAGAACATCTGTCAGTGTCAGTGCTGTCCTCAGTCACTTTGGGCTTCTGTCCCGTCATCAATCCTGCCCAGAAGATGGTTTTCCTTCACATTTTTACAAAGAAATTATTTAGTGTTGGAACTAATATTCAGGAAATTATTAACAGCAGTTTAAGTTCAGGTTCATTTAAACATGAAGCAGTCCGATCTTTACTCTAAGACACTAACCATTTCAGATCCATCTCCAAACTCAGTTTTCCCTTCAAATAATTCTGGATCGGTTGGTATTTGTGCAGTTCCAATCCTTTTAGTAGCTTTTTTAAACCCTAGAGGGTCCATGCACTTGAAAGCCTCACAGCATCCTTTTGTCTCACCTGTAGGAGTCAGCAGTCAGAAACTTTGCTGTCAGCCGCGGGGGCTCTTCTTCAGCTCCCTCCCCCGTGCAGTCCTCCAGGGTTCTGTACTTTCCCCTACATGTTCCACTCTGAGAACGTATAGCATTTCAGTTCAGAGAATGCAGAGAACACTCAGGTTTAGATGCCTTTGAAACAATTCCAATTCTCTAAAAAAAAAATCATTCTTTTTAAAAATGCAAGCTTGGATGGCCTTAAATGAATTTGATTTTAAGAAATACAATCCTGGATTGTGGATCTTTGAACCCAGTAGTGCCTCTCACATGTATCTGACTGCCTTGAACCTTGCAAGAAATCATATGTAAAAACAACCTGGGTGTAATATTAGTGTTGAAAATCTATACTGATTTTGAATTTGAGAAACAGATCAACTAAGCTGGTGAAAAGTTCCCTTAAACTGAGGTTTTTATTCAAGGTCAAACCCTGGAAGTGTTTAATGATTTTAAAGGGTGAGACGGGCTTTTATCACATGCCAGCTGGACTGTGGTCATGCCCTGGGTGTTGGTGTTAGCCAGGCCTCCCTTCCACCGCTGCTGTGGGTCCAGAATGCTGCAACTGGCTGTTAATGTGAGCACATTCCCCCGGTAGTTCCGTTCATCACTGCCTCTAGGGCTGCTCGATAATGGGAAAAATCAATATCACGATATTTTCAGTCAATATTGATATCACGATATTTTAAACGATATATATATGGGTTTTTTTGCCAGCGGCAAAAAATATCCCATGGGCTGCCCTTTGCTGGCCTAGGTCTACCTCTACTAGAGCTACACCTTGTTGAGTGCTAAGCACATACAGTATAATTATTATAGGCTTCAGTAGTACCTTTTTGTTAACATTGTATATTTTGTATTATGAGTCATAATTATGACTATATTTTATTCTTTTCCAAACGACCCCTACTAAAACACCTAGACATATCCATACAGAAAAGGGTGTATAAGCTCACATTTTGAAACACACACTTATATCTTTTTCTTCAAATCTAAAGTGGTCCCAGATCACTGAACTTTTTCTCCCTTTTTTCTCAATTAACTGAGCCTGCCCTATATATTCCATTTCCAATGTTGTTGTTGCTCATCTCTCTTCAGCGGTATTTTTTTTTTTAAATAATATCGTTTATATTCGATATTATTAATTTTGAGATCGTTTGACACCAATATCGTTATCGTGATCGAAATTCGATATATTGCACAGCCCTAACTGCCTCCCTCTGAATCGGAGTATTTTTGGCAAAGAAAGCGCTGTATGTGAGCTCTTTTGTATCATTCACCCTCCTCCAACCATCAGAAGCTTCTGGACCTCACAGATTTAGTGACCTTTTATTCGCAGCTGTCCCGTGGTCCGTTGCACAGAGGAGAGTGGGCCTTTGCTGTTGTGAGCCCTCCATAATGATAGCAATGGCCTTACAAGTCAGGGAGCTCCAACACTGCCTGGGTTTAAATCTGCTCTAAAAACCCGTTTTTATTCCCTGGCTTTGATTCCCAGATGAGAATCCATTTGGGGTTTTTGGCTCGTTTTAAAGCTCGGCTCGTCTCTGCCTCTGTTACTTGAGTTTGGTCAACAGCAGCTGGTTGAACTGTGGTTTCTACATAAACAGAAAATAATGTTTATGCTATCCAAGCATCTAAAAGAAGAAGTGCATGTCCTGTGCTACCTCAGCAGCATAATGCAGCTTTACACTGACCATCCCACCGGGTATGCTGCCTCAGTAGTTTCCTGTCAGAGGTAAGGATTAATTGAGGAACAATCAAAGATGGTTATCGAACATAACTTCGATTTAAGACACTCTCAGATGTCAAGAAGTTTAGTGAATCAGCATTTCTTAGCCAGAGAAGAATATTCTCCTGAAAAAACACGAGAGCTTCTCTCACTATCTGACCAAAACTCTCTCTAATGCCTGCGTTTGACTTATGGTGCTCAATCAATCTGGAGCTTTACTTGTTCGACACTTTGTACTGCGTATCTTGCTTTTTGAGTTATTTGTCTGTTTTGTCTCTTTGCAAATGATTTATTGGGGTTACTAATTGTTTTTAAGAACAAGGCTGGTGTTGCGATTCCCTGCAACTGAATAACTTCTAACACTGTGCAGAGGTTTAAAAAAGAGACCTGGAACCTCAGCCAGGGTCTTCCCTTCCACCTGCTTATCTGGACTCTCTCTGTCTTTTGTGGCCAGAGCTATCCCTCCATCTTCTGTGCCCGCTTCACCCTGTTCAGAGTGGGGGGGCTGGAGTGGACCCCAGCTCCACCGGTGAGTCACGGTGGACCCTGGACAGCCAGGCTCACACCAGCAGTGTGGGAGGAAGCTGGAGAGCTGACACTGGGAAAATGCATCCGTCTCTTGGTTTGAAGGAAAACAGAGTTCAGTACTCTATAGCCGCTTTCGGACTGTAGGAACCTTTGGCAGTTCTAATAACCTTTTAATCCGCGGGGCCGTTTTCTCCCGTGTTCGGACATACAGGAACTCGGGGCTTTCTCCCTTAAGCCTGATTCTTACTCGGCGCAAACGCGCAACTGTTCTGGCTCGAGAACCATTAATGACGTCATCGAAAGCGCCAGTTCCTTCAGCTCATAAGCGCAGTTTGCGCCGAGTATGCGTCACATTTGCAGTTCTCTCCAGACCAGCGGGCGTCACTGTTGAGGAAACAAGCTGAAAAGCATATGAAGAAAGCATACACAATGCCACCTGTGGTGTCACGTCAGCAGAGGCTGGCACATCTGATGCGGAATGAATTTACTCTGGGTATAGAACTGTATATGTATCTCAGAGCTAAGCGGCTGCGGCAAAAACAGAAGAGAAGGTGGAATGTTCGTCCTTTGCAACAAGACGAACTTTGTCAAACGTTGTCCCAGTGTAACTTCATAGACGTGTCGTACAGATGTTTGTAGAGGCGCACCCTCTCGGTCACCGCGGTCTCTGCAGTGTTCATTTTTTCTTTTTCTTGGTCAGCTGTTTCCGGTTGAGCGCGCGCGAAGTCAGAAAAAAAGTTGTGTGCGCGCCCTTGCGCCGCGCGAGGATTTTCTAGCTTGCGACGGGGGGCGTGGCGGAATTTTGGGTCACGTGACCGTTTGCGCCATTTGCGACCAGCTAGTAAAAGCGAGGTTGCGCCGAGTAAGAATCAGCCTTTAGTTCCTATAACTATTTAGCTCCTTCTCCGAGGTCGGGTCTTTTCATGGTTCTTATAGAACGCATCTGACGGAGGTGTGTGGTGGTCGGTAGCTACGCCCCTTGTCATGCTGCCACGGCTGAAATGTTTCCTCATACGACACGGAGACAACCGGCGGGTGTTTAATAAGTTAAACTTACACTGGTCTCCTTTGTCTGCAGCGCTCTGCTCTCCTTTCTTTCTTCATGAAATGAAAAAGTATCTCCTGACTCTCTCTGTGAGCTCTTCCAGCCTCGATATTAGACGCCTGATGTGATCGTCCATGATTAATATCACCATCATGCAGACCATGAACACGGTGGCCTCCCCGCTCTCCATATTAGCTTCTTGGTGGTGTTTTTTTCTTCTCTCCTTACTTTCTGTTTTGTTTTGTTTTTGAATGTAGCGCTAAACGGCTAACACGTCACTGACGCAGACGGCTGCGCGCGGCGCATCAGTCCCTATCAGGTCCCGACTCATGTGCGAATGCAGACTGAAACAGAAGGACAGTTATCAGAACGAAATTCGAGTAGGACAGTTCTGATAACTACGTTCCTATAACTACTCTGTCTGAAAGCGGCTTATGTTAACAAATGAGTGCTTATCAGTAGCGGCTCGTGGTCTGGAAAATAGGCGGGGCAGATGATCTGCGTTATCAAAATGCAAGCTTTTATGAAGCATACGCAATAGGCCAATAGTCTATGCAACCATACGCGGGGGGGGGGGTTGCGCACTCGCAAAAAAGTCTGCCATACAACAAACACAAAAGCCACGTGAAAATGAGCGAAGAGAAAGTTTGTGACAGGAATTAATACTGCCTACGTTTCAATTAGAGGGAAACTTGTCGCAAAGCATTACCTAGCATGGCTAATTTCATGGCACAATTCAGATGCGCCTTGCTGGGCTCGTGTTTTTTGCCTTTTCCGAAAAATGCTTCATGTCACACACACAAACAGTGTTCCAACCTAAGCTAGCAGACAAGTACCCTACTGTACATGTACGAAGCTGTCAACACATTGTTTACTGTCTCAACATTGCTTTGCTCATCAAGCTAAGATATTTCATTAAATCACTCCCAGTTTCCCATTTTACAAAGACTTCGTTCACAATCACTTAAACTTTGTAAGATAGCAACTATAAAGTAAAATCTTTACCTACCACAAACGTGAATCCGGATTAAACAGCCAATATCCTTCATCAAATCCGACATAGTTATCCGTTTTATCCAACAAGTTTGTAGGGGAATTTGGCGGCACTGAAGTTCCCACTGGCTAGATGGGCGGAGTAATATTTCTTAAACCCTTTGAGTCCTTTCCATGTCCAGGGCAGATCATACACCTGCCCCAATAGCATCTATACAGGCGCGCTAAATGTTTCATGATATTATGCTACGTAGGGGTCTACAGTGATTCTGATTGGTAGAATGTGCTCGAGAGTTCGGCGGGGCCGGGCTTAGCTGAGAGCAGACCAGGCATCTGCCCTGGCCAATGGCCATAGATCTAATGTTAAGCAGCCACACTGGAGGTAGGCTATATTTCAGCGAAAATAAAAACAGATTCCACTCGCAAAGTCCGTCACAAGCCACAATATGGTGTAATACGATTCCCACTGTGATTGAAGTTGAAATAAATATTTTATCTATAATTTATAATTATCTATATTTTATCTATAAAAGAAAGGTTGGGGTGTGGAAGGCGGGGCTCTGCCCATCCTGCCCAAATACAGCGGCCGCGGCTCGTGCTTATCAATAAAAACTGTGTTCTTAGGCTACATTTATAATTCAACAAGTGTAGGAGTGGAGCTCCCAATTCAGATTGCACAAACAAAATCATAAATTTGGTTAAAGAGTGTCATTTGAAAAAGGTTTTCACAAGCTTTCCAATGATATCCTCTTATTTTCCTGTGGATACAACAGCTGTGTACTGTGACAGAAGCAGTCTGTAGTTATTACACACACATCACAAAATGCTTCTCCAGGAAAAGTCAGACCTCACAATCTCATGGCCCTATTTTCTCTCCCTTCGTATCACTGCCTGCTGCCGCCTGCCGCGCCTGTTACGGTGTTTGCTGCTCGGTCTGCACAGCAGGCAATGTACGAAGGGAGAGAAAATAGGGTCAAGCGATTGTGAGGTCTGACTTTTTCCTGGAGAACGATTTTGTGATGCAAATGTATCACTCTGTTGAACGCATATTGTTCTGAGAAGCAAGACGCTTTATTTTTTTAACCCCAGCCAACTAGCCGGACTACCTTCATCAACACCAAAACGAAGCTGGAACTCTGCTCACAGGACGCAGCAGGGGGTAAGAAGATGTTCATAAATGATGTTGCTGATATGGGATGTTACACAGCTTCATGTCAAAAGAGGCAAACTGTCCCTTTAAGTAGTCCTTAGGAAGAACAGCAGCTGCTGTGAGAAGCCATTATTAAACAACCAGACAGTCCACAGAAGGTTACTCATTTTTATCACCTCCACAGGGGAAAAAATATCTAACACCCTGCGGCAGCAGATCTAACACCCTGCGGCAGCGGATCTAACACCCTGCGGCAGCGGATCTAACACCCAGCAGCGGATCTAACACCCTGCGGCAGCGGATCTAACACCCTCCAGCAGATCTAACACCCTGCGGCAGCAGATCTAACACCCTGCGGCAGCAGATCTAACACCCTCCAGCAGATCTAACACCCTGCGACAGCAGATCTAACACCCTGCGGCAGCAGATCTAACACCCTGCGGCAGCGGATCTAACACCCTGCGGCAGCGGATCTAACACCCAGCAGCGGATCTAACACCCTGCGGCAGCAGATCTAACACCCTCCAGCAGATCTAACACCCTGCGACAGCAGATCTAACACCCTGCGGCAGCAGATCTAACACCCTCCAGCAGATCTAACACCCTGCGACAGCAGATCTAACACCCTGCGGCAGCAGATCTAACACCCTGCGGCAGCAGATCTAAAACCCTGCGGCAGCAGATCTAACACCCTGCAGCAGATCTAACACCCTGCGGCAGCGGATCTAACACCCTGCGGCAGCGGATCTAACACCCTGCGGCAGCAGATCTAACACCCTGCGGCAGCAGATCTAACACCCTGCGGCAGCGGATCTAACACCCTGCAGCAGATCTAACACCCTGCGGCAGCAGATCTAACACCCTCCAGCAGATCTAACACCCTGCGGCAGCAGATCTAACACCCTGCGGCAGCAGATCTAACACCCTCCAGCAGATCTAACACCCTGCGGCAGCAGATCTAACACCCTGCGGCAGCAGATCTAACACCCTGCGGCAGCAGATCTAACACCCTGCAACACCCTGCAGCAGATCTAACACCCTGCGGCAGCAGATCTAACACCCTACGGCAGCAGATCTAACACCCTGCGGCAGCAGATCTAACACCCTGCAGCAGATCTAACACCCTGCAGCAGCAGATCTAACACCCTGCAGCAGCAGATCTAACACCCTGCGGCAGCAGATCTAACACCCTGCAGCAGCAGATCTAACAACCTGCGGCAGCAGATCTAACACCCTGCAGCAGATCTAACACCCTGCGGCAGCAGATCTAACACCCTACGGCAGATCTAACACCCTGCGGCAGATCTAACACCCTGCGGCAGATCTAACACCCTACGGCAG
This sequence comes from Odontesthes bonariensis, assembly GCF_027942865.1. Lineage (NCBI taxonomy): Eukaryota > Metazoa > Chordata > Actinopteri > Atheriniformes > Atherinopsidae > Odontesthes > Odontesthes bonariensis. The sequence continues at coordinate 631,869 of NC_134506.1, forward strand.
CAGAGCTAACACCCTGCGGCAGCAGATCTAACACCCTGCGGCAGCAGATCTAAAACCCTGCGGCAGAAGATCTAACACCCTGCGGCAGCAGATCTAACACCCTACGGCAGAAGATCTAACACCCTGCAGCAGCAGATCTAACACCGTGCGGCAGCAGATCTAACACCCTGCGGCAGCAGATCTAACACCGTGCGGCAGCAGATCTAACACCCTGCGGCAGCAGATCTAACACCCTACGGCAGCAGAGCTAACACCCTGCGGCAGCAGATCTAACACCCTGCGGCAGCAGATCTAAAACCCTGCGGCAGAAGATCTAACACCCTGCGGCAGCAGATCTAACACCCTGCGGCAGCAGATCTAACACCGTGCGGCAGCAGATCTAACACCCTGCGGCAGCAGATCTAACACCCTGCAACAGATCTAACACCCTGGGGCAGCAGATCTAACACCCTGCGGCAGCAGATCTAACACCCTGCAGCAGATCTAACACCCTGCGGCAGCAGATCTAACACCCTGCAGCAGCAGATCTAACACCCTGCGGCAGCAGATCTAACACCCTGCAGCAGCTCTAACACCCTGCGGCAGCAGATCTAACACCCTGCAGCAGATCTAACACCCTGCAGCAGCAGATCTAACACCCTGCAGCAGATCTAACACCCTGCGGCAGCAGATCTAACACCCTGCGGCAGCAGATCTAACACCCTGCGGCAGCAGATCTAACACCCTGCGGCAGCAGATCTAACACCCTGCGGGAGATCTAACACCCTGCGGCAGCAGATCTAACACCCTGCGGCACCAGATCTAACACCCTGCAGCAGATCTAACACCCTGCGGCAGCAGATCTAACACCCTGCTGCAGCAGATCTAACACCCTGCAGCAGCAGATCTAACACCCTGCAGCAGATCTAACACCCTGCGGCAGCAGATCTAACACCCTGCGGCAGCAGATCTAACACCCTGCGGCAGCAGATCTAACACCCTGCGGCAGAAGATCTAACACCCTGCAGCAGCAGATCTAACACCCTGCGGCAGCTTATCTAACACCCTGCGGCAGCAGATCTAACACCCTCCAGCAGATCTAACACCCTGCGACAGAAGATCTAACACCCTGCGGCAGCAGATCTAACACCCTGCGGCAGCAGATCTAACACCCTCCGACAGCAGATCTAACACCCTGCGGCAGCAGATCTAACACCCTGCGGCAGCAGATCTAACACCCTGCAGCAGATCTAACACCCTGCGGCAGCAGATCTAACACCCTGCGGCAGAAGATCTAACACCCTGCGGCAGCAGATCTAACACCCTGCGGGAGATCTAACACCCTGCGGCAGCAGATCTAACACCCTACGGCAGCAGAGCTAACACCCTCCAGCAGATCTAACACCCTGCGGCAGAAGATCTAACACCCTGCGGCAGAAGATCTAACACCCTGCGGCAGCAGATCTAACACCCTGCGGGAGATCTAACACCCTGCGGGAGATCTAACACCCTGCGGCAGCAGATCTAACACCCTGCAGCAGAAGATCTAACACCCTGCGGCAGCAGATCTAACACCCTGCAGCAGCTCTAACACCCTGCAGCAGCAGATCTAACACCCTGCGGCAGCAGATCTAACACCCTGCGGCAGCAGATCTAACACCCTGCAGCAGAAAATCTAACACCCTGCAGAAGATCTAACACCCTGCGGCACCAGATCTAACACCCTCCAGCAGATCTAACACCCTGCAGCAGATCTAACACCCTGCGGCAGCAGATCTAACACCCTGCGGCAGCAGATCTAACACCCTCCAGCAGATCTAACACCCTGCGACAGAAGATCTAACACCCTGCGGCAGCAGATCTAACACCCTGCGGCAGCAGATCTAACACCCTCCGACAGCAGATCTAACACCCTGCGGCAGCAGATCTAACACCCTGCGGCAGCAGATCTAACACCCTGCAGCAGATCTAACACCCTGCGGCAGCAGATCTAACACCCTGCGGCAGAAGATCTAACACCCTGCGGCAGCAGATCTAACACCCTGCGGGAGATCTAACACCCTGCGGGAGATCTAACACCCTGCGGCAGCAGATCTAACACCCTACGGCAGCAGAGCTAACACCCTCCAGCAGATCTAACACCCTGCGGCAGCAGATCTAACACCCTGCGGCAGAAGATCTAACACCCTGCGGCAGAAGATCTAACACCCTGCGGGAGATCTAACACCCTGCGGGAGATCTAACACCCTGCGGCAGCAGATCTAACACCCTGCGGCAGCAGATCTAACACCCTGCAGCAGAAGATCTAACACCCTGCGGCAGCAGATGTAACACCCTGCAGCAGCTCTAACACCCTGCAGCAGCAGATCTAACACCCTGCGGCAGCAGATCTAACACCCTGCGGCAGCAGATCTAACACCCTGCAGCAGAAAATCTAACACCCTGCAGAAGATCTAACACCCTGCGGCACCAGATCTAACACCCTCCAGCAGATCTAACACCCTGCAGCAGATCTAACACCCTGCAGCAGCAGATCTAACACCCTCCAGCAGATCTAACACCCTGCAGCAGATCTAACACCCTGCGGCAGCAGATCTAACACCCTGCGGCAGCAGATCTAACACCCTGCTGCAGCAGATCTAACACCCTGCGGCAGCAGATCTAACACCCTGCGGCAGCAGATCTAACACCCTGCAGCAGCATATCTAACACCCTGCGGCAGCCGATCTAACACCCTGCAACAGATCTAACACCCTGCAGCAGCAGATCTAACACCCTGCGGCAGCAGATCTAACACCCTGCAGCAGATCTAACACCCTACGGCAGCAAAGCTAACACCCTAAGGCAGCAGATCTAACACCCTGCAGCAGCTCTAACACCCTGCAGCAGCAGATCTAACACCCTGCGGCAGCAGATCTAACACCCTGCGGCAGCAGATCTAACACCCTGCGGCAGCAGATCTAACACCCTGCTGCAGCAGATCTAACACCCTGCGGCAGCAGATCTAACACCCTGCGGCAGCAGATCTAACACCCTGCAGCAGCATATCTAACACCCTGCGGCAGCAGATCTAACACCCTGCAACAGATCTAACACCCTGCAGCAGCAGATCTAACACCCTGCGGCAGCAGATCTAACACCCTGCGGCAGCAGATCTAACACCCTGCAGCAGATCTAACACCCTACGGCAGCAAAGCTAACACCCTAAGGCAGCAGATCTAACACCCTGCGGCAGCAGATCTAACACCCTCTAGCAGATCTAACACCCTGCAGCAGAAGATCTAACACCCTGCAGCAGATCTAACACCCTGCAGCAGATCTAACACCCTGCGGCAGCAGATCTAACACCCTGCGGAAGCAGATCTAACACCCTGCAGCAGATCTAACACCCTGCAGCAGATCTAACACCCTGCGGCAGCAGATCTAACACCCTGCGGCAGCAGATCTAACACCCTGCGGCAGCAGATCTAACACCCTGCGGAAGCAGATCTAACACCCTGCAGCAGATCTAACACCCTGCAGCAGATCTAACACCCTGCGGCAGCAGATCTAACACCGTGCAGCAGATCTAACACCCTGCGGCAGCAGATCTAACACCCTGCGGCAGCGGATCTAACACCCTGCGGCAACAGATCTAACACCCTGCAGCAGATCTAACACCCTGCGGCAGCGGATCTAACACCCTGCGGCAACAGATCTAACACCCTGCAGCAGATCTAACACCCTGCGGCAGCAGATCTAACACCCTGCAGCAGAAGATCTAACACCCTGCAGAAGATCTAACACCCTGCAGCAGCAGATCTAACACCCTGCGGCACCAGATCTAACACCCTCCAGCAGATCTAACACCCTGCAGCAGATCTAACACCCTGCGGCAGCAGATCTAACACCCTGCGGCAGCAGATCTAACACCCTGCAGCAGATCTAACACCCTGCGGCAGCGGATCTAACACCCTGCGGCAGCAGATCTAACACCCTGCGGCAGCAGATCTAACACCCTGCAGCAGATCTAACACCCTACGGCAGCAAAGCTAACACCCTAAGGCAGCAGATCTAACACCCTAAGGCAGCAGATCTAACACCCTGCGGCAGCAGATCTAACACCCTGCAGCAGAATATATAACACCCTGCAGCAGAAGATCTAACACCCTGCAGCAGATCTAACACCCTGCGGCAGCAGATCTAACACCCTGCAGCAGCAGATCTAACACCCTGCGGCAGCAGATCTAACACCCTGCAGCAGATCTAACACCCTGCGGCAGCAGATCTAACACCCTGCAGCAGCAGATCTAACACCCTGCGGCAGCGGATCTAACACCCTGCGGCAGCGGATCTAACACCCTGCGGCAGCAGATCTAACACCGTAAGGCAGCAGATCTAACACCCTGCGGCAGCAGATCTAACACCCTGCGGCAGCAGATCTAACACCCAACGGCAGCAGAGCTAACACCCTGCGGCAGCAGATCTAACACCCTGCGGCAGCAGATCTAAAACCCTGCGGCAGAAGATCTAACACCCTGCGGCAGCAGATCTAACACCCTACGGCAGAAGATCTAACACCCTGCGGCAGCAGATCTAACACCGTGCGGCAGCAGATCTAACACCCTGCGGCAGCAGATCTAACACCCTGCAGCAGATCTAACACCCTGCGGCAGCAGATCTAACACCCTGCAGCAGATCTAACACCCTGGGGCAGCAGATCTAACACCCTGCGGCAGCAGATCTAACACCCTGCAGCAGATCTAACACCCTGCGGCAGCAGATCTAACACCCTGCAGCAGCAGATCTAATACCCTGCAGCAGATCTAACACCCTGCGGCAGCAGATCTAACACCCTGCAGCAGCAGATCTAACACCCTGCAGCAGATCTAAAACCCTGCGGCAGCAGATCTAACACCCTGCGGCAGCAGATCTAACACCCTACGGCAGCAGATCTAACACCCTGCAGCAGCTCTAACACCCTGCGGCAGCAGATCTAACACCCTGCAGCAGATCTAACACCCTGCAGCAGCAGATCTAACACCCTGCAGCAGATCTAACACCCTGCGGCAGCAGATCTAACACCCTGCGGCAGCAGATCTAACACCCTGCGGCAGCAGATCTAACACCCTGCGGCAGCAGATCTAACACCCTGCAGCAGCAGATCTAACACCCTGCAGCAGCAGATCTAACACCCTGCGGGAGATCTAACACCCTGCGGCACCAGATCTAACACCCTGCAGCAGATCTAACACCCTGCGGCAGCAGATCTAACACCCTGCTGCAGCAGATCTAACACCCTGCGGCAGCAGATCTAACACCCTGCAGCAGATCTAACACCCTGCGGCAGTAGATCTAACACCCTGCAGCAGATCTAACACCCTGCGGCAGCAGATCTAACACCCTGCGGCAGCAGATCTAACACCCTGCGGCAGCGGATCTAACACCCTGCGGCAGCGGATCTAACACCCTGCGGCAGCAGATCTAACACCCTCCAGCAGATCTAACACCCTGCGACAGAAGATCTAACACCCTGCGGCAGCAGATCTAACACCCTGCGGCAGCAGATCTAACACCCTCCGACAGCAGATCTAACACCCTGCGGCAGCAGATCTAACACCCTGCGGCAGCAGATCTAAAACCCTGCGGCAGCAGATCTAACACCCTGCAGCAGATCTAACACCCTGCGGCAGCAGATCTAACACCCTGCGGCAGCAGATCTAACACCCTGCGGCAGAAGATCTAACACCCTGCGGCAGCAGATCTAACACCCTGCGGGAGATCTAACACCCTGCGGGAGATCTAACACCCTGCGGCAGCAGATCTAACACCCTACGGCAGCAGAGCTAACACCCTCCAGCAGATCTAACACCCTGCGGCAGCAGATCTAACACCCTGCGGCAGAAGATCTAACACCCTGCGGGAGATCTAACACCCTGCGGGAGATCTAACACCCTGCGGCAGCAGATCTAACACCCTGCGGCAGCAGATCTAACACCCTGCAGCAGAAGATCTAACACCCTGCGGCAGCAGATGTAACACCCTGCAGCAGCTCTAACACCCTGCAGCAGCAGATCTAACACCCTGCGGCAGCAGATCTAACACCCTGCGGCAGCAGATCTAACACCCTGCAGCAGAAAATCTAACACCCTGCAGAAGATCTAACACCCTGCGGCACCAGATCTAACACCCTCCAGCAGATCTAACACCCTGCAGCAGATCTAACACCCTGCAGCAGCAGATCTAACACCCTCCAGCAGATCTAACACCCTGCAGCAGATCTAACACCCTGCGGCAGCAGATCTAACACCCTGCGGCAGCAGATCTAACACCCTGCTGCAGCAGATCTAACACCCTGCGGCAGCAGATCTAACACCCTGCGGCAGCAGATCTAACACCCTGCAGCAGCATATCTAACACCCTGCGGCAGCCGATCTAACACCCTGCAACAGATCTAACACCCTGCAGCAGCAGATCTAACACCCTGCGGCAGCAGATCTAACACCCTGCAGCAGATCTAACACCCTACGGCAGCAAAGCTAACACCCTAAGGCAGCAGATCTAACACCCTGCGGCAGCAGATCTAACACCCTCTAGCAGATCTAACACCCTATGGCAGAAGATCTAACACCCTGCAGCAGAAGATCTAACACCCTGCAGCAGATCTAACACCCTGCGGCAGCAGATCTAACACCCTGCAGCAGCAGATCTAACACCCTGCGGAAGCAGATCTAACACCCTGCAGCAGATCTAACACCCTGCAGCAGATCTAACACCCTGCGGCAGCAGATCTAACACCCTGCAGCAGATCTAACACCCTGCGGCAGCAGATCTAACACCCTGCAGCAGAAGATCTAACACCCTGCAGAAGATCTAACACCCTGCAGCAGCAGATCTAACATCCTGCGGCACCAGATCTAACACCCTCCAGCAGATCTAACACCCTGCAGCAGATCTAACACCCTGCAGCAGCGGATCTAACACCCTGCGGCAGCGGATCTAACACCCTGCGGCAGCGGATCTAACACCCTGCGGCAGCAGATCTAACACCCTGCGGCAGCAGATCTAACACCCTGCGGAAGCAGATCTAACACCCTGCAGCAGATCTAACACCCTGCAGCAGATCTAACACCCTGCGGCAGCAGATCTAACACCCTGCGGCAGCAGATCTAACACCCTGCGGCAGCAGATCTAACACCCTGCGGAAGCAGATCTAACACCCTGCAGCAGATCTAACACCCTGCAGCAGATCTAACACCCTGCGGCAGCAGATCTAACACCGTGCAGCAGATCTAACACCCTGCGGCAGCAGATCTAACACCCTGCGGCAGCGGATCTAACACCCTGCGGCAACAGATCTAACACCCTGCAGCAGATCTAACACCCTGCGGCAGCGGATCTAACACCCTGCGGCAACAGATCTAACACCCTGCAGCAGATCTAACACCCTGCGGCAGCAGATCTAACACCCTGCAGCAGAAGATCTAACACCCTGCAGAAGATCTAACACCCTGCAGCAGCAGATCTAACACCCTGCGGCACCAGATCTAACACCCTCCAGCAGATCTAACACCCTGCAGCAGATCTAACACCCTGCGGCAGCAGATCTAACACCCTGCGGCAGCAGATCTAACACCCTGCAGCAGATCTAACACCCTGCGGCAGCGGATCTAACACCCTGCGGCAGCAGATCTAACACCCTGCGGCAGCAGATCTAACACCCTGCAGCAGATCTAACACCCTACGGCAGCAAAGCTAACACCCTAAGGCAGCAGATCTAACACCCTAAGGCAGCAGATCTAACACCCTGCGGCAGCAGATCTAACACCCTGCAGCAGAATATATAACACCCTGCAGCAGAAGATCTAACACCCTGCAGCAGATCTAACACCCTGCGGCAGCAGATCTAACACCCTGCAGCAGCAGATCTAACACCCTGCGGCAGCAGATCTAACACCCTGCAGCAGATCTAACACCCTGCGGCAGCAGATCTAACACCCTGCAGCAGCAGATCTAACACCCTGCGGCAGCGGATCTAACACCCTGCGGCAGCGGATCTAACACCCTGCGGCAGCAGATCTAACACCGTAAGGCAGCAGATCTAACACCCTGCGGCAGCAGATCTAACACCCTGCGGCAGCAGATCTAACACCCAACGGCAGCAGAGCTAACACCCTGCGGCAGCAGATCTAACACCCTGCGGCAGCAGATCTAAAACCCTGCGGCAGAAGATCTAACACCCTGCGGCAGCAGATCTAACACCCTACGGCAGAAGATCTAACACCCTGCGGCAGCAGATCTAACACCGTGCGGCAGCAGATCTAACACCCTGCGGCAGCAGATCTAACACCCTGCAGCAGATCTAACACCCTGCGGCAGCAGATCTAACACCCTGCAGCAGATCTAACACCCTGGGGCAGCAGATCTAACACCCTGCGGCAGCAGATCTAACACCCTGCAGCAGATCTAACACCCTGCGGCAGCAGATCTAACACCCTGCAGCAGCAGATCTAATACCCTGCAGCAGATCTAACACCCTGCGGCAGCAGATCTAACACCCTGCAGCAGCAGATCTAACACCCTGCAGCAGATCTAAAACCCTGCGGCAGCAGATCTAACACCCTGCGGCAGCAGATCTAACACCCTACGGCAGCAGATCTAACACCCTGCAGCAGCTCTAACACCCTGCGGCAGCAGATCTAACACCCTGCAGCAGATCTAACACCCTGCAGCAGCAGATCTAACACCCTGCAGCAGATCTAACACCCTGCGGCAGCAGATCTAACACCCTGCGGCAGCAGATCTAACACCCTGCGGCAGCAGATCTAACACCCTGCGGCAGCAGATCTAACACCCTGCAGCAGCAGATCTAACACCCTGCAGCAGCAGATCTAACACCCTGCGGGAGATCTAACACCCTGCGGCACCAGATCTAACACCCTGCAGCAGATCTAACACCCTGCGGCAGCAGATCTAACACCCTGCTGCAGCAGATCTAACACCCTGCGGCAGCAGATCTAACACCCTGCAGCAGATCTAACACCCTGCGGCAGTAGATCTAACACCCTGCAGCAGATCTAACACCCTGCGGCAGCAGATCTAACACCCTGCGGCAGCAGATCTAACACCCTGCGGCAGCGGATCTAACACCCTGCGGCAGCGGATCTAACACCCTGCGGCAGCAGATCTAACACCCTCCAGCAGATCTAACACCCTGCGACAGAAGATCTAACACCCTGCGGCAGCAGATCTAACACCCTGCGGCAGCAGATCTAACACCCTCCGACAGCAGATCTAACACCCTGCGGCAGCAGATCTAACACCCTGCGGCAGCAGATCTAAAACCCTGCGGCAGCAGATCTAACACCCTGCAGCAGATCTAACACCCTGCGGCAGCAGATCTAACACCCTGCGGCAGCAGATCTAACACCCTGCGGCAGAAGATCTAACACCCTGCGGCAGCAGATCTAACACCCTGCGGGAGATCTAACACCCTGCGGGAGATCTAACACCCTGCGGCAGCAGATCTAACACCCTACGGCAGCAGAGCTAACACCCTCCAGCAGATCTAACACCCTGCGGCAGCAGATCTAACACCCTGCGGCAGAAGATCTAACACCCTGCGGGAGATCTAACACCCTGCGGGAGATCTAACACCCTGCGGCAGCAGATCTAACACCCTGCGGCAGCAGATCTAACACCCTGCAGCAGAAGATCTAACACCCTGCGGCAGCAGATGTAACACCCTGCAGCAGCTCTAACACCCTGCAGCAGCAGATCTAACACCCTGCGGCAGCAGATCTAACACCCTGCGGCAGCAGATCTAACACCCTGCAGCAGAAAATCTAACACCCTGCAGAAGATCTAACACCCTGCGGCACCAGATCTAACACCCTCCAGCAGATCTAACACCCTGCAGCAGATCTAACACCCTGCGGCAGCAGATCTAACACCCTGCGGCAGCAGATCTAACACCCTGCTGCAGCAGATCTAACACCCTGCGGCAGCAGATCTAACACCCTGCGGCAGCAGATCTAACACCCTGCAGCAGCATATCTAACACCCTGCGGCAGCCGATCTAACACCCTGCAACAGATCTAACACCCTGCAGCAGCAGATCTAACACCCTGCGGCAGCAGATCTAACACCCTGCAGCAGATCTAACACCCTACGGCAGCAAAGCTAACACCCTAAGGCAGCAGATCTAACACCCTGCGGCAGCAGATCTAACACCCTCTAGCAGATCTAACACCCTATGGCAGAAGATCTAACACCCTGCAGCAGAAGATCTAACACCCTGCAGCAGATCTAACACCCTGCGGCAGCAGATCTAACACCCTGCAGCAGCAGATCTAACACCCTGCGGAAGCAGATCTAACACCCTGCAGCAGATCTAACACCCTGCAGCAGATCTAACACCCTGCGGCAGCAGATCTAACACCCTGCAGCAGATCTAACACCCTGCGGCAGCAGATCTAACACCCTGCAGCAGAAGATCTAACACCCTGCAGAAGATCTAACACCCTGCAGCAGCAGATCTAACATCCTGCGGCACCAGATCTAACACCCTCCAGCAGATCTAACACCCTGCAGCAGATCTAACACCCTGCAGCAGCGGATCTAACACCCTGCGGCAGCGGATCTAACACCCTGCGGCAGCGGATCTAACACCCTGCGGCAGCAGATCTAACACCCTGCGGCAGCAGATCTAACACCGTGCGGCAGCAGATCTAACACCCTGCGGCAGCAGATCTAACACCCTGCGGCAGCAGATCTAACACCCTACGGCAGCAGAGCTAACACCCTGCGGCAGCAGATCTAACACCCTGCGGCAGAAGATCTAAAACCCTGCGGCAGAAGATCTAACACCCTGCGGCAGCAGATCTAACACCCTACGGCAGAAGATCTAACACCCTGCGGCAGCAGATCTAACACCCTGCAGCAGATCTAACACCCTGCGGCAGCAGATCTAACACCCTGCAGCAGATCTAACACCCTGGGGCAGCAGATCTAACACCCTGCGGCAGCAGATCTAACACCCTGCAGCAGATCTAACACCCTGCGGCAGCAGATCTAACACCCTGCAGCAGCAGATCTAACACCCTGCAGCAGATCTAACACCCTGCGGCAGCAGATCTAACACCCTGCAGCAGCAGATCTAACACCCTGCAGCAGATCTAAAACCCTGCGGCAGCAGATCTAACACCCTGCGGCAGCAGATCTAACACCCTACGGCAGCAGATCTAACACCCTGCAGCAGCTCTAACACCCTGCGGCAGCAGATCTAACACCCTGCAGCAGATCTAACACCCTGCAGCAGCAGATCTAACACCCTGCAGCAGATCTACCACCCTGCGGCAGCAGATCTAACAACCTGCGGCAGCAGATCTAACACCCTGCGGCAGCAGATCTAACAACCTGCGGCAGCAGATCTAACACCCTGCGGCAGCAGATCTAACACCCTGCAGCAGATCTAACACCCTGCAGCAGCAGATCTAACACCCTGCAGCAGATCTAACACCCTGCGGCAGCAGATCTAACACCCTGCGGCAGCAGATCTAACACCCTGCGGCAGCAGATCTAACACCCTGCGGGAGATCTAACACCCTGCGGCAGCAGATCTAACACCCTGCGGCACCAGATCTAACACCCTGCGGCAGCAGATCTAACACCCTGCGGCAGCAGATCTAACACCCTGCTGCAGCAGATCTAACACCCTGCGGCAGCAGATCTAACACCCTGCGGCAGCAGATCTAACACCCTGCGGCAGCGGATCTAACACCCTGCGGCAGCAGATCTAACACCCTCCAGCAGATCTAACACCCTGCGACAGAAGATCTAACACCCTGCGGCAGCAGATCTAACACCCTGCGGCAGCAGATCTAACACCCTCCGACAGCAGATCTAACACCCTGCGGCAGCAGATCTAACACCCTGCGGCAGCAGATCTAAAACCCTGCGGCAGCAGATCTAACACCCTGCAGCAGATCTAACACCCTGCGGCAGCAGATCTAACACCCTGCGGCAGCAGATCTAACACCCTGCGGCAGAAGATCTAACACCCTGCGGGAGATCTAACACCCTGCGGGAGATCTAACACCCTGCGGCAGCAGATCTAACACCCTACGGCAGCAGAGCTAACACCCTCCAGCAGATCTAACACCCTGCGGCAGCAGATCTAACACCCTGCGGCAGAAGATCTAACACCCTGCGGCAGCAGATCTAACACCCTGCGGGAGATCTAACACCCTGCGGGAGATCTAACACCCTGCGGCAGCAGATCTAACACCCTGCGGCAGAAGATCTAACACCCTGCGGCAGCAGATGTAACACCCTGCAGCAGCTCTAACACCCTGCAGCAGCAGATCTAACACCCTGCGGCAGCAGATCTAACACCCTGCAGCAGAAAGTCTAACACCCTGCAGAAGATCTAACACCCTGCGGCACCAGATCTAACACCCTCCAGCAGATCTAACACCCTGCAGCAGATCTAACACCCTGCGGCAGCAGATCTAACACCCTGCGGCAGCAGATCTAACACCCTGCTGCAGCAGATCTAACACCCTGCGGCAGCAGATCTAACACCCTGCGGCAGCAGATCTAACACCCTGCGGCAGAAGATCTAACACCCTGCAGCAGCAGATCTAACACCCTGCGGCAGCAGATCTAACACCCTGCGGCAGCAGATCTAACACCCTGCAGCAGAAAATCTAACACCCTGCAGAAGATCTAACACCCTGCGGCACCAGATCTAACACCCTCCAGCAGATCTAACACCCTGCAGCAGATCTAACACCCTGCGGCAGCAGATCTAACACCCTGCGGCAGCAGATCTAACACCCTGCTGCAGCAGATCTAACACCCTGCGGCAGCAGATCTAACACCCTGCGGCAGCAGATCTAACACCCTGCAGCAGCATATCTAACACCCTGCGGCAGCAGATCTAACACCCTGCAACAGATCTAACACCCTGCAGCAGCAGATCTAACACCCTGCGGCAGCAGATATAACACCCTGCGGCAGCAGATCTAACACCCTGCAGCAGATCTAACACCCTACGGCAGCAAAGCTAACACCCTAAGGCAGCAGATCTAACACCCTGCGGCAGCAGATCTAACACCCTCTAGCAGATCTAACACCCTGCAGCAGAAGATCTAACACCCTGCAGCAGATCTAACACCCTGCAGCAGATCTAACACCCTGCGGCAGCAGATCTAACACCCTGCGGAAGCAGATCTAACACCCTGCAGCAGATCTAACACCCTGCAGCAGATCTAACACCCTGCGGCAGCAGATCTAACACCCTGCAGCAGCAGATCTAACACCCTGCGGCAGCAGATCTAACACCCTGCGGAAGCAGATCTAACACCCTGCAGCAGATCTAACACCCTGCAGCAGATCTAACACCCTGCGGCAGCAGATCTAACACCGTGCAGCAGATCTAACACCCTGCGGCAGCGGATCTAACACCCTGCGGCAGCGGATCTAACACCCTGCGGCAACAGATCTAACACCCTGCAGCAGATCTAACACCCTGCGGCAGCGGATCTAACACCCTGCGGCAACAGATCTAACACCCTGCAGCAGATCTAACACCCTGCGGCAGCAGATCTAACACCCTGCAGCAGAAGATCTAACACCCTGCAGAAGATCTAACACCCTGCAGCAGCAGATCTAACACCCTGCGGCACCAGATCTAACACCCTCCAGCTGATCTAACACCCTGCAGCAGATCTAACACCCTGCGGCAGCAGATCTAACACCCTGCAGCAGATCTAACACCCTGCGGCAGCGGATCTAACACCCTGCGGCAGCAGATCTAACACCCTGCGGCAGCAGATCTAACACCCTGCAGCAGATCTAACACCCTACGGCAGCAAAGCTAACACCCTAAGGCAGCAGATCTAACACCCTAAGGCAGCAGATCTAACACCCTGCGGCAGCAGATCTAACACCCTGCAGCAGAATATCTAACACCCTGCAGCAGAAGATCTAACACCCTGCAGCAGATCTAACACCCTGCGGCAGCAGATCTAACACCCTGCAGCAGCAGATCTAACACCCTGCGGCAGCAGATCTAACACCCTGCAGCAGATCTAACACCCTGCGGCAGCAGATCTAACACCCTGCAGCAGCAGATCTAACACCCTGCGGCAGCGGATCTAACACCCTGCGGCAGCGGATCTAACACCCTGCGGCAGCAGATCTAACACCCTGCGGCAGCAGATCTAACACCCTGCGGCAGCAGATCTAACACCGTAAGGCAGCAGATCTAACACCCTGCGGCAGCAGATCTAACACCCTGCGGCAGCAGATCTAACACCCAACGGCAGCAGAGCTAACACCCTGCGGCAGCAGATCTAACACCCTGCGGCAGCAGATCTAAAACCCCGCGGCAGAAGATCTAACACCCTGCGGCAGCAGATCTAACACCCTACGGCAGAAGATCTAACACCCTGCGGCAGCAGATCTAACACCGTGCGGCAGCAGATCTAACACCCTGCGGCAGCAGATCTAACACCCTGCAGCAGATCTAACACCCTGCGGCAGCAGATCTAACACCCTGCAGCAGATCTAACACCCTGGGGCAGCAGATCTAACACCCTGCGGCAGCAGATCTAACACCCTGCAGCAGATCTAACACCCTGCGGCAGCAGATCTAACACCCTGCAGCAGCAGATCTAATACCCTGCAGCAGATCTAACACCCTGCGGCAGCAGATCTAACACCCTGCAGCAGCAGATCTAACACCCTGCAGCAGATCTAAAACCCTGCGGCAGCAGATCTAACACCCTGCGGCAGCAGATCTAACACCCTACGGCAGCAGATCTAACACCCTGCAGCAGCTCTAACACCCTGCGGCAGCAGATCTAACACCCTGCAGCAGATCTAACACCCTGCAGCAGCAGATCTAACACCCTGCAGCAGATCTAACACCCTGCGGCAGCAGATCTAACACCCTGCGGCAGCAGATCTAACACCCTGCAGCAGCAGATCTAACACCCTGCAGCAGATCTAACACCCTGCGGCAGCAGATCTAACACCCTGCGGGAGATCTAACACCCTGCGGCAGCAGATCTAACACCCTGCGGCACCAGATCTAACACCCTGCAGCAGATCTAACACCCTGCGGCAGCAGATCTAACACCCTGCTGCAGCAGATCTAACACCCTGCGGCAGCAGATCTAACACCCTGCAGCAGATCTAACACCCTGCGGCAGTAGATCTAACACCCTGCAGCAGATCTAACACCCTGCGGCAGCAGATCTAACACCCTGCGGCAGCAGATCTAACACCCTGCGGCAGCGGATCTAACACCCTGCGGCAGCGGATCTAACACCCTGCGGCAGCGGATCTAACACCCTCCAGCAGATCTAACACCCTGCGACAGAAGATCTAACACCCTGCGGCAGCAGATCTAACACCCTGCGGCAGCAGATCTAACACCCTCCGACAGCAGATCTAACACCCTGCGGCAGCAGATCTAACACCCTGCGGCAGCAGATCTAAAACCCTGCGGCAGCAGATCTAACACCCTGCAGCAGATCTAACACCCTGCGGCAGAAGATCTAACACCCTGCGGCAGCAGATCTAACACCCTGCGGGAGATCTAACACCCTGCGGCAGCAGATCTAACACCCTACGGCAGCAGAGCTAACACCCTCCAGCAGATCTAACACCCTGCGGCAGCAGATCTAACACCCTGCGGCAGAAGATCTAACACCCTGCGGGAGATCTAACACCCTGCGGGAGATCTAACACCCTGCGGCAGCAGATCTAACACCCTGCGGCAGCAGATCTAACACCCTGCAGCAGAAGATCTAACACCCTGCGGCAGCAGATGTAACACCCTGCAGCAGCTCTAACACCCTGCAGCAGCAGATCTAACACCCTGCGGCAGCAGATCTAACACCCTGCAGCAGAAAATCTAACACCCTGCAGAAGATCTAACACCCTGCGGCACCAGATCTAACACCCTCCAGCAGATCTAACACCCTGCAGCAGATCTAACACCCTGCGGCAGCAGATCTAACACCCTGCGGCAGCAGATCTAACACCCTGCTGCAGCAGATCTAACACCCTGCGGCAGCAGATCTAACACCCTGCGGCAGCAGATCTAACACCCTGCAGCAGCATATCTAACACCCTGCGGCAGCCGATCTAACACCCTGCAACAGATCTAACACCCTGCAGCAGCAGATCTAACACCCTGCGGCAGCAGATCTAACACCCTGCAGCAGATCTAACACCCTACGGCAGCAAAGCTAACACCCTAAGGCAGCAGATCTAACACCCTGCGGCAGCAGATCTAACACCCTCTAGCAGATCTAACACCCTATGGCAGAAGATCTAACACCCTGCAGCAGAAGATCTAACACCCTGCAGCAGATCTAACACCCTGCAGCAGATCTAACACCCTGCGGCAGCAGATCTAACACCCTGCAGCAGCAGATCTAACACCCTGCGGCAGCAGATCTAACACCCTGCGGAAGCAGATCTAACACCCTGCAGCAGATCTAAAACCCTGCAGCAGATCTAACACCCTGCGGCAGCAGATCTAACACCGTGCAGCAGATCTAACACCCTGCGGCAGCGGATCTAACACCCTGCGGCAACAGATCTAACACCCTGCAGCAGATCTAACACCCTGCGGCAGCGGATCTAACACCCTGCGGCAACAGATCTAACACCCTGCAGCAGATCTAACACCCTGCGGCAGCAGATCTAACACCCTGCAGCAGAAGATCTAACACCCTGCAGAAGATCTAACACCCTGCAGCAGCAGATCTAACATCCTGCGGCACCAGATCTAACACCCTCCAGCAGATCTAACACCCTGCAGCAGATCTAACACCCTAAGGCAGCAGATCTAACACCCTGCAGCAGAAGATCTAACACCCTGCAGCAGAAGATCTAACACCCTGCAGCAGATCTAACACCCTGCGGCAGCAGATCTAACACCCTGCAGCAGCAGATCTAACACCCTGCGGCAGCAGATCTAACACCCTGCAGCAGATCTAACACCCTGCGGCAGCAGATCTAACACCCTGCGGCAGCAGATCTAACACCCTGCAGCAGCGGATCTAACACCCTGCGGCAGCGGATCTAACACCCTGCGGCAGAAGATCTAACACCCTGCGGCAGCGGATCTAACACCCTGCGGCAGCAGATCTAACACCCTGCGGCAGCAGATCTAACACCCTGCGGCAGCAGATCTAACACCCTGCGGCAGCAGATCTAACACCGTGCGGCAGCAGATCTAACACCCTGCGGCAGCAGATCTAACACCCTGCGGCAGCAGATCTAACACCCTACGGCAGCAGAGCTAACACCCTGCGGCAGCAGATCTAACACCCTGCGGCAGAAGATCTAAAACCCTGCGGCAGAAGATCTAACACCCTGCGGCAGCAGATCTAACACCCTACGGCAAAAGATCTAACACCCTGCGGCAGCAGATCTAACACCCTGCAGCAGATCTAACACCCTGCGGCAGCAGATCTAACACCCTGCAGCAGATCTAACACCCTGGGGCAGCAGATCTAACACCCTGCGGCAGCAGATCTAACACCCTGCAGCAGATCTAACACCCTGCGGCAGCAGATCTAACACCCTGCGGCAGCAGATCTAACACCCTACGGCAGCAGATCTAACACCCTGCAGCAGCTCTAACACCCTGCGGCAGCAGATCTAACACCCTGCAGCAGATCTAACACCCTGCAGCAGCAGATCTAACACCCTGCAGCAGATCTACCACCCTGCGGCAGCAGATCTAACAACCTGCGGCAGCAGATCTAACACCCTGCGGCAGCAGATCTAACAACCTGCGGCAGCAGATCTAACACCCTGCGGCAGCAGATCTAACACCCTGCAGCAGATCTAACACCCTGCAGCAGCAGATCTAACACCCTGCAGCAGATCTAACACCCTGCGGCAGCAGATCTAACACCCTGCGGCAGCAGATCTGACACCCTGCGGGAGATCTAACACCCTGCGGCAGCAGATCTAACACCCTGCGGCACCAGATCTAACACCCTGCGGCAGCAGATCTAACACCCTGCGGCAGCAGATCTAACACCCTGCTGCAGCAGATCTAACACCCTGCGGCAGCAGATCTAACACCCTGCGGCAGCAGATCTAACACCCTGCGGCAGCGGATCTAACACCCTGCGGCAGCGGATCTAACACCCTGCGGCAGCAGATCTAACACCCTGCGACAGAATATCTAACACCCTGCGGCAGCAGATCTAACACCCTGCGGCAGCAGATCTAACACCCTCCGACAGCAGATCTAACACCCTGCGGCAGCAGATCTAACACCCTGCGGCAGCAGATCTAAAACCCTGCGGCAGCAGATCTAACACCCTGCGGCAGCAGATCTAAAACCCTCCGACAGCAGATCTAACACCCTGCGGCAGCAGATCTAACACCCTGCGACAGAATATCTAACACCCTGCGGCAGCAGATCTAACACCCTGCGGCAGCAGATCTAACACCCTCCGACAGCAGATCTAACACCCTGCGGCAGCAGATCTAACACCCTGCGGCAGCAGATCTAAAACCCTGCGGCAGCAGATCTAACACCCTGCAGCAGATCTAACACCCTGCGGCAGCAGATCTAACACCCTGCGGCAGCAGATCTAACACCCTGCGGCAGCAGATCTAACACCCTGCGGCAGAAGATCTAACACCCTGCGGGAGATCTAACACCCTGCGGGAGATCTAACACCCTGCGGCAGCAGATCTAACACCCTACGGCAGCAGAGCTAACACCCTCCAGCAGAAGATCTAACACCCTGCGGCAGCAGATGTAACACCCTGCAGCAGCTCTAACACCCTGCAGCAGCAGATCTAACACCCTGCGGCAGCAGATCTAACACCCTGCGGCAGCAGATCTAACACCCTGCAGCAGAAAATCTAACACCCTGCAGAAGATCTAACACCCTGCGGCACCAGATCTAACACCCTCCAGCAGATCTAACACCCTGCAGCAGATCTAACACCCTGCGGCAGCAGATCTAACACCCTGCGGCAGCAGATCTAACACCCTGCTGCAGCAGATCTAACACCCTGCGGCAGCAGATCTAACACCCTGCGGCAGCAGATCTAACACCCTGCAGCAGCATATCTAACACCCTGCGGCAGCAGATCTAACACCCTGCAACAGATCTAACACCCTGCAGCAGCAGATCTAACACCCTGCGGCAGCAGATCTAACACCCTGCGGCAGCAGATCTAACACCCTGCAGCAGATCTAACACCCTACGGCAGCAAAGCTAACACCCTAAGGCAGCAGATCTAACACCCTGCGGCAGCAGATCTAACACCCTCTAGCAGATCTAACACCCTATGGCAGAAGATCTA
The DNA here is from genome assembly GCF_027942865.1 of Odontesthes bonariensis. NCBI lineage: Eukaryota > Metazoa > Chordata > Actinopteri > Atheriniformes > Atherinopsidae > Odontesthes > Odontesthes bonariensis. Next base: position 651,189 of record NC_134506.1, read on the forward strand.
ACACCCTGCAGCAGAAGATCTAACACCCTGCAGCAGATCTAACACCCTGCAGCAGATCTAACACCCTGCAGCAGATCGAACACCCTGCGGCAGCAGATCTAACACCCTGCAGCAGCAGATCTAACACCCTGCGGCAGCAGATCTAACACCCTGCGGAAGTAGATCTAACACCCTGCAGCAGATCTAACACCCTGCAGCAGATCTAACACCCTGCGGGAGATCTAACACCCTGCGGCAGCAGATCTAACACCCTGCGGCAGCAGATCTAACACCCTGCGGCAGCAGATCTAACACCCTGCGGCAGCAGATCTAACACCCTGCGGCAGCGGATCTAACACCCTGCGGCAGCAGATCTAACACCCTCCAGCAGATCTAACACCCTGCGACAGAAGATCTAACACCCTGCGGCAGCAGATCTAACACCCTGCGGCAGCAGATCTAACACCCTCCGACAGCAGATCTAACACCCTGCGGCAGCAGATCTAACACCCTGCGGCAGCAGATCTAAAACCCTGCGGCAGCAGATCTAACACCCTGCAGCAGATCTAACACCCTGCGGCAGCAGATCTAACACCCTGCGGCAGCAGATCTAACACCCTGCGGCAGAAGATCTAACACCCTGCGGGAGATCTAACACCCTGCGGGAGATCTAACACCCTGCGGCAGCAGATCTAACACCCTACGGCAGCAGAGCTAACACCCTCCAGCAGATCTAACACCCTGCGGCAGCAGATCTAACACCCTGCGGCAGAAGATCTAACACCCTGCGGCAGCAGATCTAACACCCTGCGGGAGATCTAACACCCTGCGGGAGATCTAACACCCTGCGGCGGGAGATCTAACACCCTGCGGCAGCAGATCTAACACCCTGCAGCAGAAGATCTAACACCCTGCGGCAGCAGATGTAACACCCTGCAGCAGCTCTAACACCCTGCAGCAGCAGATCTAACACCCTGCGGCAGCAGATCTAACACCCTGCGGCAGCAGATCTAACACCCTGCAGCAGAAAATCTAACACCCTGCAGCAGATCTAACACCCTGCGGCAGCAGATCTAACACCCTGCGGCAGCAGATCTAACACCCTGCTGCAGCAGATCTAACACCCTGCGGCAGCAGATCTAACACCCTGCGGCAGCAGATCTAACACCCTGCGGCAGCATATCTAACACCCTGCGGCAGCAGATCTAACACCCTGCAACAGATCTAACACCCTGCAGCAGCAGATCTAACACCCTGCGGCAGCAGATCTAACACCCTGCGGCAGCAGATCTAACACCCTGCAGCAGATCTAACACCCTACGGCAGCAAAGCTAACACCCTAAGGCAGCAGATCTAACACCCTGCGGCAGCAGATCTAACACCCTCTAGCAGATCTAACACCCTATGGCAGAAGATCTAACACCCTGCAGCAGAAGATCTAACACCCTGCAGCAGATCTAACACCCTGCAGCAGATCTAACACCCTGCAGCAGATCGAACACCCTGCGGCAGCAGATCTAACACCCTGCAGCAGCAGATCTAACACCCTGCGGCAGCAGATCTAACACCCTGCGGAAGCAGATCTAACACCCTGCAGCAGATCTAACACCCTGCAGCAGATCTAACACCCTGCGGCAGCAGATCTAACACCGTGCAGCAGATCTAACACCCTGCGGCAGCGGATCTAACACCCTGCGGCAGCGGATCTAACACCCTGCGGCAACAGATCTAACACCCTGCAGCAGATCTAACACCCTGCGGCAGCGGATCTAACACCCTGCGGCAACAGATCTAACACCCTGCGGCAGCAGATCTAACACCCTGCAGCAGAAGATCTAACACCCTGCAGAAGATCTAACACCCTGCAGCAGCAGATCTAACACCCTGCGGCACCAGATCTAACACCCTCCAGCAGATCTAACACCCTGCAGCAGATCTAACACCCTGCAGCAGATCTAACACCCTGCGGCAGCATATCTAACACCCTGCGGCAGCAGATCTAACACGCTGCGGCAGCAGATCTAACACCCTGCGGCAGCGGATCTAACACCCTGCGGCAGCAGATCTAACACCCTGCGGCAGCAGATCTAACACCCTGCAGCAGATCTAACACCCTACGGCAGCAAAGCTAACACCCTAAGGCAGCAGATCTAACACCCTAAGGCAGCAGATCTAACACCCTGCGGCAGCAGATCTAACACCGTGCAGCAGAAGATCTAACACCCTGCAGCAGAAGATCTAACACCCTGCAGCAGATCTAACACCCTGCGGCAGCAGATCTAACACCCTGCAGCAGCAGATCTAACACACTGCGGCAGCAGATCTAACACCCTGCAGCAGATCTAACACCCTGCGGCAGCAGATCTAACACCCTGCAGCAGCAGATCTAACACCCTGCGGCAGCGGATCTAACACCCTGCGGCAGCGGATCTAACACCCTGCGGCAGCGGATCTAACACCCTGCGGCAGCAGATCTAACACCCTGCAGCAGATCTAACACCCTGCAGCAGATCTAACACCCTGCGGCAGCAGATCCAACACCCTGCGGCAGCAGATCTAACACCCTGCGGCAGCAGATCTAACACCCTGCAGCAGCAGATCTAACACCGTGCGGCAGCAGATCTAACACCATGCGGCAGCAGATCTAAATCCCTGCGATAGCAGATTTAACACCCTGCAGCAGATCTAACACCGTGCGGCAGCAGATCTAACACCCTACGGCAGCAGATCTAACACCCTGCGGCAGCAGATCTAACACCCTGCAGCAGCAGATCTAACACCCTGCAGCAGATCTAACACCCTGCGGCAGCAGATCTAACACCCTGCGGCAGCAGATCTAACACCCTGCAGCAGCTCTAAAACCCTGCGGCAGCAGATCTAAAACCCTGCGGCAGCAGATCTAACACCCTACGGCAGCAGATCTAACACCCTGCAGCAGCAGATCTAACACCCTGCAGCAGATCTAACACCCTGCGGCAGCAGATCTAACACCCTACGGCAGCAGATCTAACACCCTGCGGCAGCAGATCTAACACCCTGCAGCAGATCTAACACCGTGCGGCAGCAGATCTAACACCCTACGGCAGCAGATCTAACACCCTGCAGCAGCAGATCTAACACCCTGCGGCAGCAGATCTAACACCCTGCAGCAGCAGATCTAACACCCTGCAGCAGATCTAAAACCCTGCGGCAGCAGATCAAAAACCCTGCGGCAGCAGATCTAACACCCTGCGGCAGCAGATCTAACACCCTGCAGCAGATCTAACACCCACAGCAGCAGATCTAACACCCTGCAGCAGCAGATCTAACACCCTGCAGTAGCAGATCTAAAACCCTGCAGCAGCAGATCTAACACCCTGCAGCAGATCTAACACCCTGCGGCAGCAGATCTAACACCGTGCGGCAGCAGATCTAACATCCTACGGCAGCAGATCTAACACCCTACGGCAGCAGATCTAACAGCCTCCAGCAGATCTAACACCCTGCGGCAGCAGATCTAACACCCTGCGGCAGCAGATCTAACACCCTGCAGCAGATCTAACACACTGCAGCAGATCTAACACCCTGCGGCAGCAGATCTAACACACTGCAGCAGATCTAACACACTGCAGCAGATCTAACACCCTGCGGCAGCGGATCTAACACCCTGCGGCAGCGGATCTAACACCCTGCGGCAGCAGATCTAACACGCGACAGCAGATCTAACACCCTGCGGCAGCAGATCTAACACCCTGCAGCAGATCTAACACCCTGCAGCAGATCTAACACCCTGCAGCAGATCTAACACCCTGCAGCAGATCTAACACCCTGCGGCAGCAGATCTAACACCCTACGGCAGCAGATCTAACACCCTGCAGCAGATCTAACACCCTACGGCAGCAGATCTAACACCCTGCGGCAGCAGATCTAACACCGTGCGGCAGCAGATCGAACACCCTGCGGCAGCAGATCTAACACCGTGCGGCAGCAGATCTAACACCCTGCGGCAGCAGATCTAACATCCTGCGGCAGCAGATCTAACATCCTGCGGCAGCAGATCTAACACCCTGCAGCAGATCTAACACCGTGCGGCAGCAGATCTAACAGCCTACGGCAGCAGATCTAACACCCTGCGGCAGCAGATCTAAAACCCTGCGGCAGCAGATCTAACACCCTGCAGCAGATCTAACACCCTGCGGCAGCAGATCTAACACCCTGCGGCAGCAGATCTAACACCCTGCGGCAGCAGATCTAACACCCTACGGCAGCAGATCTAACACCCTGCAACACCCTGCAGCAGATCTAACACCCTGCGGTCGCAGATCTAACCCCCTACAGCAGCAGATCTAACACCCTACAGCAGCAGATCTCACACCCTGCGGCAGAAGATCTAACACCCTGCAGCAGAAGATCTAACACCCTGCAGCAGATCTAACACCCTGCCGCAGCAGATTTAACACCCTGCGGCAGCAGATCTAACACCCTGCGGGAGATCTAACACCCTGCGGCAGCAGATCTAACACCCTGCGGCACCAGATCTAACACCCTCCAGCAGATCTAACACGCTGCAGCAGATCTAACACACTGCGGCAGCAGATCTAACACCCTGCGGCAGCAGATCTAACACCCTGCTGCAGCAGATCTAACACCCTGCGGCAGCAGATCTAACACCCTGCAGCAGATCTAACACCCTGCGGCAGCAGATCTAACACCCTGCAGCAGCAGATCTAACACCCTGCGGCAGCGGATCTAACACCCTGCGGCAGCATATCTAACACCCTCCAGCAGATCTAACACCCTGCGACAGAAGATCTAACACCCTGCGGCAGCAGATCTAACACCCTGCGGCAGCAGATCTAACACCCTGCGGCAGCAGATCTAACACCCTCCGACAGCAGATCTAACACCCTGCGGCAGCAGATCTAACACCCTGCGGCAGCAGATCTAACACCCTGCGGCAGCAGATCTAACACCCTACGGCAGCAGATCTAACACCCTGCGGCAGCAGATCTAACACCCTGCAGCAGATCTAACACCGTGCGGCAGCAGATCTAACACCCTACGGCAGCAGATCTAACACCCTGCGGCAGCAGATCTAAAACCCTGCGGCAGCAGATCTAACACCCTGCAGCAGATCTAACACCCTGCAGCAGATCTAACACCCTGCGGCAGCAGATCTAAAACCCTGCGGCAGCAGATCTAACACCCTGCAGCAGATCTAACACCCTGCAGCAGATCTAACACCCTGCGGCAGCAGATCTAACACCCTGCGGCAGCAGATCTAACACCCTACGGCAGCAGATCTAACACCTTGCAACACCCTGCAGCAGATCTAACACCCTGCGGCAGCAGATCTAACACCCTACAGCAGCAGATCTAACACCCTACAGCAGCAGATCTAACACCCTACGGATGCAGATCTAACACCCTGCGGCAGCAGATCTAACACCCTACGGCAGCAGATCTAACACCCTGCAGCAGCAGATCTAACACCCTGCAGAAGCAGATCTAACACCCTGCAGAAGCAGATCTAACACCCTGCGGCAGCAGATCTAAAACCCTGCGGCAGCAGATCTAAAACCCTGCGGCAGCAGATCTAACACCCTGCAGCAGATCTAACACCCTGCAGCAGATCTAACACCCTGCGGCAGCAGATCTAACACCCTACGGCAGCAGATCTAACACCCTGCAACACCCTGCAGCAGATCTAACACCCTGCGGCAGCAGATCTAACACCATACAGCAGCAGATCTAACACCCTACGGCAGCAGATCTAACACCCTACGGCAGCAGATCTAACACCCTGCGGCAGCAGATCTAACACCCTGCAGCAGCAGATCTAACACCCTGCAGGAGCTCTAACACCCTGCGTCAGCAGATCTAACACCCTGCAGGAGCTCTAACACCCTGCGTCAGCAGATCTAACACCCTGCAGAAGCAGATCTAACACCCTGCGGCAGCAGACCTAACAACCTGCGGCAGCAGATCTAACACCCTGCAGAAGATCTAACACCCTGCGGCAGCAGATCTAACACCCTGCAGCAGATCTAACACCCTACAGCAGCAGATCTAACACCCTACAGCAGCAGATCTAACACCCTGCGGCAGCAGACCTAACAACCTGCGGCAGCAGATCTAACACCCTGCAGAAGATCTAACACCCTGCGGCAGCAGATCTAACACCCTGCGGCAGCAGATCTAACACCCTGCAGCAGATCTAACACCCTGCGGCAGCAGATCTAACACCCTGCGGCAGCAGACCTAACAACCTGCGGCAGCAGATCTAACACCCTGCAGCAGATCTAAAACCCTGCGGCAGCAGATCAAAAACCCTGCGGCAGCAGATCTAACACCCTGCGGCAGCAGATCTAACACCCTGCAGCAGATCTAACACCCACAGCAGCAGATCTAACACCCTGCAGCAGCAGATCTAACACCCTGCAGTAGCAGATCTAAAACCCTGCAGCAGCAGATCTAACACCCTGCAGCAGATCTAACACCCTGCGGCAGCAGATCTAACACCGTGCGGCAGCAGATCTAACATCCTACGGCAGCAGATCTAACACCCTACGGCAGCAGATCTAACAGCCTCCAGCAGATCTAACACCCTGCGGCAGCAGATCTAACACCCTGCGGCAGCAGATCTAACACCCTGCAGCAGATCTAACACACTGCAGCAGATCTAACACCCTGCGGCAGCAGATCTAACACACTGCAGCAGATCTAACACACTGCAGCAGATCTAACACCCTGCGGCAGCGGATCTAACACCCTGCGGCAGCGGATCTAACACCCTGCGGCAGCAGATCTAACACGCGACAGCAGATCTAACACCCTGCGGCAGCAGATCTAACACCCTGCAGCAGATCTAACACCCTGCAGCAGATCTAACACCCTGCGGCAGCAGATCTAACACCCTACGGCAGCAGATCTAACACCCTGCAGCAGATCTAACACCCTACGGCAGCAGATCTAACACCCTGCGGCAGCAGATCTAACACCGTGCGGCAGCAGATCGAACACCCTGCGGCAGCAGATCTAACACCGTGCGGCAGCAGATCTAACACCCTGCGGCAGCAGATCTAACACCCTGCGGCAGCAGATCTAACATCCTGCGGCAGCAGATCTAACACCCTGCAGCAGATCTAACACCGTGCGGCAGCAGATCTAACAGCCTACGGCAGCAGATCTAACACCCTGCGGCAGCAGATCTAAAACCCTGCGGCAGCAGATCTAACACCCTGCGGCAGCAGATCTAACACCCTGCGGCAGCAGATCTAACACCCTACGGCAGCAGATCTAACACCCTGCAACACCCTGCAGCAGATCTAACACCCTGCGGTCGCAGATCTAACCCCCTACAGCAGCAGATCTAACACCCTACAGCAGCAGATCTCACACCCTGCGGCAGAAGATCTAACACCCTGCAGCAGAAGATCTAACACCCTGCAGCAGATCTAACACCCTGCCGCAGCAGATTTAACACCCTGCGGCAGCAGATCTAACACCCTGCGGGAGATCTAACACCCTGCGGCAGCAGATCTAACACCCTGCGGCACCAGATCTAACACCCTCCAGCAGATCTAACACGCTGCAGCAGATCTAACACCCTGCGGCAGCAGATCTAACACCCTGCGGCAGCAGATCTAACACCCTGCTGCAGCAGATCTAACACCCTGCGGCAGCAGATCTAACACCCTGCAGCAGATCTAACACCCTGCGGCAGCAGATCTAACACCCTGCAGCAGCAGATCTAACACCCTGCGGCAGCGGATCTAACACCCTGCGGCAGCATATCTAACACCCTCCAGCAGATCTAACACCCTGCGACAGAAGATCTAACACCCTGCGGCAGCAGATCTAACACCCTGCGGCAGCAGATCTAACACCCTGCGGCAGCAGATCTAACACCCTCCGACAGCAGATCTAACACCCTGCGGCAGCAGATCTAACACCCTGCGGCAGCAGATCTAACACCCTGCGGCAGCAGATCTAACACCCTACGGCAGCAGATCTAACACCCTGCGGCAGCAGATCTAACACCCTGCAGCAGATCTAACACCGTGCGGCAGCAGATCTAACACCCTACGGCAGCAGATCTAACACCCTGCGGCAGCAGATCTAAAACCCTGCGGCAGCAGATCTAACACCCTGCAGCAGATCTAACACCCTGCAGCAGATCTAACACCCTGCGGCAGCAGATCTAAAACCCTGCGGCAGCAGATCTAACACCCTGCAGCAGATCTAACACCCTGCAGCAGATCTAACACCCTGCGGCAGCAGATCTAACACCCTGCGGCAGCAGATCTAACACCCTACGGCAGCAGATCTAACACCTTGCAACACCCTGCAGCAGATCTAACACCCTGCGGCAGCAGATCTAACACCCTACAGCAGCAGATCTAACACCCTACAGCAGCAGATCTAACACCCTACGGATGCAGATCTAACACCCTGCGGCAGCAGATCTAACACCCTACGGCAGCAGATCTAACACCCTGCAGCAGCAGATCTAACACCCTGCAGAAGCAGATCTAACACCCTGCAGAAGCAGATCTAACACCCTGCGGCAGCAGATCTAAAACCCTGCGGCAGCAGATCTAAAACCCTGCGGCAGCAGATCTAACACCCTGCAGCAGATCTAACACCCTGCAGCAGATCTAACACCCTGCGGCAGCAGATCTAACACCCTGCGGCAGCAGATCTAACACCCTACGGCAGCAGATCTAACACCCTGCAACACCCTGCAGCAGATCTAACACCCTGCGGCAGCAGATCTAACACCATACAGCAGCAGATCTAACACCCTACGGCAGCAGATCTAACACCCTACGGCAGCAGATCTAACACCCTGCGGCAGCAGATCTAACACCCTGCAGCAGCAGATCTAACACCCTGCAGGAGCTCTAACACCCTGCGTCAGCAGATCTAACACCCTGCAGGAGCTCTAACACCCTGCGTCAGCAGATCTAACACCCTGCAGAAGCAGATCTAACACCCTGCGGCAGCAGACCTAACAACCTGCGGCAGCAGATCTAACACCCTGCAGAAGATCTAACACCCTGCGGCAGCAGATCTAACACCCTGCAGCAGATCTAACACCCTACAGCAGCAGATCTAACACCCTACAGCAGCAGATCTAACACCCTGCGGCAGCAGACCTAACAACCTGCGGCAGCAGATCTAACACCCTGCAGCAGATCTAACACCCTGCGGCAGCAGATCTAAAACCCTGCGGCAGAAGATCTAACACCCTGCGGCAGCAGATCTAACACCCTACGGCAGCAGATCTAACACCCTACGGCAGCAGATCTAACACCCTGCGGCAGCAGATCTAACACCGTGCGGCAGCAGATCTAACACCCTGCGGCAGCAGATCTAACACCCTGCAGCAGATCTAACACCCTGGGGCAGCAGATCTAACACCCTGGGGCAGCAGATCTAACACCCTGCGGCAGCAGATCTAACACCCTGCAGCAGATCTAAAACCCTGCGGCAGCAGATCTAAAACCCTGCGGCAGAAGATCTAACACCCTGCGGCAGCAGATCTAACACCCTGCAGCAGATCTAACACCGTGCGGCAGCAGATCTAAATCCCTGCGGCAGCAGATCTAACAACCTCCAGCAGATCTAACACCCTGCGGCAGCAGATCTAACACCCTGCAGCAGATCTAACACCCTGGGGCAGCAGATCTAACACCCTGGGGCAGCAGATCTAACACCCTGGGGCAGCAGATCTAACACCCTGCGGCAGCAGATCTAACACCGTGCAGCAGATCTAACACCGTGCAGCAGCAGATCTAACACCCTGCGGCAGCAGATCTAACACCCTGGGGCAGCAGATCTAACACCCTGGGGCAGCAGATCTAACACCCTGGGGCAGCAGATCTAACACCCTGCGGCAGCAGATCTAACACCCTGCGGCAGCAGATCTAACACCCTGCTGCAGCAGATCTAACACCCTAAAGCAGATCTAACACCCTGCGGCAGCAGATCTAACACCCTGCGGCAGCAGATCTAACACCCTGCTGCAGCAGATCTAACACCCTAAAGCAGATCTAACACCCTGCGGCAGCAGATCTAACACCCTGCAGCAGATCTAACACCGTGCAGCAGCAGATCTAACACCCTACGGCAGCAGATCTAACACCCTGCAGCAGATCTAACACCGTGCGGCAGCAGATCTAACACCCTGCAGCAGATCTAACACCCTGCAGCAGCAGATCTAACACCCTGCAGCAGCAGATCTAACACCCTGCGGCAGCAGATCTAACACCCTACGGCAGCAGATCTAACACCCTACGGCAGCAGCTCTAACACCCTGCAGCAGCTCTAACACCCTGCGGCAGCAGATCTAACACCCTGCAGCAGATCTAACACCCTGCGGCAGCAGATCTAACACCCTGCGGGAGTTCTAACAACCTGCGGCAGCAGATCTAACACCCTACGGCAGCAGAGCTAACACCCTCCAGCAGATCTAACACCCTGCAGCAGAAGATCTAACACCCTGCGGCAGCAGATCTAACACCCTGGGGCAGCAGATCTAACACCCTGCGGCAGCAGATCTAACACCCTGCGGCAGCAGATCTAACACCCTGCTGCAGCAGATCTAACACCCTAAAGCAGATCTAACACCCTGCGGCAGCAGATCTAACACCCTGCGGCAGCAGATCTAACACCCTGCTGCAGCAGATCTAACACCCTAAAGCAGATCTAACACCCTGCGGCAGCAGATCTAACACCCTGCAGCAGATCTAACACCGTGCAGCAGCAGATCTAACACCCTACGGCAGCAGATCTAACACCCTGCAGCAGATCTAACACCGTGCGGCAGCAGATCTAACACCCTGCAGCAGATCTAACACCCTGCAGCAGCAGATCTAACACCCTGCAGCAGCAGATCTAACACCCTGCGGCAGCAGATCTAACACCCTACGGCAGCAGATCTAACACCCTACGGCAGCAGCTCTAACACCCTGCAGCAGCTCTAACACCCTGCGGCAGCAGATCTAACACCCTGCAGCAGATCTAACACCCTGCGGCAGCAGATCTAACACCCTGCGGGAGTTCTAACACCCTGCGGCAGCAGATCTAACACCCTACGGCAGCAGAGCTAACACCCTCCAGCAGATCTAACACCCTGCAGCAGAAGATCTAACACCCTGCGGCAGCAGATCTAACACCCTGCAGCAGCTCTAACACCCTGCAGCAGCAGATCTAACACCCTGCGGCAGCAGATCTAACACCCTGCAGCAGAAGATCTAACACCCTGCAGAAGATCTAACACCCTGTAGCAGCAGATCTAACACCCTGCAGCAGCAGATCTAACACCCTCCAGCAGATCTAACACCCTGCAGCAGCAGATCTAACACCCTGCTGCAGCAGATCTAACACCCTGCTGCAGCAGATCTAACACCCTGCGGCAGCATATCTAACACCCTGCGGCAGCAGATCTAACACCCTGCAACAGATCTAACACCCTGCGGCAGCAGATCTAACACCCTGCGGCAGCAGATCTAACACCCTGCAACAGATCTAACACCCTGCAGCAGCAGATCTAACACCCTGCGGCAGCAGATCTAACACCCTGCGGCAGCGTATCTAACACCCTGCGGCAGCGGATCTAACACCCTGCGGCAGCAGATCTAACACCCTGCGGCAGCAGATCTAACACCCTACGGCAGCAAAGCTAACACCCTAAGGCAGCAGATCTAACACCCTAAGGCAGCAGAGCTAACACCCTGCGGCAGCAGATCTAACACCCTGCGGCAGCAGATCTAACACCCTCCAGCAGATCTAACACCCTGCGGCAGAAGATCTAACACCCTGCAGCAGAAGATCTAACACCCTGCAGCAGATCTAACACCCTGCAGCAGATCTAACACCCTGCGGCAGCAGATCTAACACCCTGCGGCAGCGGATCTAACACCCTGCGGCAGCGGATCTAACACCCTGCGGCAGCAGATCTAACACCCTGCGGCAGCAGATCTAACACCCTGCAGCAGCAGATCTAACACCCTGCAGCAGCAGATCTAACACCGTGCGGCAGCAGATCTAACACCGTGCGGCAGCAGATCTAAATCCCTGCGGCAGCAGATTTAACACCCTGCAGCAGATCTAACACCCTGCGGCAGCAGATCTAACACCCTGCGGAAGCAGATCTAACACCGTGCGGCAGCAGATCTAACACCCTGCGGCAGCAGATCTAACACCCTGCAGCAGCAGATCTAACACCCTGCAGCAGCAGATCTAACACCCTGCAGCAGCTCTAACACCCTGCGGCAGCAGATCTAACACCCTGCAGCAGATCTAACACCCTGCGGCAGCAGATCTAAAACCCTGCGGCAGAAGATCTAACACCCTGCGGCAGCAGATCTAACACCATACGGCAGCAGATCTAACACCCTACGGCAGCAGATCTAACACCCTGCGGCAGCAGATCTAACACCGTGCGGCAGCAGATCTAACACCCTGCGGCAGCAGATCTAACACCCTGCAGCAGATCTAACACCCTGGGGCAGCAGATCTAACACCCTGGGGCAGCAGATCTAACACCCTGCGGCAGCAGATCTAACACCCTGCGGCAGCAGATCTAACACCCTGCAGCAGATCTAAAACCCTGCGGCAGCAGATCTAAAACCCTGCGGCAGAAGATCTAACACCCTGCGGCAGCAGATCTAACACCCTGCAGCAGATCTAACACCGTGCGGCAGCAGATCTAAATCCCTGCGGCAGCAGATCTAACAACCTCCAGCAGATCTAACACCCTGGGGCAGCAGATCTAACACCCTGGGGCAGCAGATCTAACACCCTGCGGCAGCAGATCTAACACCCTGCGGCAGCAGATCTAACACCCTGCGGCAGCAGATCTAACACCGTGCAGCAGATCTAACACCGTGCAGCAGCAGATCTAACACCCTGCGGCAGCAGATCTAACACCCTGGGGCAGCAGATCTAACACCCTGGGGCAGCAGATCTAACACCCTGGGGCAGCAGATCTAACACCCTGCGGCAGCAGATCTAACACCCTGCGGCAGCAGATCTAACACCCTAAAGCAAATCTAACACCCTGCGGCAGCAGATCTAACACTCTGCGGCAGCAGATCTAACACCCTGCTGCAGCAGATCTAACACCCTAAAGCAGATCTAACACCCTGCGGCAGCAGATCTAACACCCTGCAGCAGATCTAACACCGTGCAGCAGCAGATCTAACACCCTACGGCAGCAGATCTAACACCGTGCAGCAGCAGATCTAACACCGTGCGGCAGCAGATCTAACACCCTGCAGCAGATCTAACACCCTGCAGCAGCAGATCTAACACCCTGCAGCAGCAGATCTAACACCCTGCGGCAGCAGATCTAACACCCTACGGCAGCAGCTCTAACACCCTGCAGCAGCTCTAACACCCTGCGGCAGCAGATCTAACACCCTGCAGCAGATCTAACACCCTGCGGCAGCAGATCTAACACCCTGCGGGAGTTCTAACACCCTGCGGCAGCAGATCTAACACCCTACGGCAGCAGAGCTAACACCCTCCAGCAGATCTAACACCCTGCAGCAGAAGATCTAACACCCTGCGGCAGCAGATCTAACACCCTGCAGCAGCTCTAACACCCTGCAGCAGCAGATCTAACACCCTGCGGCAGCAGATCTAACACCCTGCAGCAGAAGATCTAACACCCTGCAGAAGATCTAACACCCTGTAGCAGCAGATCTAACACCCTGCAGCAGCAGATCTAACACCCTCCAGCAGATCTAACACCCTGCAGCAGCAGATCTAACACCCTGCTGCAGCAGATCTAACACCCTGCTGCAGCAGATCTAACACCCTGCGGCAGCATATCTAACACCCTGCGGCAGCAGATCTAACACCCTGCAACAGATCTAACACCCTGCGGCAGCAGATCTAACACCCTGCGGCAGCAGATCTAACACCCTGCAACAGATCTAACACCCTGCAGCAGCAGATCTAACACCCTGCGGCAGCAGATCTAACACCCTGCGGCAGCGTATCTAACACCCTGCGGCAGCGGATCTAACACCCTGCGGCAGCAGATCTAACACCCTGCGGCAGCAGATCTAACACCCTACGGCAGCAAAGCTAACACCCTAAGGCAGCAGATCTAACACCCTAAGGCAGCAGAGCTAACACCCTGCGGCAGCAGATCTAACACCCTGCGGCAGCAGATCTAACACCCTGCGGCAGCAGATCTAACACCCTCCAGCAGATCTAACACCCTGCGGCAGAAGATCTAACACCCTGCAGCAGAAGATCTAACACCCTGCAGCAGATCTAACACCCTGCAGCAGATCTAACACCCTGCGGCAGCAGATCTAACACCCTGCGGCAGCGGATCTAACACCCTGCGGCAGCAGATCTAACACCCTGCGGCAGCAGATCTAACACCCTGCAGCAGCAGATCTAACACCCTGCAGCAGCAGATCTAACACCGTGCGGCAGCAGATCTAACACCGTGCGGCAGCAGATCTAAATCCCTGCGGCAGCAGATTTAACACCCTGCAGCAGATCTAACACCCTGCGGCAGCAGATCTAACACCCTGCGGAAGCAGATCTAACACCGTGCGGCAGCAGATCTAACACCCTGCGGCAGCAGATCTAACACCCTGCAGCAGCAGATCTAACACCCTGCAGCAGCAGATCTAACACCCTGCGGCAGCAGATCTAACACCCTGCAGCAGCTCTAACACCCTGCGGCAGCAGATCTAACACCCTGCAGCAGATCTAAAACCCTGCGGCAGCAGATCTAAAACCCTGCGGCAGCAGATCTAACACCCTGCGGCAGCGTATCTAACACCCTGCGGCAGCGGATCTAACACCCTGCGGCAGCAGATCTAACACCCTGCGGCAGCAGATCTAACACCCTACGGCAGCAAAGCTAACACCCTAAGGCAGCAGATCTAACACCCTAAGGCAGCAGAGCTAACACCCTGCGGCAGCAGATCTAACACCCTGCGGCAGCAGATCTAACACCCTCCAGCAGATCTAACACCCTGCGGCAGAAGATCTAACACCCTGCAGCAGAAGATCTAACACCCTGCAGCAGATCTAACACCCTGCAGCAGATCTAACACCCTGCGGCAGCAGATCTAACACCCTGCGGCAGCGGATCTAACACCCTGCGGCAGCGGATCTAACACCCTGCGGCAGCAGATCTAACACCCTGCGGCAGCAGATCTAACACCCTGCAGCAGCAGATCTAACACCCTGCAGCAGCAGATCTAACACCGTGCGGCAGCAGATCTAACACCGTGCGGCAGCAGATCTAAATCCCTGCGGCAGCAGATTTAACACCCTGCAGCAGATCTAACACCCTGCGGCAGCAGATCTAACACCCTGCGGAAGCAGATCTAACACCGTGCGGCAGCAGATCTAACACCCTGCGGCAGCAGATCTAACACCCTGCAGCAGCAGATCTAACACCCTGCAGCAGCAGATCTAACACCCTGCAGCAGCTCTAACACCCTGCGGCAGCAGATCTAACACCCTGCAGCAGATCTAACACCCTGCGGCAGCAGATCTAAAACCCTGCGGCAGAAGATCTAACACCCTGCGGCAGCAGATCTAACACCATACGGCAGCAGATCTAACACCCTACGGCAGCAGATCTAACACCCTGCGGCAGCAGATCTAACACCGTGCGGCAGCAGATCTAACACCCTGCGGCAGCAGATCTAACACCCTGCAGCAGATCTAACACCCTGGGGCAGCAGATCTAACACCCTGGGGCAGCAGATCTAACACCCTGCGGCAGCAGATCTAACACCCTGCGGCAGCAGATCTAACACCCTGCAGCAGATCTAAAACCCTGCGGCAGCAGATCTAAAACCCTGCGGCAGAAGATCTAACACCCTGCGGCAGCAGATCTAACACCCTGCAGCAGATCTAACACCGTGCGGCAGCAGATCTAAATCCCTGCGGCAGCAGATCTAACAACCTCCAGCAGATCTAACACCCTGGGGCAGCAGATCTAACACCCTGGGGCAGCAGATCTAACACCCTGCGGCAGCAGATCTAACACCCTGCGGCAGCAGATCTAACACCCTGCGGCAGCAGATCTAACACCGTGCAGCAGATCTAACACCGTGCAGCAGCAGATCTAACACCCTGCGGCAGCAGATCTAACACCCTGGGGCAGCAGATCTAACACCCTGGGGCAGCAGATCTAACACCCTGGGGCAGCAGATCTAACACCCTGCGGCAGCAGATCTAACACCCTGCGGCAGCAGATCTAACACCCTAAAGCAAATCTAACACCCTGCGGCAGCAGATCTAACACTCTGCGGCAGCAGATCTAACACCCTGCTGCAGCAGATCTAACACCCTAAAGCAGATCTAACACCCTGCGGCAGCAGATCTAACACCCTGCAGCAGATCTAACACCGTGCAGCAGCAGATCTAACACCCTACGGCAGCAGATCTAACACCGTGCAGCAGCAGATCTAACACCGTGCGGCAGCAGATCTAACACCCTGCAGCAGATCTAACACCCTGCAGCAGCAGATCTAACACCCTGCAGCAGCAGATCTAACACCCTGCGGCAGCAGATCTAACACCCTACGGCAGCAGCTCTAACACCCTGCAGCAGCTCTAACACCCTGCGGCAGCAGATCTAACACCCTGCAGCAGATCTAACACCCTGCGGCAGCAGATCTAACACCCTGCGGGAGTTCTAACACCCTGCGGCAGCAGATCTAACACCCTACGGCAGCAGAGCTAACACCCTCCAGCAGATCTAACACCCTGCAGCAGAAGATCTAACACCCTGCGGCAGCAGATCTAACACCCTGCAGCAGCTCTAACACCCTGCAGCAGCAGATCTAACACCCTGCGGCAGCAGATCTAACACCCTGCAGCAGAAGATCTAACACCCTGCAGAAGATCTAACACCCTGTAGCAGCAGATCTAACACCCTGCAGCAGCAGATCTAACACCCTCCAGCAGATCTAACACCCTGCAGCAGCAGATCTAACACCCTGCTGCAGCAGATCTAACACCCTGCTGCAGCAGATCTAACACCCTGCGGCAGCATATCTAACACCCTGCGGCAGCAGATCTAACACCCTGCAACAGATCTAACACCCTGCGGCAGCAGATCTAACACCCTGCGGCAGCAGATCTAACACCCTGCAACAGATCTAACACCCTGCAGCAGCAGATCTAACACCCTGCGGCAGCAGATCTAACACCCTGCGGCAGCGTATCTAACACCCTGCGGCAGCGGATCTAACACCCTGCGGCAGCAGATCTAACACCCTGCGGCAGCAGATCTAACACCCTACGGCAGCAAAGCTAACACCCTAAGGCAGCAGATCTAACACCCTAAGGCAGCAGAGCTAACACCCTGCGGCAGCAGATCTAACACCCTGCGGCAGCAGATCTAACACCCTGCGGCAGCAGATCTAACACCCTCCAGCAGATCTAACACCCTGCGGCAGAAGATCTAACACCCTGCAGCAGAAGATCTAACACCCTGCAGCAGATCTAACACCCTGCAGCAGATCTAACACCCTGCGGCAGCAGATCTAACACCCTGCGGCAGCGGATCTAACACCCTGCGGCAGCAGATCTAACACCCTGCGGCAGCAGATCTAACACCCTGCAGCAGCAGATCTAACACCCTGCAGCAGCAGATCTAACACCGTGCGGCAGCAGATCTAACACCGTGCGGCAGCAGATCTAAATCCCTGCGGCAGCAGATTTAACACCCTGCAGCAGATCTAACACCCTGCGGCAGCAGATCTAACACCCTGCGGAAGCAGATCTAACACCGTGCGGCAGCAGATCTAACACCCTGCGGCAGCAGATCTAACACCCTGCAGCAGCAGATCTAACACCCTGCAGCAGCAGATCTAACACCCTGCGGCAGCAGATCTAACACCCTGCAGCAGCTCTAACACCCTGCGGCAGCAGATCTAACACCCTGCAGCAGATCTAAAACCCTGCGGCAGCAGATCTAAAACCCTGCGGCAGCAGATCTAACACCCTGCGGCAGCAGATCTAACACCCTGCAGCAGATCTAACACCCACAGCAGCAGATCTAACACCCTGCAGCAGCAGATCTAACACCCTGCAGCAGCAGATCTAACACCCTGCGGCAGCAGATCTAACACCCTGCAGCAGATCTAACACCGTGCGGCAGCAGATCTAACACCCTACGGCAGCAGATCTAACACCCTGCAGCAGCAGATCTAACACCCTGCGGCAGCAGATCTAACACCCTGCAGCAGCAGATCTAACACCCTCCAGCAGATCTAACACCCTGCTGCAGCAGATCTAACACCCTGCAGCAGCAGATCTAACACCCTGCAGCAGATCTAACACCCTGCAGCAGATCTAACACCCACAGCAGCAGATCTAACACCCTGCGGCAGCAGATCTAACACCCTGCAGCAGATCTAACACCCACAGCAGCAGATCTAAAACCCTGCGGCAGCAGATCTAAAACCCTGCGGCAGCAGATCTAACACCCTGCGGCAGCAGATCTAACACCCACAGCAGCAGATCTAACACCCTGCAGCAGCAGATCTAAAACCCTGCAGCAGATCTAACACCCACAGCAGCAGATCTAACACCCTGCAGCAGCAGATCTAAAACCCTGCGGCAGCAGATCTAACACCGTGCGGCAGCAGATCTAACACCCTGCGGCAGCAGATCTAACACCCTGCAGCAGATCTAACACCCTGGGGCAGCAGATCTAACACCCTGGGGCAGCAGATCTAACACCCTGCGGCAGCAGATCTAACACCCTGCGGCAGCAGATCTAACACCCTGCAGCAGATCTAAAACCCTGCGGCAGCAGATCTAAAACCCTGCGGCAGAAGATCTAACACCCTGCGGCAGCAGATCTAACACCCTGCAGCAGATCTAACACCGTGCGGCAGCAGATCTAAATCCCTGCGGCAGCAGATCTAACAACCTCCAGCAGATCTAACACCCTGCGGCAGCAGATCTAACACCCTGCAGCAGATCTAACACCCTGGGGCAGCAGATCTAACACCCTGGGGCAGCAGATCTAACACCCTGCGGCAGCAGATCTAACACCGTGCGGCAGCAGATCTAACACCCTGCGGCAGCAGATCTAACACCGTGCAGCAGATCTAACACCGTGCAGCAGCAGATCTAACACCCTGCGGCAGCAGATCTAACACCCTGGGGCAGCAGATCTAACACCCTGGGGCAGCAGATCTAACACCCTGGGGCAGCAGATCTAACACCCTGCGGCAGCAGATCTAACACCCTGCTGCAGCAGATCTAACACCCTAAAGCAGATCTAACACCCTGCGGCAGCAGATCTAACACCCTGCGGCAGCAGATCTAACACCCTGCTGCAGCAGATCTAACACCCTAAAGCAGATCTAACACCCTGCGGCAGCAGATCTAACACCCTGCAGCAGATCTAACACCGTGCAGCAGCAGATCTAACACCCTACGGCAGCAGATCTAACACCCTGCAGCAGATCTAACACCGTGCGGCAGCAGATCTAACACCCTGCAGCAGATCTAACACCCTGCAGCAGCAGATCTAACACCCTGCGGCAGCAGATCTAACACCCTACGGCAGCAGCTCTAACACCCTGCAGCAGCTCTAACACCCTGCGGCAGCAGATCTAACACCCTGCAGCAGATCTAACACCCTGCGGCAGCAGATCTAACACCCTGCGGGAGTTCTAACACCCGGCGGCAGCAGATCTAACACCCTACGGCAGCAGAGCTAACACCCTCCAGCAGATCTAACACCCTGCAGCAGAAGATCTAACACCCTGCGGCAGCAGATCTAACACCCTGCAGCAGCTCTAACACCCTGCAGCAGCAGATCTAACACCCTGCGGCAGCAGATCTAACACCCTGCAGCAGAAGATCTAACACCCTGCAGAAGATCTAACACCCTGTAGCAGCAGATCTAACACCCTGCAGCAGCAGATCTAACACCCTCCAGCAGATCTAACACCCTGCAGCAGCAGATCTAACACCCTGCTGCAGCAGATCTAACACCCTGCGGCAGCAGATCTAACACCCTGCAACAGATCTAACACCCTGCAGCAGCAGATCTAACACCCTGCGGCAGCAGATCTAACACCCTGCGGCAGCGTATCTAACACCCTGCGGCAGCGGATCTAACACCCTGCGGCAGCAGATCTAACACCCTGCGGCAGCAGATCTAACACCCTACGGCAGCAAAGCTAACACCCTAAGGCAGCAGATCTAACACCCTAAGGCAGCAGAGCTAACACCCTGCGGCAGCAGATCTAACACCCTGCGGCAGCAGATCTAACACCCTCCAGCAGATCTAACACCCTGCGGCAGAAGATCTAACACCCTGCAGCAGAAGATCTAACACCCTGCAGCAGATCTAACACCCTGCAGCAGATCTAACACCCTGCGGCAGCAGATCTAACACCCTGCGGCAGCGGATCTAACACCCTGCGGCAGCGGATCTAACACCCCGCGGCAGCAGATCTAACACCCTGCGGCAGCAGATCTAACACCCTGCAGCAGCAGATCTAACACCCTGCAGCAGCAGATCTAACACCGTGCGGCAGCAGATCTAACACCGTGCGGCAGCAGATCTAAATCCCTGCGGCAGCAGATTTAACACCCTGCAGCAGATCTAACACCCTGCGGCAGCAGATCTAACACCCTGCGGAAGCAGATCTAACACCGTGCGGCAGCAGATCTAACACCCTGCGGCAGCAGATCTAAAACCCTGCGGCAGCAGATCTAAAACCCTGCGGCAGCAGATCTAACACCCTGCGGCAGCAGATCTAACACCCTGCAGCAGCAGATCTAACACCCTGCAGCAGATCTAACACCCACAGCAGCAGATCTAACACCCTGCGGCAGCAGATCTAACACCCTGCAGCAGATCTAACACCCTGCAGCAGATCTAACACCCACAGCAGCAGATCTAAAACCCTGCGGCAGCAGATCTAAAACCCTGCGGCAGCAGATCTAACACCCTGCGGCAGCAGATCTAACACCCTGCAGCAGATCTAACACCCACAGCAGCAGATCTAACACCCTGCAGCAGCAGATGTAAAACCCTGCGGCAGCAGATCTAACACCCTGCAGCAGATCTAACACCCTGCGGCAGCAGATCTAACACCCTGCAGCAGATCTAACACCGTGCGGCAGCAGATCTAACACCCTGCAGCAGCAGATCTAACACCCTGCGGCAGCAGATCTAACACCCTGCAGCAGATCTAACACCGTGCGGCAGCAGATCTAACACCCTGCAGCAGCAGATCTAACACCCTGCGGCAGCAGATCTAACACCCTGCGGCAGATCTAACACCCTGCGGCAGCAGATCTAACACCCTGCGGCAGCAGATCTAACACCCTGAGGCAGCAGATCTAACACCCTGCGACAGAAGATCTAACACCCTGCGGCAGCAGATCTAACACCCTCCAGCAGATCTAACACCCTGCGGCAGCAGATCTAACACCCTGCAGCAGCAGATCTAACACCCTGAGGCAGCAGATCTAACACCCTGCGGCAGCAGATCTAACACCCTGCGGCAGCAGATCTAACACCCTGCGGCAGCAGATCTAACACCCTACGGCAGCAGATCTAACACCCTGCAGCAGCAGATCTAACACCCTGCAGCGGATCTAACACCCTGCGGCAGCAGATCTAACACCCTGCGGCAGATCTAACACCCTGCGGCAGATCTAACACCCTGCAGCAGCAGATCTAACACCCTGCGGCAGCAGATCTAACACCCTGCAGCAGCAGATCTAACACCCTCCAGCAGATCTAACACCCTGCTGCAGCAGATCTAACACCCTGCAGCAGCAGATCTAAAACCCTGCGGCAGCAGATCTAAAACCCTGCGGCAGCAGATCTAACACCCTGCGGCAGCAGATCTAACACCCTGCGGCAGCAGATCTAACACCCTGCGGCAGCAGATCTAACACCCTGCAGCAGCAGATCTAACACCCTGCAGCAGCAGATCTAACACCCTGCAGCAGCAGATCTAAAACCCTGCAGCAGCAGATCTAACACCCTGCAGCAGATCTAACACCCTGCGGCAGCAGATCTAACACCCTGCGGCAGATCTAACACCCTGCGGCAGCAGATCTAAAACCCTGCGGCAGCAGATCTAAAACCCTGCGGCAGCAGATCTAACACCCTGCGGCAGCAGATCTAACATCCTGCAGCAGCAGATCTAACACCCTGCAGCAGATCTAACACCCTGCAGCAGATCTAACACCCACAGCAGCAGATCTAACACCCTGCGGCAGCAGATCTAACACCCTGCAGCAGATCTAACACCCTGCAGCAGATCTAACACCCACAGCAGCAGATCTAAAACCCTGCGGCAGCAGATCTAACACCCTGCGGCAGCAGATCTAACACCCTGCAGCAGATCTAACACCCACAGCAGCAGATCTAACACCCTGCAGCAGCAGATCTAAAACCCTGCGGCAGCAGATCTAACACCCTGCAGCAGATCTAACACCCTGCGGCAGCAGATCTAACACCCTGCAGCAGATCTAACACCGTGCGGCAGCAGATCTAACACCCTGCAGCAGCAGATCTAACACCCTGCGGCAGCAGATCTAACACCCTGCGGCAGATCTAACACCCTGCGGCAGCAGATCTAACACCCTGCGGCAGCAGATCTAACACCCTGAGGCAGCAGATCTAACACCCTGAGGCAGCAGATCTAACACCCTGCGACAGAAGATCTAACACCCTGCGGCAGCAGATCTAACACCCTCCAGCAGATCTAACACCCTGCGGCAGCAGATCTAACACCCTGCAGCAGCAGATCTAACACCCTGAGGTAGCAGATCTAACACCCTGCGGCAGCAGATCTAACACCCTGCGGCAGCAGATCTAACACCCTGCGGCAGCAGATCTAACACCCTACGGCAGCAGATCTAACACCCTGCAGCAGCAGATCTAACACCCTGCAGCAGCAGATCTAACACCCTGCAGCAGCAGATCTAACACCCTGCAGCAGCAGATCTAAAACCCTGCAGCAGCAGATCTAACACCCTGCAGCAGATCTAACACCCTGCGGCAGCAGATCTAACACCCTGCGGCAGATCTAACACCCTGCGGCAGCAGATCTAACACCCTGCGGCAGATCTAACACCCTGCGGCAGCAGATCTAACACCCTGCGGCAGCAGATCTAACACCCTGAGGCAGCAGATCTAACACCCTGCGGCAGCAGATCTAACACCCTGCAGCAGATCTAACACCCTGCAGCAGCGGATCTAACACCCTGCGGCAGCGGATCTAACACCCTGCAGCAGATCTAACACCCTGCGGCAGCGGATCTAACACCCTGCGGCAGCGGATCTAACACCCTGCAGCAGATCTAACACCCTGCGGCAGCGGATCTAACACCCTGCAGCAGATCTAACACCCTGCGGCAGATCTAACACCCTGCGGCAGATCTAACACCCTGCGGCAGCACTTTACCCCCAACAGCTGAGAAGGACCTTATTCTGGGGCCCCGTTTCCCTGGGTCCCCGCTTCCCTGGTGGCCGGTTTCCCTGGGGCCCGTTTCCCTTGGATTCGTTTCCCTGGGGTTCGTTTCCCTGGGGTTCGTTTCCCTGGGGCCCGTTTCCCTGGGGGCCACAGCAGTACAGCAGAGTTCCCCCTCACGTTATTCTACCCACGCTTTGCTCAGCGCATCTCCTGACTAAATGGAGGAGGAACCTACCTGAGGCCGGCACCTGGAGGGGCCCATCAGATGGAGTTCAGTGCTGCCCCGCCCCCAAACGTCTCTCAGACCCCTCCCAAAGCACATCAGCCCAACCAGCGTGTGAGAAACAACAGTTTTAATAGTTGAAATAAATACTCCATTACATGCAGGTCAGAACACTTGAAAATACTATGGGAAGTCTGGTAAATAGTGTAAAACCCATGGCACACACTCACAGCAGCTTTTTAACAGTTTAGAAATCACACTTGTTGAAAACAAACAAACAAACAAACAAACAAGCACTGAGCCACTGGGGTCGCTATTTCCAATGTAATCGAACAGGTCAGCCAAGCACAGGCTCACACAGCCAGGAGCCATCTGGGATGGAGGCCCCTGGCTTCCCTGGCCATGAAACTGAGGTAACCCTTTCAGGACTGCTGTCTCCTGGGGACAGCAGCCAGCCGTCTCCTGGGGACAGCAGCCAGCCGTCTCCTGGGGACAGCAGCCAGCCGTCTCCTGGGGACAGCAGCCAGCCGTCTCCTGGAGACAGCAGCCAGCCGTCTCCTGGGGACAGCAGCCAGCCGTCTCCTGGGGACAGCAGCCAGCCGTCTCCTGGGGACAGCAGCCAGCCGTCTCCTGGGGACAGCAGCCAGCCGTCTCCTGGAGACAGCAGCCAGCCGTCTCCTGGGGACAGCAGCCAGCCGTCTCCTGGGGACAGCAGCCAGCCGTCTCCTGGGGACAGCAGCCAGCCGTCTCCTGGGGACAGCAGCGAGCCGTCAGCTGACCCTGCATCAGGCGAGGGGGGCATTCTCCCAACAAGGTTTCAGTCACATCCAGCGCAACACAAACCCTGTGGCTGCAGGTTCAGAGACGCCCTGCAGCCCTCCCCTGATGAACAGGGTCTCTGGTGGGTCCCTACACAGCAAAGGGGGCTGGAGGCCACATTTCCTTTTCCTAAACTAATTCACAGAATGCGAGTTGACTGGCGGGAGAGTCCTTGGAGAGGAGCGTTCTCTGAGAGCCTGAGTGAGCAGCGTGCAGCCGTCTGACACGGCGCACGCCGAGTTGCGCAGACGCTCCCGGTAGTCGGCCATTTTGGAGCTGCTCTCGGGATGCTGGGCGACGTCTCTTAGGCCCTGAGTGAGCAGGACACAGGCAGACACCACGCTCATGGCCCCCCCTAACACCGCAGTCTGAACTCCCTTCCCTTCAGCCGAGACGCTGGCAGCTCGCCCCAGAAACTGCGGCTCTGTGGCAAACCCAACCAGCGCGCTGACGGCCTGGACCAGGGCGGCGCTGAAGAGGACGCAGCGGGCCCGGGTCAGCTCGCTGGGCTGGCTCTTCACCTCTTTGACACAGGCCAGGAAGGCCGTGCCGCTGGTGCTCATGCTCTTGACGCTCAGCTTGAACTGCTCCTTAGCGAAGCGCTCTCTGGACCTCTCGCTGGCCAGCGACGAGATGTCCGTCAGAGTCTTGAGGTTGGTGGAGATGTTCTGGGAGAGCTCCAGGAGGAGCTGGGGGGTTAGGTCTGGCAGGGGGGTGACTCGCAGGGTGTTGCAGCTCTGCTCCACCTCGTGCCGGCAGCGGGTCACCTTGTAGCGGTCCACCAAGCCCGGCAGACAGGGCTGAGAGCCGGGGCTCTCCACGGCCGCCAGGTGAGCGGCATGAGCCGAGCACTCGGTCAGAGACACCACCAGGTCCGCCATCTCCAGGAGGCGGTCCCCCACCTCTGTGAAGCGCCCCATGTTGAGCTGGCTCTGAATGTCATGGGTGAGGATGGAGAGCTCTTTGGTCCTGGCGATGACCGTGTCGCGGCACTGATCGAAGGTGTCGGCCAGCGGCACGCCATCAGCTGTCAGGACCGGCCTGCTCTCACTGGACAGCAGCAGGAGGTCGGCCACCAGCTGCACCTTGCCCTTACACACATCGCAGACAGAGGACAGCCGCTTCCTCTGCTGCACGCTGCCGCCGCCGCTGGGAGCCACGCCGCCGCATGCCTCACTGGTGGATTTACCAGAGCCACCGCTAGCCATAATGAAGAAGGTGGCCAGGGAGAGGCTCACACTGTGCTTCTGGAAGGGTTCACTTATTTATAGCTTCTGATGCTGCACACTGCATTTTCCTGTTCAGGTCATTTCTAGGAAGAGCCTCAAATCACTGTTTCACTAAACTTTGAATATCAACTGGCCAAACAGTCGTCTTTAAATTCCTTCAGATAAAGATCATCAGCTGTACATCACACGTTAACACAGTGTAAACATGCAGAAAGCATCATACCAGCTGGGAGCGGCTCTGTGGGCCCCAGCTGCTGTGGGCCCCAGCTGGGAGCACAAACTGGCACTTCTGAGTGGAACTAGTCCTGAAAGTGAAAACTCATTTAAATGCCCTGACAACACAAACAATAAGTCCATATCCTACTGGTAGTCCCAGGTTGGAGTTGCGCAGGATTCACAGCTCTCTGACGGGGACTCAGCTGTGCAGAGGCAGCCTGCACTCTGACTCCTTCTGACGGGAAACGACCACAGATGGAGCCGCCTCTGCTCAGCATCCTGTTTGTCTTAAATCAGAGTCTCTTTTTAACATTTCGGCCAGAAAACTTCACCTCGACATTACGTAGTTGCTTTTTTTCAGTCTGTTGGAGTACAATCAGCAGAATTTCATTTTGTGCTCACACGCATCCTGAAACAGCACCGAGATCTTGTCCGACTTGTTCCCAGCGACAGTGAGCTGCCTGCCGCACTCATGCTGCTTACACACCGGGCACCACCAGAAGGGAGCTTTGCGTTTCCCACCGGCACCATCATTTCACGAATTCTCCAAAATAAACTCCACCGAGGGACGACACTCCAATAACAAAAACGAGCCCTCAGTCCACTTTTAACCTCTTCCTTTTCAAACGGAGCCCTGGGTTGGAAGCTAGCAGCTGCTCCGGCAGCTTCTGCATCGTCCGTCAGTCAGTCCGCACTTCTCCTCCTCCTCCCGGCGCGGCTCAGCCCGGGACAGGAGAGTGTGGAGCCCCGCATATCCTCTGAAGGGACTCACTTCTCAAATCCATAACAGACGGGGGTCTATGAATCTCGAACGCGATGTTGTGGTAGAAAGACTCTGGTAGTCCGGATTGAGGAAGTGGCCGTTATTCCCAGAAATTCAAAGTAATGCTGCGCGCTCCCGCTACATTACTATGAGGAAGCGGGGAGGGTGTGGTCCGCGAGCGGCTGCTGGACCGGGCACAGCTGCGGCAGCCCAACGAGCTCACAAAGCCTTTGCTCACAAACACTTGCCGCCGAAACTGTAAATGACTTGCAGCCTCACTCTGAAGAAGTCACGAAGGAAGTTTGTAGTCACGTAATGTGAGTTTGACGAGCGGTTCAACTTTGAGGACCGCTCGCGCTTGCTCTGCCATGAGACACCACTGAGGCGTCAAACGAGCTGTTAGCCTAGCATGCTAACCGGAAGCTGGAGTTTTCAACAATAAGAGCACAGCTCTGCTGGGACAGTTCACACTGAGGGTCTCCCGATTTGGGGGGAACACAGAGGATGTAGGAAACTAGGAGGAGTTTAGATATCAAATTTGACAACACCGTGGCGAAAAGATCAAAATTCAGCGGAGAGGGATTTACATTAAACAATGTATTTTTAATTTCTTTGGGTGGTGTTTGATCATCAGGTTTCATTGATCCTGCCAGAAAAGCATCTACTTCTCAAGTAGCATTTGAAGCCCTTTATGTTTGGAAATAAAATTCAAAGAACACACTGTTGATCAATATCTATCCATCCATTTCCAATACCCGCTTAATCGAATTTAGGGGGCTGGAGCCTGTCCCGGCTGTCATTGGGCTAGAGGCAGGGCACGCCTGGAACAGGTGGACAGTCCATCACAGGGCCACACAGAGACAATGGCTGTGTTCGAAACCGCCTACTACATACTACATACTTGAAAACGGCATACTCATCGATCAGACAGCATGCAGAGCGTTTACACACAGTGCACTTCACTCCTGCCCGAGCCGAAATCAGCTGGCCTGAAAAGCTGACTTCGCTTAAGCTCTAAACTCTGTAAATATATAACTTTAGCAGCATTTGAAACATTTTCAGGCGAGAAAGTAGTCATTTAGACCCCCAAGGTGTTGAAAATCTGACAAAATACCGGCTATTTACAATTTTGTTCCCACGAATTTGGCGCTAAAGCTAGCCGCAGTGAGCAACGCACTTCCGGTTATGCCGTTTTGACTGCTCTCGTCCCGTTAACGGAATTTGACCGTTCAAATGGCGATGGGCGACGTCACGTTACGTTGCATCTTGGGTAGTTTGAGTGTGACAAGTAACCTCATGATGAATACTCAACATTTCGGCGAATTTAGTATGCATCTAGTGTACATCCGGGAACTTAAAAAAGTATGACTAGTAGGAATAGTAGGAGAAGTAGGCGGTTTCGAACACAGCCAATCACTCCCAGCCCCAGAAAGGCCCCAGCTGGGATTAGAACCAGGAACCCTCTTGCTTTGAGGCAACGGTGCTAACCACCAAACCACCGTGCTGCTCTAGTTAATCAATAAGCATTTGCAAAATATTTTAATGTATATTAATATTAATATAATATTATTCATTAATATGTTAATAATAAGATGATAGTAGATTCTTTCTTTAACCTTTCAGCTGGTAACGTAACAACTAAATAAAGTCCTGTGATGTGTAATGTTGTGTAACAGTAATGGGATCTCTCTCTGAAACATTGTAGAGGACTAGCGTAAACTGGAACTCCTTGGCTGTATAGCAGCACACCTGATCAAGGCTGCCATTGGAAACCGCTTCTTACTAAAAACTATTTGAACTATTTTTACTTTGCCAGCTGGATGGATTTTTTTTAAATTGTTAAATTACATAGCATTCAAAGTCCAAGTCTGGAAGTGCTTATAAAATATTCAAACTCATTCTCAGTCAGGTTCTTGAAACCCATGGAATGTAGATTCAAAAAGTATTTACGATGGAGTTACAGACTTTCGACCAAAAGACACAATAACTGGACTGAAAATCAGTGGCAACAGATCTTATGGAGTAATGAATTGAAATGATGGAAATTATTGTCATAATATGCATATGAGGTCAGGAGAGAGGTCCAATGCTGAGTGCTTGCAGCCTTCTCTGAAGGAAGGCACTGGTCATAGTTTGGGGCTACATTTCAACCAGTGGTGTTGGAGACCTTTTCTAAATTGATCCAGGTAAGAATGCAGAAAAATACAGATTTTGATGCACCACATTTGTTTCAGTTAACTTCATTTCACTTAGGCTGTGTTGGAGAATAAAGGCGCTAAGAGTAAATATTGACTTTAAAGCTTCTTAGAATTGTACAAACTCTGTTTCTGTATTTATATTTATATTTGGACATGTTTCATTACATCACTTCACCTCCCTGTTCTAATGGAAATGAATAGATCAGGGGAGGATCAAGGCTGTTCACGTGATGTTCATGTTCTGTTCGTGTTCTGTTCATGTGCTGTTCATGTTCTGTTCATGTTCTGTGCATGTGCTGTTCATGTGCTGTTCATGTTCTGTGCATGTGCTGTTCATGTGCTGTTCATGTTCTGTTCATGTTCTGTTCATGTGCTGTTAATGTTCTGTTGATGTTCTCTTCATGTTATGTTCATGTTCTGTTCATGTTCATGTGCATGTGCTGTTCATGTTCTGTTCATGTGCTGTTCATGTTCTGTTCATGTGCTGTTCATGTTCTGTTCATGTTCTGTTCATGTTCTGTTCATGTTCTGTTCATGTGCTGTTCATGTTCTGTTCATGTTCTGTTCATGTGCTGTTCATGTTCTGTTCATGTTTTGTTCATGTTCTGTTCATGTTCTGTTCATGTGGTGTTCATGTTCTGTTCATGTGCTGTTCATGTGGTGTTCATGTTCTGTTCGTGTGCTGTTCATGTGGTGTTCATGTTCTGTTCATGTGCTGTTCATAGTCTGTTCATGTTCTGTTCATGTTCTGTGCATGTTCTGTTCATGTGCTGTTCATAGTCTGTTCATGTTCTGTTCATATTCTGTTCATGTGCTGTTCATGTGCTGTTCATGTGCTTTTCATGTTCTGTTCATGTTCTGTTCATGTGCTGTTCATGTTCTGTGCATGTGCTGTTCTTGTTCTGTCCGTGTTCTGTTCATGTTCTGTTCATATGCTGTTCATGTTCTGTTCATGTTCTGTTCATGTTCTGTTCATGTTCTGTTCATGCTCTGTTCGTGTGCTGTTAATGTGCTGTTCATGTTCTGTTCATGTTCTGTTCATGTTCTGTTCATGTTCTGTTCATATTCTGTTCATGTGCTGTTCATGTTCTGTTGATGTTCTGTTCATGTGCTGTTCATGTTCTGCTGATGTTCTGTTCATGTTCTGTTCATGTGCTGTTCACGTTCTGTTCATGTTCGTGTGCTGTTCATGTTCTGTTCATGTTCTGTTCATGTGCTGTTCATGTTCTGTTCATGTTCTGTTCATGTTCTGTTCATGTGTTGTTAATGTTTTGTTCATGTGCTGTTCGTGTGCTGTTCAAGTTCTGTTCATGTTCTGTTCATGTTCTGTTCATGTTCTGTTCATGTTCTGTTCATGTGCTGTTCATGTGTTGTTCATGTTCTGTTCATGTGCTGTTCATGTCCTGTTCATGTGGTGTTCATGTTCTGTTCATGTTCTGTTCGTGTTCTGTTCATGTTCTGTTCATGTGCTGTTCATGTTCTGTACATGTGCTGTTCGTGTTCTGTTCGTGTTCTGTTCATGTTCTGTTCATGTGCTGTTCATATTCTGTTCATGTTCTTTTTATGTTCTGTTCATGTTCTGTTCATGTGCTGTTCATGTTCTGTACATGTGCTGTTCGTGTTCTGTTCATGTTCTGTTCATGTTCTGTTCATGTGCTGTTCATATTCTGTTCATGTTCTTTTCATGTTCTGTTCATGTTCTGTTCATGTGCTGTTCATGTTCTGTACATGTGCTGTTCGTGTTCTGTTCATGTTCTGTTCATGTTCTGTTCATGTGCTGTTCATATTCTGTTCATGTTCTTTTCATGTTCTGTTCATGTTCTGTTCATGTGCTGTTCATGTGCCGTTCATGTTCTGTTCATGTTCTGTTCATGTGCTGTTCATGTTCTGGTCATGTTCTGTTCATGTGCTGTTCATGTGTTGTTCATGTTCTGTTCATGTGCTGTTCATGTTCTGTTCATGTGGTGTTCATGTTCTGTTCATGTTCTGTTCGTGTTCTGTTCATGTTCTGTTCATGTTCTGTTCATGTTCTGTTCATGTTCTGTTCATGTTCTGTTCATGTTCTGTTCATATTCTGTTCATGTGCTGTTCATGTTCTGTTGATGTTCTGTTCATGTGCTGTTCATGTTCTGCTGATGTTCTGTTCATGTTCTGTTCATGTGCTGTTCACGTTCTGTTCATGTTCGTGTGCTGTTCATGTTCTGTTCATGTTCTGTTCATGTGCTGTTCATGTTCTGTTCATGTTCTGTTCATGTTCTGTTCATGTGTTGTTAATGTTTTGTTCATGTGCTGTTCGTGTGCTGTTCAAGTTCTGTTCATGTTCTGTTCATGTTCTGTTCATGTTCTGTTCATGTTCTGTTCATGTGCTGTTCATGTGTTGTTCATGTTCTGTTCATGTGCTGTTCATGTCCTGTTCATGTGGTGTTCATGTTCTGTTCATGTTCTGTTCGTGTTCTGTTCATGTTCTGTTCATGTGCTGTTCATGTTCTGTACATGTGCTGTTCGTGTTCTGTTCGTGTTCTGTTCATGTTCTGTTCATGTGCTGTTCATATTCTGTTCATGTTCTTTTTATGTTCTGTTCATGTTCTGTTCATGTGCTGTTCATGTTCTGTACATGTGCTGTTCGTGTTCTGTTCATGTTCTGTTCATGTTCTGTTCATGTGCTGTTCATATTCTGTTCATGTTCTTTTCATGTTCTGTTCATGTTCTGTTCATGTGCTGTTCATGTTCTGTACATGTGCTGTTCGTGTTCTGTTCATGTTCTGTTCATGTTCTGTTCATGTGCTGTTCATATTCTGTTCATGTTCTTTTCATGTTCTGTTCATGTTCTGTTCATGTGCTGTTCATGTGCCGTTCATGTTCTGTTCATGTTCTGTTCATGTGCTGTTCATGTTCTGGTCATGTTCTGTTCATGTGCTGTTCATGTGTTGTTCATGTTCTGTTCATGTGCTGTTCATGTTCTGTTCATGTGGTGTTCATGTTCTGTTCATGTTCTGTTCGTGTTCTGTTCATGTTCTGTTCATGTTCTGTTCATGTTCTGTTCATGTTCTGTTCATGTTCTGTTCATGTGCTGTTCATGTTCAGTTCATGTGCTGTGCATGTGCTGTTCATGTTCTGTTCATGTTCAGTTCATGTGCTGTTCATGTTCTGTTCATGTTCTGTTCATGTGCTGTTCATGTTCTCTTCATGTTCTCTTCATGTGCTGTTCATGTTCTGTTCATGTTCTGTTCATGTTCTGTTCATGTGCTGTTCATGTGCTGTTCATGTTCTGTTCATGTTCTGTTCATTTGCTGTTCATGTTCTGTTCATGTTCTGTTCATGTTCTGTTCATGTTCTGTTCACGTGCTGTTCACGTGCTGTTCACGTGCTGTTTACGTTCTGTTCATATGCTGTTCATGTTCTGTTCATGTGCTGTTCATGTTCTGTTAATGTCCTGTTCACGTTCTGTTCATGTTCTGTTCATATGCTGTTCATGTTCTGTTCATGTGCTGTTCATGTGCTGTTCACGTGCTGTTCACGTTCTGTTCATGTTCTTTTCATGTGCTGTTCATGTTCTGTTCATGTTCTGTTCATGTTCTGTTCATGTTCTGTTCATATTCTGTTCATGTTCTGTTCATGTTCTGTTCATGTTCTGTTCATGTGCTGTTCATGTTCTGTTCATGTGCTGTTCATGTGCTCTTCATGTGCTGTTCATGTGCTGTTCATGTTCTGTTCATGTTCTGTTCATGTGCTGTTCATGTTCTGTTCATTTTCTGTTCATGCTCTGTTCATGTGCTGTTCATGTTCTGTTCATGTTCTGTTCATGTGCTGTTCATGTTCAGTTCATGTGCTGTGCATGTGCTGTTCATGTTCTGTTCATTTTCAGTTCATGTGCTGTTCATGTTCTGTTCATGTTCTGTTCATGTGCTGTTCATGTTCTGTTCATGTTCTGTTCATGTGCTGTTCATGTTCTGTTCAAGTTTTGTTCATATGCTGTTCATGTTCTGTTCATGTTCTGTTCATGTTCTGTTCATGTTCTGTTCATGTTCTGTTCATGTTCTGTTCATGTTCTGTTCATGTGCTGTTCATACTCTTTTCATGTTCTGTTCATTTACTGTTCATGTTCTGTTCATGTTCTGTTCATGTTCTGTTCATGTTTTGTTCATGTTCTGTTCATGTTCTGTTCATGTGCTGTTCACGTTCTGTTCACGTGCTGTTCACGTGCTGTTTACGTTCTGTTCATCTGCTGTTCATGTTCTGTTCATGTGCTGTTCATGTTCTGTTCATGTTCTGTTCATGTGCTGTTCATGTGTTGTTCACGTGCTGTTCACGTTCTGTTCATGTTCTGTTCATGTGCTGTTCATGTTCTGTTCATGTTCTGTTTATGTGCTGTTCATGTGCTGTTCACGTGCTGTTCACGTTCTGTTCATATGCTGTTCATGTTCTGTTCATGTGCTGTTCATGTGCTGTTAATGTTCTGTTAATGTTCTGTTCGTGTGCTGTTCATGTTCTGTTAATGTCCTGTTCACGTGATGTTCACGTGCTGTTCACGTGCTGTTCATGTTCTGTTCATGTGCTGTTCATGTGCTGTTCACGTGCTGTTCATGTGCTGTTCATGTGCTGTTCATGTTCTGTCATGTGCTGTTCATGTGCTGTTCATGTTCTGTTAATGTTCTGTTCATGTTCTGTTCATGTGCTGTTCATGTGCTGTTCATGTGCTGTTCATGTGCTGTTCATGTGCTGTTCATGTGCTGTTCATGTGCTGTTAAAGCGGCAGTAGGCAACTTTTTTTTAGTCATATTTGCTCGAACTGTCATGGGATTATGGAAGTAGAATATTAAATAGGCTGTTTAGGAAAAATAACGAAATCTTAAGCTCCCTCTGAAGCCTGTAATCATGCTTACAAAAACCGAGTCCTCCCGGCTGTTTTTAACCAATCAAGTTAGGGTGGAGGAATCCTACCTGTCAATCACAGCTTGTGCACACGCTGCTGAGCGTGAGTCTTCCCCAGCTTTTGTGCGCTCACACTGGTGTGAACTCTTGTGCACAACCTCGTCCACAGAGGGGGAGGGGTTTGGGGGGCGATTCGGAGCTTGTTAGAGGTTGGGGGAGGGACCTGAAAGTTGTATCAGTTCGAATTTTCCGACTTTAGACTCGCAATTTTGAAAACTTGCCGACTGCAGCTTTAATGTGCTGTTTATGTTCTGTTCATGTTCTGTTCATGTTCTGTTCATGTGCTGTTCATGTGCTGTTCATTTTCTGTTCATGTTCTGTTCATGTTCTGTTCATGTGGTGTTCATGTTCTGTTCATGTGCTGTTCATATGGGGTTAATGTTCTGTTCGTGTGCTGTTCATGTGGTTTTCATGTTCTGTTCATGTGCTGTTCATAGTCTGTTCATGTTCTGTTCATGTTCTGTGCATGTTCTGTTCATGTTCTGTTCATAGTCTGTTCATGTTCTGTTCATATTCTGTTCATGTGCTGTTCATGTGCTGTTCATGTGCTTTTCATGTTCTGTTCATGTTCTGTTCATTTGCTGTTCATGTTCTGTGCATGTGCTGTTCTTGTTCTGTCCGTGTTCTGTTCATGCGCTGTTCTTGTGCTGTTCATGTTCTGTTCATGTGCTGTTCATGTGCTGTTAATGTTCTGTTAATGTTCTGTTCACGTGATGTTCACGTGCTGTTCACGTGCTGTTCATGTTCTGTTCATGCGCTGTTCATGTTCAGTTCATGTGCTGTGCATGTGCTGTTCATGTTCTGTTCATGTTCAGTTCATGTGCTGTGCATGTGCTGTTCATGTTCTGTTCATGTTCTGTTCATTTGCTGTTCATGTTCTGTTCATGTGCTGTTCATGTTCTAGTCATGTTCTGTTCATGTTCTGTTCATGTTCTGTTCATGCGCTGTTCTTGTGCTGTTCATGTGCTGTTAATGTTCTGTTAATGTTCTGTTCACGTGATGTTCACGTGCTGTTCACGTGCTGTTCACGTTCGTTTCATGTTCTGTTAATGTTCTGTTCACGTGATGTTCACGTGCTGTTCACGTGCTGTTCATGTTCTGGTCATGTGCTGTTCATGTGCTGTTCATGTGCTGTTCATGTTCTGGTCATGTGCTGTTCATGTGCTGTTCATGTTCTGTTAATGTTCTGTTCATGTTCTGTTCATGTTCTGTGCATGTGCTGTTCGTGTTCTGTTCGTGTTCTGTTCATGTTCTGTTCATGTGCTGTTCATATTCTGTTCATGTTCTTTTCATGTTCTGTTCATGTTCTGTTCATGTGCTGTTCATGTGCCGTTCATGTTCTGTTCATGTTCTGTTCATGTGCTGTTCATGTTCTGGTCATGTTCTGTTCGTGTGCTGTTCATGTGTTGTTCATGTTCTGTTCATGTGCGGTTCTTGTTCTGTTCATGTGGTGTTCATGTTCTGTTCATGTTCTTTTCGTGTTCTGTTCATTTTCTGTTCATGTTCTGTTCATGTTCTGTTCATGTTCTGTTCATGTGCTGTTCACGTTCAGTTCATGTGCTGTGCATATGCTGTTCATGTTCTGTTCATGTTCAGTTCATGTGCTATTCATGTTCTGTTAATGTTCTGTTCATGTGCTGTTCATGTTCTGTTCATGTTCTGTTCATGTGGTGTTCATGTTCTGTTCAAGTTTTGTTCATATGCTGTTCATGTTCTGTTCATGTTCTGTTCATGTTCTGTTCATGTGCTGTTCATGTTCTTTTCATGTTTTGTTCATATGCTGTTCATGTTCTGTTCATGTTCTGTTCATGTTCTGTTCATGTTCTGTTCATGTGCTGTTCATGTTCTCTGCATGTGCTGTTCGTGTTCTGTTCGTGTTCTTTTCATGTTCTGTTCATGTGCTGTTCATATTCTGTTCATGTTCTTTTCATGTTCTGTTCATGTTCTGTTCATGTGCTGTTCATGTGCCGTTCATGTTCTGTTCATGTTCTGTTCATGTGCTGTTCATGTTCTGGTCATGTTCTGTTCGTGTGCTGTTCATGTGTTGTTCATGTTCTGTTCATGTGCGGTTCATGTTCTGTTCATGTGGTGTTCATGTTCTGTTCATGTTCTTTTCGTGTTCTGTTCATGTTCTGTTCATGTTCTGTTCATGTTGTGTTCATGTGCTGTTCATGTTGAGTTCATGTGCTGTGCATGTGCTGTTCATGTTCTGTTCATTTTCAGTTCATGTGCTGTTCATGTTCTGTTCATGTTCTGTTCATGTGCTGTTCATTATCTGTTCATGTTCTGTTCATGTGCTGTTCATGTGCTGTTCAAGTTTTGTTCATATGCTGTTCATGTTCTGTTCATGTTCTGTTCATGTTCTGTTCATGTGCTGTTCATATTCTTTTCATGTTCTGTTCATTTACTGTTCATGTTCTGTTCATGTTCTGTTCATTTGCTGTTCATGTTTTGTTCATGTTCTGTTCATGTTCTGTTCATGTGCTGTTCACGTTCTGTTCACGTGCTGTTCACGTGCTGTTTACGTTCTGTTCATCTGCTGTTCATGTTCTGTTCATGTGCTGTTCATGTTCTGTTCATGTTCTGTTCATGTGCTGTTCATGTGTTGTTCACGTGCTGTTCACGTTCTGTTCATGTTCTGTTCATGTGCTTTTCATGTTCTGTTCATGTTCTGTTCATGTGCTGTTCATGTGCTGTTCACGTGCTGTTCACGTTCTGTTCATATGCTGTTCATGTTCTGTTCATGTGCTGTTCATGTGCTGTTAATGTTCTGTTAATGTTCTGTTCATGTGCTGTTCATGTTCTGTTAATGTCCTGTTCACGTGCTGTTCAGGTGCTGTTCACGTTCGTTTCATCTTCTGTTAATGTTCTGTTCACTTGATGTTCACGTGCTGTTCATTTTCTGTTCACGTGCTGTTCATGTTCTGTTCATGTGCTCTTCATGTGCTGTTAATGTTCTGTTCATGTTCTGTTCATGTTCTGTTCATGTTCTTTTCGTGTTCTGTTCATGTTCTCTTCATGTTCTGTTCATGTTCTGTTCATGTTGTGTTCATGTGCTGTTCATGTTCAGTTCATGTGCTGTGCATGTGCTGTTCATGTTCTGTTCATTTTCAGTTCATGTGCTGTTCATGTTCTGTTCATGTTCTGTTCATGTTCTGTTCATGTGCTGTTCATGTGCTGTTCATGTTCTGGTCATGTGCTGTTCATGTGCTGTTCATGTTCGGTTAATGTTCTGTTCATGTTCTGTTCATGTTCTGTTCATGTGCTGTCCATGTTCTGTGCATGTGCTGTTCGTGTTCTGTTAGTGTTCTGTTCATGTTCTGTTCATGTGCTGTTCATATTCTGTTCATGTTCTTTTCATGTTCTGTTCATGTTCTGTTCATGTGTTGTTCATGTGCCGTTCATGTTCTGTTCATGTTCTGTTCATGTGCTGTTCATGTTCTCGTCATGTTCTGTTCGTGTGCTGTTCATTTGTTGTTCATGTTCTGTTCATGTGCGGTTCTTGTTCTGTTCATGTGGTGTTCATGTTCTGTTCATGTTCTGTTAATGTTCTGTTCATGTTCTGTTCATGTTCTTTTCATGTGCTGTTCATATTCTGTTCATGTTCTGTTCATGTGCTGTTCTTGTTCTGTTCATGTTCTGTTGATGTTCTGTTCATGTGCTGTTCACCTTCTGTTCATGTTCATATGCATGTGCTGTTCATGTTCTGTTCATCTTCTGTTCATGTTCTGTTCATGTGCTGTTCATGTTCTGTTCATGTTCTGTTCATGTGCTGTTCATGTTCTGTTCATGTGCTGTTCATGTGCTGTTCATGTGGTGTTCATGTTCTCTTGTTGTGCTGTTCATGTGGTGTTCATGTTCTGTTCGTGTGCTGTTCATGTGCTGTTCATGTTCTGTTCATGTTCTGTTCATGTTCCGTTCATGTTCTGTTCATGTGCTGTTCATATGCTGTTCATGTGGTGTTCATGTTCTCTTATTGTGCTGTTCATGTGGTGTTCATGTTCTGTTCGTGTGCTGTTCATGTGCTGTTCATGTTCTGTTCATGTTCTGTTCATGTTCTGTTCATGTTCCGTTCATGTTCTGTTCATGTGCTGTTCACAATCTGTTCATGTTCTGTTCATGTTCTGTGCATGTGCTGTTCATGTTCTGTTCATGTTCTGTTCATGTTCTGTTCATGTTCTGTTCATGTTCTGTTCATGTGCTGTTCTGTTCTGTACATGTGCTGTTCGTGTTCTGTTCGTGTTCTGTTCGTGTTCTGTTCATGTTCTGTTCATGTGCTGTTCATATTCTGTTCATGTTCTTTTCATGTTCTGTTCATGTTCTGTTCATGTGCTGTTCATGTGCCGTTCATGTTCTGTTCATGTTCTGTTCATGTGCTGTTCATGTTCTGGTCATGTTCTGTTCGTGTGCTGTTCATGTGTTGTTCATGTTCTGTTCATGTGCTGTTCATGTTCTGTTCATGTGGTGTTCATGTTCTGTTCATGTTCTGTTCGTGTTCTGTTAATGTTTTGTTCATGTTCTGTTCATGTTCTGTTCATGTTCTGTTCATGTGTTGTTCATGTTCTGTTCATGTGCTGTTCATGTTCTGTTCATGTGGTGTTCATGTTCTGTTCATGTTCTTTTCGTGTTCTGTTCATGTTCTGTTCATGTTCTGTTCATGTTCTGTTCATGTGCTGTTCATGTTCAGTTCATGTGCTGTGCATGTGCTGTTCATGTTCTGTTCATTTTCAGTTCATGTGCTGTTCATGTTCTGTTCATGTTCTGTTCATGTGCTGTTCATGTTCTGTTCATGTTCTGTTCATGTGCTGTTCATGTTCTGTTCAAGTTTTGTTCATATGCTGTTCATGTTCTGTTCATGTTCTGTTCATGTTCTGTTCATGTTGTGTTCATGTTCTGTTCATGTGCTGTTCATATTCTTTTCATGTTCTGTTCATTTACTGTTCATGTTCTGTTCATGTTCTGTTCATGTTCTGTTCATGTTTTGTTCATGTTCTGTTCATGTTCTGTTCATGTGCTGTTCACGTTCTGTTCACGTGCTGTTCACGTGCTGTTTACGTTCTGTTCATCTGCTGTTCATGTTCTGTTCATGTGCTGTTCATGTTCTGTTCATGTTCTGTTCATATGCTGTTCATGTGTTGTTCACGTGCTGTTCACGTTCTGTTCATGTTCTGTTCATGTGCTGTTCATGTTCTGTTCATGTTCTGTTTATATGCTGTTCATGTGCTGTTCACGTGCTGTTCACGTTCTGTTCATATGCTGTTCATGTTCTGTTCATGTGCTGTTCATGTGCTGTTAATGTTCTGTTAATGTTCTGTTCGTGTGCTGTTCATGTTCTGTTAATGTCCTGTTCACGTGATGTTCACGTGCTGTTCACGTGCTGTTCATGTTCTGTTCATGTGCTGTTCATGTGCTGTTCACGTGCTGTTCATGTGCTGTTCATGTGCTGTTCATGTTCTGTCATGTGCTGTTCATGTGCTGTTCATGTTCTGTTAATGTTCTGTTCATGTTCTGTTCATGTGCTGTTCATGTGCTGTTCATGTGCTGTTCATGTGCTGTTCATGTGCTGTTCATGTGCTGTTAAAGCGGCAGTAGGCAACTTTTTTTTAGTCATATTTGCTTGAACTGTCATGGGATTATGGAAGTAGAATATTAAATAGGCTGTTTAGGAAAAATAACGAAATCTTAAGCTCCCTCTGAAGCCTGTAATCATGCTTACAAAAACCGAGTCCTCCCGGCTGTTTTTAACCAATCAAGTTAGGGTGGAGGAATCCTACCTGTCAATCACAGCTTGTGCACACGCTGCTGAGCGTGAGTCTTCCCCAGCTTTTGTGCGCTCACACTGGTGTGAACTCTTGTGCACAACCTCGTCCACAGAGGGGGAGGGGTTTGGGGGGCGATTCGGAGCTTGTTAGAGGTTGGGGGAGGGACCTGAAAGTTGTATCAGTTCGAATTTTCCGACTTTAGACTCGCAATTTTGAAAACTTGCCGACTGCAGCTTTAATGTGCTGTTTATGATCTGTTCATGTTCTGTTCATGTTCTGTTCATGTGCTGTTCATGTGCTGTTCATTTTCTGTTCATGTTCTGTTCATGTTCTGTTCATGTGGTGTTCATGTTCTGTTCATGTGCTGTTCATATGGGGTTAATGTTCTGTTCGTGTGCTGTTCATGTGGTTTTCATGTTCTGTTCATGTGCTGTTCATAGTCTGTTCATGTTCTGTTCATGTTCTGTGCATGTTCTGTTCATGTTCTGTTCATAGTCTGTTCATGTTCTGTTCATATTCTGTTCATGTGCTGTTCATGTGCTGTTCATGTGCTTTTCATGTTCTGTTCATGTTCTGTTCATTTGATGTTCATGTTCTGTGCATGTGCTGTTCTTCTTCTGTCCGTGTTCTGTTCATGCGCTGTTCTTGTGCTGTTCATGTTCTGTTCATATGCTGTTCATGTGCTGTTAATGTTCTGTTAATGTTCTGTTCACGTGATGTTCACGTGCTGTTCACGTGCTGTTCATGTTCTGTTCATGCGCTGTTCTTGTGCTGTTCACGTGCTGTTCACGTGCTGTTCACGTTCGTTTCATGTTCTGTTAATGTTCTGTTCACGTGATGTTCACGTGCTGTTCACGTGCTGTTCATGTTCTGGTCATGTGCTGTTCATGTGCTGTTCATGTGCTGTTCATGTTCTGGTCATATGCTGTTCATGTGCTGTTCATGTTCTGTTAATGTTCTGTTCATGTTCTGTTCATGTTCTGTTCATGTGCTGTTCATGTTCTGTGCATGTGCTGTTCGTGTTCTGTTCGTGTTCTGTTCATGTTCTGTTCATGTGCTGTTCATATTCTGTTCATGTTCTTTTCATGTTCTGTTCATGTTCCTTTCATGTGCTGTTCATGTGCCGTTCATGTTCTGTTCATGTTCTGTTCATGTGCTGTTCATGTTCTGGTCATGTTCTGTTCGTGTGCTGTTCATGTGTTGTTCATGTTCTGTTCATGTGCGGTTCTTGTTCTGTTCATGTGGTGTTCATGTTCTGTTCATGTTCTTTTCGTGTTCTGTTCATGTTCTGTTCATGTTCTGTTCATGTTCTGTTCATGTTCTGTTCATGTGCTGTTCACGTTCAGTTCATGTGCTGTGCATATGCTGTTCATGTTCTGTTCATGTTCAGTTCATTTGCTGTTCATGTTCTGTTCATGTTCTGTTCATGTGCTGTTCATGTTCTTTTCATGTTCTGTTCATGTGGTGTTCATGTTCTGTTCAAGTTTTGTTCATATGCTGTTCATGTTCTGTTCATGTTCTGTTCATGTTCTGTTCATGTGCTGTTCATGTTCTTTTCAAGTTTTGTTCATATGCTGTTCATGTTCTGTTCATGTTCTGTTCATGTTCTGTTCATGTTCTGTTCATGTGCTGTTCATGTTCTGTAAATGTGCTGTTCGTGTTCTGTTCGTGTTCTGTTCATGTTCTGTTCATGTGCTGTTCATATTCTGTTCATGTTCTTTTCATGTTCTGTTCATGTTCTGTTCATGTGCTGTTCATGTGCCGTTCATGTTCTGTTCATGTTCTGTTCATGTGCTGTTCATGTTCTGGTCATGTTCTGTTCGTGTGCTGTTCATGTGTTGTTCATGTTCTGTTCATGTGCGGTTCATGTTCTGTTCATGTGCGGTTCATGTTTTGTTCATGTGCTGTTCGTGTTCTGTTCATGTTCTGTTCATGTTCTGTTCATGTTCTGTTCATGTGCTGTTCATGTTCAGTTCATGTGCTGTGCATGTGCTGTTCATGTTCTGTTCATGTTCAGTTCATGTGCTGTGCATGTGCTGTTCATGTTCTGTTCATGTTCTGTTCATTTGCTGTTCATGTTCTGTTCATGTGCTGTTCATGTTCTAGTTATGTTCTGTTCATGTTCTGTTCATGTTCTGTTCATGCGCTGTTCTTGTGCTGTTCATGTGCTGTTAATGTTCTGTTAATGTTCTGTTCACGTGATGTTCACGTGCTGTTCACGTGCTGTTCACGTTCGTTTCATGTTCTGTTAATGTTCAGTTCACGTGATGTTCACGTGCTGTTCACGTTTTGTTCATGTTCTGGTCATGTGCTGTTCATGTGCTGTTCATGTGCTGTTCATGTTCTGGTCATGTGCTGTTCATGTGCTGTTCATGTTCTGTTAATGTTCTGTTCATGTTCTGTTCATGTTCTGTGCATGTGCTGTTCGTGTTCTGTTCGTGTTCTGTTCATGTTCTGTTCATGTGCTGTTCATATTCTGTTCATGTTCTTTTCATGTTCTGTTCATGTTCTGTTCATGTGCTGTTCATGTGCCGTTCATGTTCTGTTCATGTTCTGTTCATGTGCTGTTCATGTTCTGGTCATGTTCTGTTCGTGTGCTGTTCATGTGTTGTTCATGTTCTGTTCATGTGCGGTTCTTGTTCTGTTCATGTGGTGTTCATGTTCTGTTCATGTTCTTTTCGTGTTCTGTTCATGTTCTGTTCATGTTCTGTTCATGTTCTGTTCATGTTCTGTTCATGTGCTGTTCACGTTCAGTTCATGTGCTGTGCATATGCTGTTCATGTTCTGTTCATGTTCAGTTCATGTGCTGTTCATGTTCTGTTCATGTTCTGTTCATGTGCTGTTCATGTTCTGTTCATGTTCTGTTCATGTGGTGTTCATGTTCTGTTCAAGTTTTGTTCATATGCTGTTCATGTTCTGTTCATGTTCTGTTCATGTGCTGTTCATGTTCTTTTCAAGTTTTGTTCATATGCTGTTTATGTTCTGTTCATGTTCTGTTCATGTTCTGTTCATGTTCTGTTCATGTGCTGTTCATGTTCTGTGCATGTGCTGTTCGTGTTCTGTTCGTGTTCTTTTCATGTTCTGTTCATGTGCTGTTCATATTCTGTTCATGTTCTTTTCATGTTCTGTTCATGTTCTGTTCATGTGCTGTTCATGTGCCGTTCATGTTCTGTTCATGTTCTGTTCATGTGCTGTTCATGTTCTGGTCATGTTCTGTTCGTGTGCTGTTCATGTGTTGTTCATGTTCTGTTCATGTGCGGTTCATGTTCTGTTCATATGGTGTTCATGTTCTGTTCATGTTCTTTTCGTGTTCTGTTCATGTTCTGTTCATGTTCTGTTCATGTTCTGTTCATGTTGTGTTCATGTGCTGTTCATGTTCAGTTCATGTGCTGTGCATGTGCTGTTCATGTTCTGTTCATTTTCAGTTCATGTGCTGTTCATGTTCTGTTCATGTTCTGTTCATGTGCTGTTCATTATCTGTTCATGTTCTGTTCATGTGCTGTTCATGTGCTGTTCAAGTTTTGTTCATATGCTGTTCATGTTCTGTTCATGTTCTGTTCATGTTCTGTTCATGTTCTGTTCATGTGCTGTTCATATTCTTTTCATGTTCTGTTCATTTACTGTTCATGTTCTGTTCATGTTCTGTTCATTTGCTGTTCATGTTTTGTTCATGTTCTGTTCATGTTCTGTTCATGTGCTGTTCACGTTCTGTTCACGTGCTGTTCACGTTCTGTTTACGTTCTGTTCATCTGCTGTTCATGTTCTGTTCATGTGCTGTTCATGTTCTGTTCATGTTCTGTTCATGTGCTGTTCATGTGTTGTTCACGTGCTGTTCACGTTCTGTTCATGTTCTGTTCATGTGCTTTTCATGTTCTGTTCATGTTCTGTTCATGTGCTGTTCATGTGCTGTTCACGTGCTGTTCACGTTCTGTTCATATGCTGTTCATGTTCTGTTCATGTGCTGTTCATGTGCAGTTAATGTTCTGTTAATGTTCTGTTCATGTGCTGTTCATGTTCTGTTAATGTCCTGTTCACGTGCTGTTCAGGTGCTGTTCACGTTCGTTTCATGTTCTGTTAATGTTCTGTTCACTTGATGTTCACGTGCTGTTCACGTGCTGTTCATGTTCTGTTCACGTGCTGTTCATGTTCTGTTCATGTGCTCTTCATGTGCTGTTAATGTTCTGTTCATGTTCTGTTAGTGTTCTGTTCATGTGGTGTTCATGTTCTG
The DNA here is from genome assembly GCF_027942865.1 of Odontesthes bonariensis. Lineage (NCBI taxonomy): Eukaryota > Metazoa > Chordata > Actinopteri > Atheriniformes > Atherinopsidae > Odontesthes > Odontesthes bonariensis. Next base: position 694,982 of record NC_134506.1, read on the forward strand.
TTCATGTTCTTTTCGTGTTCTGTTCATGTTCTCTTCATGTTCTGTTCATGTTCTGTTCATGTTGTGTTCATGTGCTGTTCATGTTCAGTTCATGTGCTGTGCATGTGCTGTTCATGTTCTTTTCATTTTCAGTTCATGTGCTGTTCATGTTCTGTTCATGTTCTGTTCATGTTCTGTTCATGTGCTGTTCATGTGCTGTTCATGTTCTGGTCATGTGCTGTTCATGTGCTGTTCATGTTCTGTTAATGTTCTGTTCATGTTCTGTTCATGTTCTGTTCATGTGCTGTCCATGTTCTGTGCATGTGCTGTTCGTGTTCTGTTCGTGTTCTGTTCATGTTCTGTTCATGTGCTGTTCATATTCTGTTCATGTTCTTTTCATGTTCTGTTCATGTTCTGTTCATGTGCTGTTCATGTGCCGTTCATGTTCTGTTCATGTTCTGTTCATGTGCTGTTCATGTTCTCGTCATGTTCTGTTCGTGTGCTGTTCATGTGTTGTTCATGTTCTGTTCATGTGCGGTTCTTGTTCTGTTCATGTGGTGTTCATGTTCTGTTCATTTTCTTTTCGTGTTCTGTTCATGTTCTGTTCATGTTCTGTTCATGTTCTTTTCATGTGCTGTTCACGTTCAGTTCATGTGCTGTGCATGTGCTGTTCATGTTCTGTTCATGTTCAGTTCATGTGCTGTTCATGTTCTGTTCATGTTCTGTTCATGTGCTGTTCATGTTCTGTTCATGTTCTGTTCATGTGGTGTTCATGTTCTGTTCAAGTTTTGTTCATATGCTGTTCATGTTCTGTTCATGTGGTGTTCATGTTCTGTTCATGTGCTGTTCATAGTCTGTTCATGTTCTGTTCATGGTCTGTGCATGTTCTGTTCATGTGCTGTTCATAGTCTGTTCATGTTCTGTTCATATTCTGTTCATGTGCTGTTCATGTGCTGTTCATGTGCTTTTCATGTTCTGTTCATGTTCTGTTCATGTGCTGTTCATGTTCTGTGCATGTGCTGTTCTTGTTCTGTCCGTGTTCTGTTCATGTACTGTTCATGTGCTGTTCATGTTCTATTCATGTTCTGTTCATGTTCTGTTCATGCGCTGTTCTTGTGCTGTTCATGTTCTGTTCATGTGCTGTTCATGTGCTGTTAATGTTCTGTTAATGTTCTGTTCGTGTGCTGTTCATGTTCTGTTAATGTCCTGTTCACGTGCTGTTCACGTGCTGTTCACGTTCTTTTCATGTTCTGTTAATGTTCTGTTCACGTGATGTTCACGTGATGTTCACGTGCTGTTCACGTGCTGTTCATGTTCTGGTCTTGTGCTGTTCATGTGCTGTTCACGTGCTGTTCATGTGCTGTTCATGTTCTGGTCATGTGCTGTTCATGTGCTGTTCATGTTCTGTTAATGTTCTGTTCATGTTCTGTTCATGTTCTGTTCATGTGCTGTTCATGTTCTGTGCATGTGCTGTTCATGTGCTGTTCATGTTCTGTTCATGTTCTGTTCATGTGCTGTTCATATTCTGTTCATGTTCTTTTCATGTTCTGTTCGTGTGCTGTTCATGTGTTGTTCATGTTCTGTTCATGTGCGGTTCATGTTCTGTTCATGTGGTGTTCATGTTCTGTTCATGTTCTTTTCGTGTTCTGTTCATGTTCTGTTCATGTTCTCTTCATGTTCTGTTCATGTGCTGTTCATGTTCAGTTCATGTGCTGTGCATATGCTGTTCATGTTCTGTTCATTTTCAGTTCATGTGCTGTTCATGTTCTGTTCATGTTCTGTTCATGTGCTGTTCATGTTCTGTTCATGTTCTGTTCATGTTCTGTTCATGTGCTGTTCATGTGCTGTTCATGTTCTGGTCATGTGCTGTTCATGTGCTGTTCATGTTCTGTTAATGTTCTGTTCATGTTCTGTTCTTGTTCTGTGCATGTGCTGTTCGTGTTCTGTTCGTGTTCTGTTCATGTTCTGTTCATGTGCTGTTCATATTCTGTTCATGTTCTTTTCATGTTCTGTTCATGTTCTGTTCATGTGCTGTTCATGTGCCGTTCATGTTCTGTTCATGTTCTGTTCATGTGCTGTTCATGTTCTGGTCATGTTCTGTTCGTGTGCTGTTCATGTGTTGTTCATGTTCTGTTCATGTGCGGTTCTTGTTCTGTTCATGTGGTGTTCATGTTCTGTTCATGTTCTTTTCGTGCTCTGTTCATGTTCTGTTCATGTTCTGTTCATGTTCTGTTCATGTTCTGTTCATGTGCTGTTCACGTTCAGTTCATGTGCTGTGCATATGCTGTTCATGTTCTGTTCATGTTCAGTTCATGTGCTGTTCATGTTCTGTTCATGTTCTGTTCATGTGCTGTTCATGTTCTGTTCATGTTCTGTTCATGTGGTGTTCATGTTCTGTTCAAGTTTTGTTCATATGCTGTTCATGTTCTGTTCATGTTCTGTTCATGTTCTGTTCATGTTCTGTTCATGTGCTGTTCATGTTCTTTTCAAGTTTTGTTCATATGCTGTTCATGTTCTGTTCATGTTCTTTTCATGTTCTGTTCATGTTCTGTTCATGTTCTGTTCATGTGCTGTTCATGTTCTGTGCATGTGCTGTTCGTGTTCCGTTCGTGTTCTTTTCATGTTCTGTTCATGTGCTGTTCATATTCTGTTCATGTTCTTTTCATGTTCTGTTCATGTTCTGTTCATGTGCCGTTCATGTTCTGTTCATGTTCTGTTCATGTGCTGTTCATGTTCTGGTCATGTTCTGTTCGTGTGCTGTTCATGTGTTGTTCATGTTCTGTTCATGTGCGGTTCATGTTCTGTTCATGTGGTGTTCATGTTCTGTTCATGTTCTTTTCGTGTTCTGTTCATGTGGTGTTCATGTTCTGTTCATGTTCTGTTCATGTTGTGTTCATGTGCTGTTCATGTTCAGTTCATGTGCTGTGCATGTGCTGTTCATGTTCTGTTCATTTTCAGTTCATGTGCTGTTCATGTTCTGTTCATGTTCTGTTCGTGTGCTGTTCATGTTCTGTTCATGTTCTGTTCATGTGCTGTTCATGTGCTGTTCAAGTTTTGTTCATATGCTGTTCATGTTCTGTTCATGTTCTGTTCATGTTCTGTTCATGTGCTGTTCATATTCTTTTCATGTTCTGTTCATTTACTGTTCATGTTCTGTTCATGTTCTGTTCATTTTCTGTTCATTTACTGTTCATGTTCTGTTCATGTTCTGTTCATTTGCTGTTCATGTTTTGTTCATGTTCTGTTCATGTTCTGTTCATGTGCTGTTCACGTTCTGTTCACGTGCTGTTCACGTGCTGTTCATATGCTGTTCATTTTCTGTTCATATGCTGTTCATGTGTTGTTCACGTGCTGTTCACGTTCTGTTCATGTTCTGTTCTTGTGCTTTTCATGTTCTGTTCATGTTCTGTTCATGTGCTGTTCATGTGCTGTTCATTTTCTGTTCATGTGCTGTTCATGTGCTGTTAATGTTCTGTTAATGTTCTGTTCATGTGCTGTTCATGTTCTGTTAATGTCCTGTTCACGTGCTGCTCAGGTGCTGTTCACGTTCGTTTCATGTTCTGTTAATGTTCTGTTCACTTGATGTTCACGTGCTGTTCACGTGCTGTTCATGTTCTGTTCACGTGCTGTTCATGTTCTGTTCATGTGCTCTTCATGTGCTGTTAATGTTCTGTTCATGTTCTGTTCATGTTCTGTTCATGTGGTGTTCATGTTCTGTTCATGTTCTTTTCGTGTTCTGTTCATGTTCTCTTCATGTTCTGTTCATGTTCTGTTCATGTTGTGTTCATGTGCTGTTCATGTTAAGTTCATGTGCTGTGCATGTGCTGTTCATGTTCTGTTCATTTTCAGTTCATGTGCTGTTCATGTTCTGTTCATGTTCTGTTCATGTTCTGTTCATGTGCTGTTCATGTGCTGTTCATGTTCTGGTCATGTGCTGTTCATGTGCTGTTCATGTTCTGTTAATGTTCTGTTCATGTTCTGTTCATGTTCTGTTCATGTTCTGTTCATGTGCTGTCCATGTTCTGTGCATGTGCTGTTCGTGTTCTGTTCGTTTTCTGTTCATGTTCTGTTCATGTGCTGTTCATATTCTGTTCATGTTCTTTTCATGTTCTGTTCATGTTCTGTTCATGTGCTGTTCATGTGCCGTTCATGTTCTGTTCATGTTCTGTTCATGTGCTGTTCATGTTCTCGTCATGTTCTGTTCGTGTGCTGTTCATTTGTTGTTCATGTTCTGTTCATGTGCGGTTCTTGTTCTGTTCATGTGGTGTTCATGTTATGTTCATGTTCTTTTCATGTTCTGTTCATGTTCTGTTCATGTTCTGTTCATGTGCTGTTTATGTTCTGTTCATGTGCTGTTCATGTGCTCTTCATGTGCTGTTCATGTGCTGTTCATGTTCTGTTCATGTTCTGTTCATGTGCTGTTCATGTTCTGTTCAAGTTCTGTTCATGTGCTGTTCATGTGCTGTTCATGTTCTGTTCATGTTCTGTTCATGTTCTGTTCATGTTCTGTTCATATTCTGTTCATGTTCTGTTCATTTGCTGTTCATGTTCTGTTCATGCTCTGTTCGTGTGCTGTTCGTGTTCTGTTCAAGTTCTGTTCATGTTCTGTTCATGTTCTGTTCATGTTCTGTTCATATTCTGTTCATGTTCTGTTCATTTGCTGTTCATGTTCTGTTCATGTTTTGTTCATGTTCTGTTCATGTTCTGTTCATGTTCTGTTCATGTTCTGTTCATGTGCTGTTCATGTTCTGTGCATGTGCTGTTCGTGTTCTGTTCATGTTCTTTTCATGTTCTGTTCATGTTCTGTTCATATTCTGTTCATGTTCTTTTCATGTTCTGTTCATGTTCTGTTCATGTGCTGTTCATGTGCCGTTCATGTTCTGTTCATGTTCTGTTCATGTGCTGTTCATGTTCTGGTCATGTTCTGTTCGTGTGCTTTTCATGTGTTGTTCATGATCTGTTCATGTGCTGTTCATGTTCTGTTCATGTCGTGTTCATGTTCATGTTCTGTTCATGTTCTTTTCGTGTTCTGTTCATGTTCAGTTCATGTGCTGTTCATGTTCTTTTCATGTTCTGTTCATGTGCTGTTCATGTGCTGTTAATGTTCTGTTAATGTTCTGTTCGTGTGCTGTTCATGTTCTGTTAATGTCCTGTTCACGTGCTGTTCACGTGCTGTTCACGTTCGTTTCATGTTCTGTTAATGTTCTGTTCACGTGATGTTCACGTGCTGTTCACATGCTGTTCACGTGCTGTTCATGTTCTGTTCATGTGCTGTTCATGTGCTGTTCACGTGCTGTTCATGTGCTGTTCATGTTCTGTCATGTGCTGTTCATGTGCTGTTCATGTTCTGTTAATGTTCTGTTCATGTTCTGTTCATGTGCTGTTCATGTGCTGTTCATGTGCTGTTAATGTGCTGTTCATGTGCTGTTCATGTGCTGTTCATGTGCTGTTAAAGCGGCAGTAGGCAACTTTTTTTTAGTCATATTAGCTTGAACTGTCATGGGATTATGGAAGTAGAATATTAAATAGGCTGTTTAGGAAAAATAACGAAATCTGTAGCTCCCTCTCAAGCCTGTAATCATGCTTACAAAAACCGAGTCCTCCCGGCTGTTTTTAACCAATCAAGTTAGGGTGGAGGAATCCTACCTGTCAATCACAGCTTGTGCACACGCTGCTGAGCGTGAGTCTTCCCCAGCTTTTGTGCGCTCACACTGGTGTGAACTCATGTGAAAAACCTCGTCCACAGAGCGGGAGGGGTTTGGGGGGCGATTCGGAGCTTGTTAGAGGTTGGGGGAGGGACCTGAAAGTTGTATCAGTTCGAATTTTCCGACTTTAGACTCGCAATTTTGAAAACTTGCCGACTGCAGCTTTAATATGCTGTTTATGTTCTGTTCATGTTCTGTTCATGTTCTGTTCATGTTCTGTTCATGTGCTGTTAATGTTCTGTTAATGTTCTGTTCGTGTGCTGTTCATGTTCTGTTAATGTCCTGTTCACGTGCTGTTCATGTGCTGTTCACGTTCGTTTCATGTTCTGTTAATGTTCTGTTCACGTGATGTTCACGTGCTGTTCACGTGCTGTTCACGTGCTGTTCATGTTCTGTTCATGTGCTGTTCATGTGCTGTTCACGTGCTGTTCATGTGCTGTTCATGTTCTGTCATGTGCTGTTCATGTGCTGTTCATGTTCTGTTAATGTTCTGTTCATGTTCTGTTCATGTGCTGTTCATGTGCTGTTCATGTGCTGTTAATGTGCTGTTCATGTGCTGTTCATGTGCTGTTCATGTGCTGTTAAAGCGGCAGTAGGCAACTTTTTTTTAGTCATATTAGCTTGAACTGTCATGGGATTATGGAAGTAGAATATTAAATAGGCTGTTTAGGAAAAATAACGAAATCTGTAGCTCCCTCTCAAGCCTGTAATCATGCTTACAAAAACCGAGTCCTCCCGGCTGTTTTTAACCAATCAAGTTAGGGTGGAGGAATCCTACCTGTCAATCACAGCTTGTGCACACGCTGCTGAGCGTGAGTCTTCCCCAGCTTTTGTGCGCTCACACTGGTGTGAACTCATGTGAAAAACCTCGTCCACAGAGCGGGAGGGGTTTGGGGGGCGATTCGGAGCTTGTTAGAGGTTGGGGGAGGGACCTGAAAGTTGTATCAGTTCGAATTTTCCGACTTTAGACTCGCAATTTTGAAAACTTGCCGACTGCAGCTTTAATATGCTGTTTATGTTCTGTTCATGTTCTGTTCATGTTCTGTTCATGTTCTGTTCATGTTCTGTTCATGTGCTGTTCATGTGCTGTTCATGTTCTGTTCATGTTCTGTTCATGTTCTGTTCATGTGGTGTTCATGTTCTGTTCATGTGCTGTTCATAGTCTGTTCATGTTCTGTTCATATTCTGTTCATGTGCTGTTCATGTGCTGTTCATGTGCTTTTCATGTTCTGTTCATGTTCTGTTCATGTGCTGTTCATGTTCTGTGCATGTGCTGTTCTTGTTCTGTCCGTGTTCTGTTCATGTTCTGTTCATGTGCTGTTCATGTTCTATTCGTGTTCTGTTCATATTCTGTTCATGTTCTGTTCATGTTCTGTTCATGTTCTGTTCATGTGCTGTTCATGTTCTGTTCATGTTCTGTTCATGTTCTGTTCATGTTCTGTTCATGTGCTGTTCATGTGCTGTTCATGTTCTGTTCATGTGCTGTTCATGTGCTGTTCATGTGCTTTTCATGTTCTGTTCATGTTCTGTTCATGTGCTGTTCATGTTCTGTGCATGTGCTGTTCTTGTTCTGTCCGTGTTCTGTTCATGTTCTGTTCATGTGCTGTTCATGTTCTATTCATGTTCTGTTCATATTCTGTTCATGTTCTGTTCATGTTCTGTTCATGTTCTGTTCATGTGCTGTTCATGTTCTGTTCAAGTTCTGTTCATGTTCTGTTCATGTTCTGTTCATGTGCTGTTCATGTGCTGTTCATGTTCTGTTCATGTTCTGTTCATGTGGTGTTCATGTTCTGTTCATGTGCTGTTCATGTGGTGTTCATGTTCTGTTCGTGTGCTGTTCATGTGGTGTTCATATTCTGTTCATGTGCTGTTCATAGTCTGTTCATGTTCTGTTCATGTTCTGTGCATGTTCTGTTCATGTGCTGTTCATAGTTTGTTCATGTTCTGTTCATATTCTGTTCATGTGCTGTTCATGTGCTGTTCATGTGCTTTTCATGTTCTGTTCATGTTCTGTTCATGTGCTGTTCATGTTCTTTGCATGTGCTGTTCTTGTTCTGTCCGTGTTCTGTTCATGTTCTGTTCATGTGCTGTTCATGTTCTATTCATGTTCTGTTCATGTTCTGTTCATGTTCTGTTCATGCGCTGTTCTTGTGCTGTTCATGTTCTGTTCATGTGCTGTTCATGTTCTGTTCATGTTCTGTTCGTGTGCTGTTCATGTGTTGTTCATGTTCTGTTCATGTGCTGTTCATGTTCTGTTCATGTGGTGTTCATGTTCTGTTCATGTTCTGTTCGTGTTCTGTTCATGTTCTGTTCATGTTCTGTTCATATTCTGTTCATGTTCTGTTCATGTTCTGTTCATGTTCTGTTCATGTTCTGTTCATGTGCTGTTTATGTTCTGTTCATGTGCTGTTCATGTGCTCTTCATGTGCTGTTCATGTGCTGTTCATGTTCTGTTCATGTTCTGTTCATGTGCTGTTCATGTTCTGTTCAAGTTTTGTTCATGTGCTGTTCATGTGCTGTTCATGTTCTGTTCATGTTCTGTTCATGTTCTGTTCATGTGCTGTTCATGTTCTGTTCATGCTCTGTTCGTGTGCTGTTCATGTTCTGTTCAAGTTCTGTTCATGTGCTGTTCATGTGCTGTTCATGTTCTGTTCATGTTCTGTTCATGTTCTGTTCATGTTCTGTTCATGTGCTGTTCATGTTCTGTGCATCTGCTGTTCGTGTTCTGTTCGTGTTCTGTTCATGTTCTGTTCATGTGCTGTTCATATTCTGTTCATGTTCTTTTCATGTTCTGTTCATGTTCTGTTCATGTGCTGTTCATATGCCGTTCATGTTCTGTTCATGTTCTGTTCATGTGCTGTTCATGTTCTGGTCATGTTCTGTTCGTGTGCTGTTCATGTGTTGTTCATGATCTGTTCATGTGCTGTTCATGTTCTGTTCATGTGGTGTTCATGTTCTGTTCATGTTCTTTTCGTGTTCTGTTCATGTTCAGTTCATGTGCTGTTCATGTTCTGTTCATGTTCTGTTCATGTGCTGTTCATGTGCTGTTAATGTTCTGTTCATGTTCTGTTCGTGTGCTGTTCATGTTCTGTTAATGTCCTGTTCACGTGCTGTTCACGTGCTGTTCACGTTCGTTTCATGTTCTGTTAATGTTCTGTTCACGTGATGTTCACGTGCTGTTCACGTGCTGTTCATTTTCTGTTCATGTGCTGTTCATGTGCTGTTCACGTGCTGTTCATGTGCTGTTCATGTTCTGTCATGTGCTGTTCATGTGCTGTTCATGTTCTGTTAATGTTCTGTTCATGTTCTGTTCATGTGCTGTTCATGTGCTGTTCATGTGCTGTTCATGTGCTGTTCATGTGCTGTTAAAGCGGCAGTAGGCAACTTTTTTTTAGTCATATTAGCTTGAACTGTCATGGGATTATGGAAGTAGAATATTAAATAGGCTGTTTAGGAAAAATAACGAAATCTGTAGCTCCCTCTGAAGCCTGTAATCATGCTTACAAAAACCGAGTCCTCCCGGCTGTTTTTAACCAATCAAGTTAGGGTGGAGGAATCCTACCTGTCAATCACAGCTTGTGCACACGCCGCTGAGCGTGAGTCTTCCCCAGCTTTTGTGCGCTCACACTGGTGTGAACTCATGTGAAAAACCTCGTCCACAGAGGGGGAGGGGTTTGGGGGGCGATTCGGAGCTTGTTAGAGGTTGGGGGAGGGACCTGAAAGTTGTATCAGTTCGAATTTTCCGACTTTAGACTCGCAATTTTGAAAACTTGCCGACTGCAGCTTTAATATGCAGTTCATGTTCTGTTCATGTTCTGTTCATGTTCTGTTCATGTGCTGTTCATGTGCTGTTCATGTTCTGTTCATGTTCTGTTCATGTTCTGTTCATGTGGTGTTCATGTTCTCTTCATGTGCTGTTCATAGTCTGTTCATGTTCTGTTCATATTCTGTTCATGTGCTGTTCATGTGCTTTTCATGTGCTTTTCATGTTCTGTTCATGTTCTGTTCATGTGCTGTTCATGTTCTGTGCATGTGCTGTTCTTGTTCTGTCCGTGTTCTGTTCATGTTCTTTTCATGTGCTGTTCATGTTCTATTCATGTTCTGTTCATATTCTGTTCATGTTCTGTTCATGTTCTGTTCATGTTCTGTTCATGTGGTGTTCTTGTTCTGTTCATGTTCTGTTCATGTTCTGTTCATGTGCTGTTCATGTGCTGTTCATGTTCTGTTCATGTTCTGTTCATGTGGTGTTCATGTTCTGTTCATGTGCTGTTCATGTGGTGTTCATGTTCTGTTCGTGTGCTGTTCATATGGTGTTCATGTTCTGTTCATGTGCTGTTCATAGTCTGTTCATGTTCTGTTCATGTTCTGTGCATGTTCTGTTCATGTGCTGTTCATAGTCTGTTCATGTTCTGTTCATATTCTGTTCATGTGCTGTTCATGTGCTGTTCATGTGCTTTTCATGTTCTGTTCATGTGCTGTTCATGTTCTGTGCATGTGCTGTTCTTGTTCTGTCCGTGTTCTGTTCATGTTCTGTTCATGTGCTGTTCATGTTCTATTCATGTTCTGTTCATGTTCTGTTCATGCGCTGTTCTTATGCTGTTCATGTTCTGTTCATGTGCTGTTCATGTTCTGTTCATGTTCTGTTCGTGTGCTGTTCATGTGTTGTTCATGTTCTGTTCATGTGCTCCTCATGTTCTGTTCATGTGGTGTTCATGTTCTGTTCATGTTCTGTTCGTGTTCTGTTCATGTTCTGTTCATGTTCTGTTCATATTCTGTTCATGTTCTGTTCATGTTCTGTTCATGTTCTGTTCATGTGCCGTTCATTTTCTGTGCATGTGCTGTTCGTGTTCTGTTCATGTGCTGTTCATGTTCTGGTCATGTTCTGTTCGTGTGCTGTTCATGTGTTGTTCATGATCTGTTCATTTGCTGTTCATGTTCTGTTCATGTGGTGTTCATATTCTGTTCATGTTCTTTTCGTGTTCTGTTCATGTTCAGTTCATGTGCTGTTCATGTTCTGTTCATGTTCTGTTCATGTGCTGTTCATGTGCTGTTAATGTTCTGTTAATGTTCTGTTCGTGTGCTGTTCATGTTCTGTTAATGTCCTGTTCACGTGCTGTTCACGTGCTGTTCACGTTCGTTTCATGTTCTGTTAATGTTCTGTTCACGTGATGTTCACGTGCTGTTCACGTGCTGTTCATGTTCTGTTCATGTGCTGTTCATGTGCTGTTCACGTGCTGTTCATGTGCTGTTCATGTTCTGTCATGTGCTGTTCATGTGCTGTTCATGTTCTGTTAATGTTCTGTTCATGTTCTGTTCATGTGCTGTTCATGTGCTGTTCATGTGCTGTTCATGTGCTGTTCATGTGCTGTTAAAGCGGCAGTAGGCAACCTTTTTTTTAGTCATATTAGCTTGAACTGTCATGGGATTATGGAAGTAGAATATTAAATAGGCTGTTTAGGAAAAATAACGAAATCTGTAGCTCCCTCTGAAGCCTGTAATCATGCTTACAAAACCGAGTCCTCCCGGCTGTTTTTAACCAATCAAGTTAGGGTGGAGGAATCCTACCTGTCAATCACAGCTTGTGCACACGCTGCTGAGCGTGAGTCTTCCCCAGCTTTTGTGCGCTCACACTGGTGTGAACTCATGTGAAAAACCTCGTCCACAGAGGGGGAGGGGTTTGGGGGGCGATTCGGAGCTTGTTAGAGGTTGGGGGAGGGACCTGAAAGTTGTATCAGTTCGAATTTTCCGACCTTAGACTCGCAATTTTGAAAACTTGCCGACTGCAGCTTTAATATGCTGTTCATGTTCTGTTCATGTTCTGTTCATGTTCTGTTCATGTGCTGTTCATGTGCTGTTCATGTTCTGTTCATGTTCTGTTCATGTTCTGTTCATGTGGTGTTCATGTTCTGTTCATGTGCTGTTCATAGTCTGTTCATGTTCTGTTCATATTCTGTTCATGTGCTGTTCATGTGCTGTTCATGTGCTTTTCATGTTCTGTTCATGTTCTGTTCATGTGCTGTTCATGTTCTGTGCATGTGCTGTTCTTGTTCTGTCCGTGTTCTGTTCATGTTCTGTTCATGTGCTGTTCATGTTCTATTCATGTTCTGTTCATATTCTGTTCATGTTCTGTTCATGTTCTGTTCATGTTCTGTTCATGTGCTGTTCATGTTCTGTTCATGTTCTGTTCATGTTCTGTTCATGTTCTGTTCATGTTCTGTTCATGTGCTGTTCATGTGCTGTTCATGTTCTGTTCATGTTCTGTTCATGTGGTGTTCATGTTCTGTTCATGTGCTGTTCATGTGTTGTTCATGTTCTGTTCGTGTGCTGTTCATGTGGTGTTCATGTTCTGTTCATGTGCTGTTCATAGTCTGTTCATGTTCTGTTCATGTTCTGTGCATGTTCTGTTCATGTGCTGTTCATAGTCTGTTCATGTTCTGTTCATATTCTGTTCATGTACTGTTCATGTGCTCTTCATGTGCTTTTCATGTTCTGTTCATGTTCTGTGCATGTGCTGTTCTTGTTCTGTTCGTGTTTTGTTCATGTTCTGTTCATGTGCTGTTCATGTTCTATTCATGTTCTGTTCATGTTCTGTTCATGTTCTGTTCATGCGCTGTTCTTGTGCTGTTAATGTTCTGTTCATGTGCTGTTCATGTTCTGTTCATGTTCTGTTCGTGTGCTGTTCATGTGTTGTTCATGTTCTGTTCATGTGCTGTTCATGTTCTGTTCATGTGGTGTTCATGTTCTGTTCATGTTCTGTTCGTGTTCTGTTCATGTTCTGTTCATGTTCTGTTCATATTCTGTTCATGTTCTGTTCATGTTCTGTTCATGTTCTGTTCATGTGCTGTTTATGTTCTGTTCATGTGCTGTTCATGTGCTGTTCATGTGCTGTTCATGTGCTGTTCATGTTCTGTTCATGTTCTGTTCATGTGCTGTTCATGTTCTGTTCAAGTTCTGTTCATGTGCTGTTCATGTGCTGTTCATGTTCCGTTCATGTTCTGTTCATGTTCTGTTCATGTTCTGTTCATATTCTGTTCATGTTCTGTTCATTTGCTGTTCATGTTCTGTTCATGCTCTGTTCGTGTGCTGTTCATGTTCTGTTCAAGTTCTGTTCATGTGCTGTTCATATGCTGTTCATGTTCTGTTCATGTTCTGTTCATGTTCTGTTCATGTGCTTTTCATGTTCTGTGCATGTGCTGTTCGTGTTCTGTTCGTGTTCTGTTCATGTTCTGTTCATGTGCTGTTCATATTCTGTTCATGTTCTTTTCATGTTCTGTTCATGTTCTGTTCATGTGCTGTTCATGTGCCGTTCATGTTCTGTTCATGTTCTGTTCATGTGCTGTTCATGTTCTGGTCATGTTCTGTTCGTGTGCTGTTCATGTGTTGTTCATGATCTGTTCATGTGCTGTTCATGTTCTGTTCATGTGGTGTTCATGTTCTGTTCATGTTCTTTTCGTGTTCTGTTCATGTTCAGTTCATGTGCTGTTCAAGTTCTGTTCATGTTCTGTTCATGTGCTGTTCATGTGCTGTTAATGTTCTGTTCATGTTCTGTTCGTGTGCTGTTCATGTTCTGTTAATGTCCTGTTCACGTGCTGTTCATTTGCTGTTCACGTTCGTTTCATGTTCTGTTAATGTTCTGTTCACGTGATGTTCACGTGCTGTTCACGTGCTGTTCATGTTCTGTTCATGTGCTGTTCATGTGCTGTTCACGTGCTGTTCATGTGCTGTTCATGTTCTGTCATGTGCTGTTCATGTGCTGTTCATGTTCTGTTAATGTTCTGTTCATGTTCTGTTCATGTGCTGTTCATGTGCTGTTCATGTGCTGTTCATGTGCTGTTCATGTGCTGTTCATGTGCTGTTCATGTGCTGTTCATGTGCTGTTAAAGCGGCAGTAGGCAACTTTTTTTTAGTCATATTAGCTTGAGCTGTCATGGGATTATGGAAGTAGAATATTAAATAGGCTGTTTAGGAAAAATAACGAAATCTGTAGCTCCCTCTGAAGCCTGTAATCATGCTTACAAAAACCGAGTCCTCCCGGCTGTTTTTAACCAATCAAGTTAGGGTGGAGGAATCCTACCTGTCAATCACAGCTTGTGCACACGCTGCTGAGCGTGAGTCTTCCCCAGCTTTTGTGCGCTCACACTGGTGTGAACTCATGTGAAAAACCTCGTCCACAGAGGGGGAGGGGTTTGGGGGGCGATTCGGAGCTTGTTAGAGGTTGGGGGAGGGACCTGAAAGTTGAATCAGTTCGAATTTTCCGACTTTAGACTCGCAATTTTGAAAACTTGCCGACTGCAGCTTTAATATGCAGTTCATGTTCTGTTCATGTTCTGTTCATGTTCTGTTCATGTGCTGTTCATGTGCTGTTCATGTTCTGTTCATGTTCTGTTCATGTTCTGTTCATGTGGTGTTCATGTTCTCTTCATGTGCTGTTCATAGTCTGTTCATGTTCTGTTCATATTCTGTTCATGTGCTGTTCATGTGCTTTTCATGTGCTTTTCATGTTCTGTTCATGTTCTGTTCATGTGCTGTTCATGTTCTGTGCATGTTCTGTTCTTGTTCTGTCCGTGTTCTGTTCATGTTCTGTTCATGTGCTGTTCATGTTCTATTCATGTTCTGTTCATATTCTGTTCATGTTCTGTTCAAGTTCTGTTCATGTTCTGTTCATGTGGTGTTCATGTTCTCTTCATGTTCTGTTCATGTTCTGTTCATGTGCTGTTCATGTGCTGTTCATGTTCTGTTCATGTTCTGTTCATGTGGTGTTCATGTTCTGTTCATGTGCTGTTCATGTGGTGTTCATGTTCTGTTCGTGTGCTGTTCATGTGGTGTTCATGTTCTGTTCATGTGCTGTTCATAGTCTGTTCATGTTCTGTTCATGTTCTGTGCATGTTCTGTTCATGTGCTGTTCATAGTCTGTTCATGTTCTCTTCATATTCTGTTCATGTGCTGTTCATGTGCTGTTCATGTGCTGTTCATGTGCTTTTCATGTTCTGTTCATGTGCTGTTCATGTTCTGTGCATGTGCTGTTCTTGTTCTGTCCGTGTTCTGTTCATGTTCTGTTCATGTGCTGTTCATGTTCTATTCATGTTCTGTTCATGTTCTGTTCATGTTCTGTTCATGCGCTGTCCTTGTGCTGTTCATGTTCTGTTCATGTGCTGTTCATGTTCTGTTCATGTTCTGTTCGTGTGCTGTTCATGTGTTGTTCATGTTCTGTTCATGTGCTGTTCATGTTCTGTTCATGTGCTGTTCATGTGCTGTTCATGTTCTGTTCGTGTTCTGTTCATGTTCTGTTCATGTTCTGTTCATATTCTGTTCATGTTCTGTTCATTTGCTGTTCATGTTCTGTTCATGCTCTGTTCGTGTGCTGTTCATGTTCTGTTCAAGTTCTGTTCATGTGCTGTTCATGTTCTGTTCATGTTCTGTTCATGTTCTGTTCATGTGCTGTTCATGTTCTGTGCATGTGCTGTTCGTGTTCTGTTCGTGTTCTGTTCATGTTCTGTTCATGTGCTGTTCATATTCTGTTCATGTTCTTTTAATGTTTTGTTCATGTTCTGTTCGTGTGCTGTTCATGTGCCGTTCATGTTCTGTTCATGTTCTGTTCATGTTCTGTTCATGTGCTGTTCATGTGCCGTTCATGTGCTGTTCATGTTCTGTTCATGTGGTGTTCATGTTCTGTTCATGTTCTTTTCGTGTTCTGTTCATGTTCAGTTCATATGCTGTTCATGTTCTGTTCATGTTCTGTTCATGTGCTGTTCATGTTCTGTTCATGTTCTGTTCATGTGCTGTTCATGTTCTGTTCAAGTTTTGTTCATATGCTGTTCATGTTCTGTTCATGTTCTGTTCATGTGCTGTTCATGTTCTGTTCATGTTCTGTTCATGTTCTGTTCATGTTCTGTTCATTTGCTGTTCATGTTCTGTTCATGTTCTGTTCATTTGCTGTTCATGTTTTGTTCATGTTCTGTTCATGTTCTGTTCATGTGCTGTTCACATTCTGTTCACGTGCTGTTCACGTGCTGTTTACGTTCTGTTCATCTGCTGTTCACGTGCTGTTCACGTGCTGTTTACGTTCTGTTCATCTGCTGTTCATGTGCTGTTCACGTGCTGTTCACGTTCTGTTCATGTTCTGTTCATGTGCTGTTCATGTTCTGTTCATGTTCTGTTCATGTGCTGTTCATGTGCTGTTCATGTGCTGTTCACGTGCTGTTCACGTTCTGTTCGTATGCTGTTCATGTTCTGTTCATGTGCTGTTCATGTGCTGTTAATGTTCTGTTCGTGTCCTGTTCATGTTCTGTTAATGTCCTGTTCACGTGATGTTCACGTGCTGTTCACGTGCTGTTCATGTTCTGTTCATGTGCTGTTCATGTGCTGTTCATGTTCTGGTCATGTGCTGTTCATGTGTTGTTCATGTTCTGTTCATGTGCTGTTCATGTTCTGTTCATGTGGTGTTCATGTTTTGTTCTCGTTCTGTTCGTGTTCTGTTCATGTTCTGTTCATGTTCTGTTCATATTCTGTTCATGTTCTGTTCATTTTCTGTTCATGTTCTGTTCATGTGCTGTTCATGTTCTGTTCATGTGCTGTTCATGTGCTCTTCATGTGCTTTTCATGTGCTGTTCATGTTCTGTTCATGTTCTGTTCATGTGCTGTTCATGTTCTGTTCAAGTTCTGTTCATGTGCTGTTCATGTGCTGTTCATGTGCTGTTCATGTTCTGTTCATGTTCTGTTCATGTTCTGTTCATATTCTGTTCATGTCCTGTTCATTTGCTGTTCATGTTCTTTTCATGCTCTGTTCGTGGGCTGTTCATGTTCTGTTCAAGTTCTGTTCATGTGCTGTTCATGTGCTGTTCATGTTCTGTTCATGTTCTGTTCATGTGCTGTTCATGTTCTGTGCATGTGCTGTTCGTGTTCTGTTCGTGTTCTGTTCATGTTCTGTTCATGTGCTGTTCATATTCTGTTCATGTTCTTTTCATGTTCTGTTCATGTTCTGTTCATTTGCTGTTCATGTTCTGTTCATGTTCTGTTCATTTGCTGTTCATGTTCTGTTCATGTTCTGTTCATGTGCTGTTCACGTTCTGTTCACGTGCTGTTCACGTGCTGTTTACGTTCTGTTCATCTGCTGTTCATGTGCTGTTCACGTTCGTTTCATGTTCTGTTAATGTTCTGTTCACGTGATGTTCACGTGCTGTTCACGTGCTGTTCATGTTCTGTTCATGTGCTGTTCATGTGCTGTTCACGTGCTGTTCATGTGCTGTTCATGTGCTGTTCATGTGCTGTTCATGTGCTGTTCATGTGCTATTCATGTGCTGTTCATGTGCTGTTAAAGCGGCAGTAGGCAACTTTTTTTTAGTCATATTAGCTTGAACTGTCATGGGATTATGGAAGTAGAATATTAAATAGGCTGTTTAGGAAAAATAACGAAATCTGTAGCTCCCTCTGAAGCCTGTAATCATGCTTACAAAAACCGAGTCCTCCCGGCTGTTTTTAACCAATCAAGTTAGGGTGGAGGAATCCTACCTGTCAATCACAGCTTGTGCACACGCTGCTGAGCGTGAGTCTTCCCCAGCTTTTGTGCGCTCACACTGGTGTGAACTCATGTGCACAACCTCGTCCACAGAGGGGGAGGGGTTTGGGGGGCGATTCGGAGCTTGTTAGAGGTTGGGGGAGGGACCTGAAAGTTGTATCAGTTCGAATTTTCCGACTTTAGACTCGCAATTTTGAAAACTTGCCGACTGCAGCTTTAATGTGCTGTTCATGTTCTGTTAATGTTCTGTTCATGTGCTGTTCATGTGCTGTTCATGTTCTGTTCATGTTCTGTTCATGTTCTGTTCATGTGCTGTTCATGTTCTGTTCATGTGCTGTTCATGTTCTGTTCATGTTCTGTTCATGTGGTGTTCATGTTCTGTTCATGTGCTGTTCATGTGGTGTTCATGTTCTGTTCGTGTGCTGTTCATGTGGTGTTCATGTTCTGTTCATGTGCTGTTCATAGTCTGTTTATGTTCTGTTCATGTTCTGTGCATGTTCTGTTCATGTGCTGTTCATAGTCTGTTCATGTTCTGTTCATATTCTGTTCATGTGCTGTTCATGTGCTGTTCATGTGCTTTTCATGTTCTGTTCATGTGCTGTTCATGTTCTGTGCATGTGCTGTTCTTGTTCTGTCCGTGTTCTGTTCATGTTCTGTTCATGTGCTGTTCATGTTCTATTCATGTTCTGTTCATGTTCTGTTCATGTTCTGTTCATGCGCTGTTCTTGTGCTGTTCATGTTCTGTTCATGTGCTTTTCACGTTCTGTTCATGTTCTGTTCATGTGCTGTTCATGTGCCGTTCATGTTCTGTTCATGTTCTGTTCATGTGCTGTTCATGTTCTGGTCATGTTCTGTTCGTGTGCTGTTCATGTGTTGTTCTTGATCTGTTCATGTGCTGTTCATGTTCTGTTCATGTGGTGTTCATGTTCTGTTCATGTTCTTTTCGTGTTCTGTTCATGTTCAGTTCATGTGCTGTTCATGTTCTGTTCATGTTCTGTTCATGTGCTGTTCATGTTCTGTTCATGTTCTGTTCATGTGCTGTTCATGTTCTTTTCAAGTTTTGTTCATATGCTGTTCATGTTCTGTTCATGTTCTGTTCATGTGCTGTTCATGTTCTGTTCATGTTCTGTTCATTTGCTGTTCGTGTTCTGTTCATGTTCTGTTCATTTGCTGTTCATGTTCTGTTCATGTTCTGTTCATGTGCTGTTCACGTTCTGTTCACGTGCTGTTCACGTGCTGTTTACGTTCTGTTCATCTGCTGTTCATATGCTGTTCACGTTCGTTTCATGTTCTGTTAATGTTCTGTTCACGTGATGTTCACGTGCTGTTCACGTGCTGTTCATGTTCTGTTCATGTGCTGTTCATGTGCTGTTCACGTGCTGTTCATGTGCTGTTCATGTGCTGTTCATGTGCTGTTCATGTGCTGTTCATGTGCTATTCATGTGCTGTTCATGTGCTGTTAAAGCGGCAGTAGGCAACTTTTTTTTAGTCATATTAGCTTGAACTGTCATGGGATTATGGAAGTAGAATATTAAATAGGCTGTTTAGGAAAAATAACGAAATCTGTAGCTCCCTCTGAAGCCTGTAATCATGCTTACAAAAACCGAGTCCTCCCGGCTGTTTTTAACCAATCAAGTTAGGGTGGAGGAATCCTACCTGTCAATCACAGCTTGTGCACACGCTGCTGAGCGTGAGTCTTCCCCAGCTTTTGTGCGCTCACACTGGTGTGAACTCATGTGCACAACCTCGTCCACAGAGGGGGAGGGGTTTGGGGGGCGATTCGGAGCTTGTTAGAGGTTGGGGGAGGGACCTGAAAGTTGTATCAGTTCGAATTTTCCGACTTTAGACTCGCAATTTTGAAAACTTGCCGACTGCAGCTTTAATGTGCTGTTCATGTTCTGTTAATGTTCTGTTCATGTGCTGTTCATGTGCTGTTCATGTTCTGTTCATGTTCTGTTCATGTTCTGTTCATGTGCTGTTCATGTTCTGTTCATGTTCTGTTCATGTTCTGTTCATGTGGTGTTCATGTTCTGTTCATGTTCTGTTCATGTTTTGTTCATGTGGTGTTCATGTTCTGTTCATGTGCTGTTCATGTTCTGTTCATGTTCTGTTCATGTGTTCAGTGTATCAGCTGCTACTCATTCATCAGTCTCCCTCCTCTGTTTTTAAGCTCATTGGCTGTTTCAATCATTGATCCATACGGTCATTTCACTCCTGGTTTGTGCTCAATTGTTGCTCACGATCCTGTTTCCCCGTTGAAGTCAGGTTTGTTAGTTCTTCGCTTTTTGTTTTATCACAGTTTCATTGAATGCTTTGCTGGCTTGGTTTTCCTAACCCTATCCCTTTTGATATAGTTTTGAATAAATGAACTTCCTGTCATTCCTCTGTGTCTGCTTTTGGATCCTTTCAACAACACCCACCCTGACGGTAACTACAGAACATCAGCACATGTAAAGTTTCTTTATTAGACACATGACGTGAACTCAATCTGTTTATCAGTGTTGGGGAATAAAAATGCATGTTGTTATTGGTGCATGGAGTGCTTGATTACACGCAAGGCTTTTAACTGTGGGACTGATATCTTGTACAAATTCTACCAAGACTGGTACAATTATAGTTTTAAACACTTTAAAGTATTTGTTGAGAATTATCAGCTGGTACCACCCTCTAAAGTGTGAAGACTCTCTGTTATATAAAATGGAGGTAGAAATAATGAGTAAATTAACTTCACTGCAGTGTTTCTGTGAAAGTTTCAAACCTATTTCAGCCCAGCACTGATGCTGATTACCGCAGGGATTCTCTGCTTGCTCTGTGTGGTCAACACTGTAATCAGGTAGCGGTAAAACCGTTCACTGTAGGAACTGTTGTAAATATATCATCTGACTGGAAGGAAATTCCTGATTAAGGTAGAGCAGTTCATTTGAAGTGCACAAGAAAATGTTACTCATTTCTACATGTTGCTGCAATGTTACAGCTGAGTGACATTAAGTCACTCAAAAAACTGATTTTTGAAATGTATTTTTTTAACTCTGTTTTTACTTCATAGAAAGAATGAGCTAAAGGAAAAAGCAGACTCCAGAACCACGTTAACACTGTGTTATTGGAGTTTTCCCGTGAGGGACTGGCGACTGGTCCAGGGTGTATTCTGTCTCTCACCCGCTTGCAGCTGGGAACAATCAGTTTCAAAATGTGTGAAAATACATCTCATTTTCAGACTTAGGCTCTACGTATACATTTGTAGGGCAGAATTGGAGAAGCTCTCCCTCCCACTATCAGTGGGACCTGCAGCTGCACAGGGCCAAGGGCCACTGGGTGGAGCTCAGAGGAAACAGCTTTACACCTCATGTTAGCAAAGCTGATCTGAGCTCTCCTCTGGTCTTCACACAGTCTGTGTATCCAGATACAGCCTCATACGCTGGCTCCCATTCCTCTGTGCCATGGAGTTTTAAGTTGTCCAGATTCTTAAAAACACCTTATTAAGCACTCATTGGGGTAGATGGGGCTTTTCTTTATTACCGCGACCACACACTCAGGCATTTATTTTGACTCGGTACCGCACACTGCAGAATTAAGCTGTTTCAGAATATTCCTGCGCTTTTTCTCCCAAAAACATAGAATTGTATATTTAATATACACAATTCTATTTGATAAATATATTATATATCTCTTGAACACATTAAATGAAATGATGTGGTTTTATGAGGAGTTGAGTTCAGTGCAGGCCCTTGAAATGATTTTAAACTGTCCTCTCTGTGATATTATCCCAGAACAGCTGCACTTTGTGTGCATCTGGGAGAAAGCTCCTGCAAATGCTTATTATTCTGGGTCAATAAGAAACACTCTGAATATGTGATGACTGATAAATGACATTTAAAAAATGAAACTTTCATAGATGTGGAACATCATACAACAGCAAACAACATGATCACAAAACCCTGTCAGAAAAAAAAAAACTTTCTCACGGGCCTATGGCTGTTAATGACGTCACTGCGTGGGGCTGCGCTGCGCTGCGTGCGCTGCACGTACGGTTCAACAGCGGTGAGCTAACACCAGGTGATGTAAAATATATAAGGTCCTGCTATAGGTGGTGTTAAAGACATAATGTCCTGCTATAGGTGGTGTTAAAGACATAAAGTCCTGCTAATGTCCAGGTGGTGTTAAAAGATATAAGACTTTACTTTGAAGTTAACCGATGACCTACGCTGCATCCTGACACGCCCTATCCGGTCATGTGACCGGCAGACTTGAGCCAATCACAGCACACCATCTGTAACCATGGCGTCCGACTTGAAGTGGAGGTGTTTGGTGCTCGTGCTGTGCTCATGTTTGCTTTGTGCTGAAGCGGCGGACAGCAAAGACAAAGCGAAGAAAAAGAAGGACATCCGGGACTACAATGACGCGGACATGGCGCGGCTCCTGGAGCAGTGGGAGGTTTGGAAACCCGCACTCACACTGCAGGGTTAACTAGCAGCTAGCAGCTAGCTGTCCACAGTCCTGTTTTAGTTCCGAGTTCATACGAGCTGCTACTTCTGCTACAAGTGGGACTAACGCCGGGGATGAGCTCAGAGTCCCCTCAGGGTGCAGAGGAGCTTCTCATTGTCCATCTGAGCAAAACATGATGGCTTTATATTTCCATTCACACGCATGTCTTGTTAATCAGCTGTAAAAGTGTGGTCTGTAGAGCAGAAGTTTCAGCTGCAGCAGCCAGACTGATGGAGCAGAACAGGGACGGTGCTGGGCATACAGCTGTACAGGGGCACAGCCCCCCCAGAACCCCACCACCAACCCTGCCTTACTGTTTACACAAAATCAGCCTGTACTGGATGTAAAAGAACATTTATTCAAATGTGTACGAACCTCAACAGGTTTAACAGAGCCACAGGCTATCTAAGCAAATACAGACACTTTTGAGTTCAGCCATTTAGCTTTTCAGTTCCTCCTTCTATAGCTCATCAAACATAATCAAGTCAGCCTTTTACAAGAAGCAATATTACTAAAAAAACACAATATCCCCAGTGTTACAACTTTCAACAGATACAAAATAATGAACAATATTTCAGTCCAGAACATTTTTTATTAATTTTACTGTAGCACAGTCAATAAATACTTCTACTGGATATTACAAAATAAAAAGTCAGAATCTTAAATTAAGAGTACCTGATATGGTCTGATAAGTTGTTCCCCTGATTGAGTAGCCTTTTAAACTAGCCTACCCACATTTTACCCATTTATAATGCTTAAGGTAGTTTAATTTTTCTAAAGTGCAGGAGGTGCATAGGCACTCCACAAGGAGGCGCACTACTGATTGTGTGCTATATAGATTTAAAAACTTAATGGGGAAATGGTCTTTCTTATATTCAGGAGCAGTGTTATGGAATGGGTTGCCTGCTAATATCAAATGTATTGCATCAACAAGCTGTTTTAAGACAGGAGTTAAAAGATGGCTTGGTAGTAGAGCAATATAGGGCTTTGTGTGTGTGTGTGTTTGAGTGTGCGTGAGAGAGTGTGTATTTGTTTGTTTATTTTTGGTGTCCCTGTCCATTGTGCTACATGTATGTTTGGCTTGCTCACATATTCATATACACTGATGGTAACTAGCACATACATGCTGTACATTCACAAGGACCACAATGAAAACGAGCTCCCCAAGCTTTTTTGTGTTATCCTTTTGACATGTTGTACAAGGTTTTCAAGACATATTTATTGACTTATTTATTTGTATACCTTTTTAATGCTTTGTACAATGTCAATAAACAAAATCAATCAATCAATCAATAGTAAATAGGCTATAATAGGCAGAATAAGATATTCTCTCCCGTTTTTTATCTGACATGGAACCAGATGCTGTTTAAGCCTAAATGCAAACGTTGTGTATTTGGTGTGAGAAATGACAGTGGCCAGTAGGTAGGCATGAGCGTCGACACAACAGAGAAAACAAATCTCTCCCCTCCCTCCACTTCATTCTCCTTGCTGCTTCTCTGTCCCCGACTCTCCTGTAAGAATGTCCTGATGTCCATGACCACGATGACGGCAACCCATCACTGTGTAGTGGTTCATACAGCCTACTACGCTTCCATAGGCAACATGTGGGCTACTATCCGCTGATGAATATGACGTGCGGGCCTCAGGATCTTACCTTACAAACTGCGCGCTACGCGTCACACTCGGTCCATTCGCTGACCAAAGCCTGCGAATACAACCTCTTCACCTCACTCTGTGCTAGATGCGGCGTTGGCTAAAGGAGGTGACGGGGTTGACAGAGGGAATATCGTGCCTATGTTATTCTTCCTTGGCACACATCAGTCGTAGTAGTCTGAAGGATGTATGTGTTTTTGTACCGGGGCACAACGCACGTTTACAGGGGCACGTGCCCGGGTAAAAAGTGTCTGCTGACATGCCTGGTGCAGAACACCAGTTCCTTAAGTGGTGCCTGACCCCCTCCCAGAAGCAGAAGGGTTCTGTAGCAGCCAGCTGCTTCTCAGCCCGTAGGCTCTAAACACATGTCTCCTTATTGTTTCACAGAAGGATGATGACATTGAAGAGGGGGATCTTCCCGAGCACAGACGGTCCCCTCCTCCCATCGATTTCTCCAAGGTGGACCCCTCCAAACCAGAGGAGCTTCTCAGGATGTCAAAGAAGGGCCGGACCCTGATGGTGTTCGCAACCGTGTCGGGAGAGCCGACGGAGAAGGAGACGGAGGAGATCACAGGCCTGTGGCAGGGCAGCCTGTTCAATGCTAACTTTGACATTCAGAGGTACTGACTCAGTCATGGTGTTGGACAGTAGCTCTGTGAGGCTGCTGGGTGTTGTTCAGTCAAAGTCAAAGTCAGGTTTATTGTCAATTTGTATTAATATTGTAATATTGTCAAACTTTCAGCTTTAATATCCACAGCAGCTCATTAAATCTGTTTAACTTAAAGGGACAGTTCGCCTCTTCTGACATGAAGCTGTATGACATCCCATATCAGCAACATCATTTCTGAACATCTTCTTACCCCCTGCTGCGTCCTGTGAGCAGAGTTCCAGCCTCGTTTTGGTGTTGATGAAGGTAGTCCGGCTAGCTGGCTGGGGTTTAAAAAATAAAGCGTTTTGCTTCTCAAAACAATATGCGTTCAAAAGAGTAATACATTTGCATCACAAAATGGTTCTCCAGGAAAAAGTCAGACCTCACAATCGCTTGGCCCTATTTTCTCTCCCTTCATTTCCTAATGTGCCAGTGCTCAGTCACAGTTGGATCCCTGCTATCCCTGCAGGGTGGCTGTAGCTCAGAAGGAGGAGCAGGCGCCCCCCAGTCGGAAGGTTGCTGATTCAGCTCCCAGCTTCCCCAGGTCACAGGTCACAGCATCCTTGGCTGAAGGCCATAGCCGCATTCGGACTGTGGGAACCTTTGGCAGTTCCTATAACCTCCTATAACACTCCATCCTGCGTCTCCTGACTCTCTCTGTGAGCTCTGCCAGCCTCCATGTTAGACGCCCCATGTGATCCTCCATGATTAATATCACCATCATGCAGACCATGAACACGGTGGCCTCCCCGCTCTCCATGTTAGCTTCTTGGCGGTGTTTTTTCTTCTCTCCTTACTTTTACCGGGTTTTGTTTTGTTCTGTTTTGTTGTTGAATGTGGCGCTAAAGTAACACGTCGCTGTCGCAGACGGCTGCGTCGCATCAGTCCCAACCTGGTCCGACTCATGCGGGAATGCAGACTGAAACAGTCCCGCTGGGGAAGGACAGCTATCAGAACGGCTCTGTCCGAAAGCGGCTCATGTTGCCTCCCGATGCATCCATGGGTGTAGGACTGTGTAGAAGTAAGCGCTGTGAGTGAATGGGTGAATGTGCTGTGGTTAAAGCACTCTGAGTGTAAAAACCTTTGTTTTTAAATGAAGTGGAAACAAACTCCTCCATTGATAATGTGAAGACAATAGGAAAAGCTGTGCATTAGAAGAGGATGTTTTCACATGGCAGCCCGTTGACCCCAGTTTTTGGTTTATTTCTTCTTTCAGGTTTGTGGTGGGCTCAAACAGGGTGATCTTCATGCTGCGGGACGGTAGCATGGCCTGGGAAGTCAAAACCTTTCTCGTGGCCCAGGACCGCTGCGCAGACGTAACTGTGGAGGGACAAGTATTTCCAGGGAAGGCTGCCAATAAAGACGACTCCAAATACAAGCAGCATAATGAAGTCGACACCAAGAAAAGAAGCAAGAAGGCAGGGGGCAAGAAGGCAGACCTGGAAGGAAACAGTGCTGCTGATCTGAAACAGGAGCTGTGAAGGTGATGAGTCGCCCTGTCTGCTCTGTGAACACCATGCAGTCATGTGACAGAGCTCATGAGTCCTGTTTGATTAATGAACCTTGAACTCTGCTGAAACCATCCCTCAATGATCTGTAGTGTTTTCCCACCTCTGACATGGAACATGTTGCGGTGACAAACAGCAGACTCTTTCACACCTCTGCTAATGAAAACCAATCAATCAGACATTTCCTGAGAGGTACCCAAGCCTTCCTGGGGTCCAGGAGCTCAGCCCCACGCTGGGTTCCTCATCTCAAAGAAACGAGCACCTATATGTTTTGTTCTTTCACCAAATTTTGAAATAAATGGTTTTTTTTTATGATCAACCAGATGCCTTTGATTGAATGAAAATCCTCTGGACCTCCATTTGAACTGAATAGCTGCTGGTTATCAATATGATGAAGCAGCTGTCGTCTTACACTCAGAATTATTGGCTCTTAATTTAAAAGTGTTTCAATCAAAACAGTAGAATGCAGAGGAACCTGTTTAGTATAGTCCAAATGACTTTCCAATATTTTTACCTTTATATTTCTAGTTATTGAATAACTACTAGATTCAAGTTCTAATGCAATTGAAATACTATTATTGGCCCTCTTGAGTTCTTGAACCCCCGCCTGCTCCCTCTGAAAGAAAGAAAAAGTTGAATTAAAGGGAAACCTGCAACAGAAGGAGCTCATTGGGTTGGGATAGTGCTGGATGAAGACCCGAGCTGCTCCTGTTTTATTTCAACATTATCAAGTTGCTGGGTTTGTGAGACAAAATTCAGCAGGACAAGTTGATGAAAGTGGGTCCAGTTTGTAGAGAAACCTGCAGAAAGTCCAGAACTGCAGTTGGTTAGCAGCTTAATGCTGCTTCTACCTTTAGTGTTGGGTCATAGTGCAGCGCGGCCGGGGCTCAGGAGGAGCTCCACCAATCAGAGGCCTGCTGATTCTGTCCTGCAGTCTATATGTGGAAGTGTTGTTGGGGAAGATGCTGAACTCCCTGCTGCATCTTACTGATACCTAGTGAGCCATTAAAGTATGAGCACTCACTTAATACTGACCAGGTTCCCCTTTTTCCACCAGCATAGCTCCGACCTGTAGACAGATGAATTCCACCAGCCTCTGAAGGCCTGCTGTGGACCACCAGTGCCATCAGCAGCAGGTTCTCTCCTCTGAAGTGTGGGCTTCACCCATGGCTTGGTACACCAATGGTTGACAGCATTGAGATCTGGATATTTGTGGAGCGAATCAGCACCTCAAACCCTTCTTTATGTTCCTGAGTGACAGTGCCACAGACACAGGCTGCTGCTTGAGGCACTACCATGAAGGGGTGCACTTCGCTCACATGAATGGCAGAACCTGGTTCCACTTGTAGAGAGATGAACACAGCGTGAGAACGTGCAGGAGCCACAGGCTCTGCTCCAGAGAACGAGTGTTTCCCCTCCAGCTACTGAACAATCCCAGTTATGGAAGCAGATGCACACTTAGTCTGATAATCCAAGGAAGATTAAGTTTTTTGTTTTTTTTTGGGGGGGGGGGCTTTTTATGCCTTTAATGATAGGACAGTTGGAGAGAGACAGGAAGCAGGGGGCAGAGAGAGGGGAAAGACACGCAGCACAGGGCCGCTCGGTGCGGGACTGGAACCGGGGCCAGCTGCAGCGAGGACTGTAGCCTCTGTACATGGGGCGGCTGCTTAACCCACTACGCCACCGACCGCCCCAAGGAAGATTAAGTTTAACATCAGAAACCACCCTTTAGGCTGAGTACCCTGCTTACTGTATGTAAATCAGAATTTTGGTTTCAGTCTCTGAGCGTTTACCTGAGCAGGCTGCCGTAACTCTCAGGTCTCTGCCTCTGCCTCGTTTCCCATCTGTCAGTGATCCACTGAATAAACGACAAAAGATCAAATACCTCTGTAATCTGCACTTGCATCTCACCCTTTGGGAACTTCCTCTTGTTCTTTGAAGCCAGGTTCTGATTGGATAACACGTGACAGGATGGTTGAACTCTGCATTTCCATTTTTAGGAGGACCCATGGCAGGTCATTGTCTGGT